>NW_027286069.1:90385480-90985480 GCF_022747635.1 Hetaerina americana
GTTAACAATAATTCACTTTTTCGAAGTATAAGCATGCTCGCCTGTAAACTGCGCAGAATGTATGTAGATGTGAATGCCAACTATCATTTTTCAGTGCCTGTACGTATTAGATTTAATGCCTGGATTGAACTTTTCCCGAAGTCAGGGTCTGAAAACTATCAGCTAGGGGCTAAATTTCAGAGTTTAAGAGGACGCCTCGATAGCTTAACTGGCTAAAGCACTCGACCGGACATCCGGGTTTGAATCCCGATCAAGGCGAATGATTTTTACACTCTGAAATTGTTGCATTGAAATGCGCATTAATGGATGACTACGTTAAAAGTTACTGTTGCGGTATCTCCCGCAGTTTCTTTGGAATTTAGCTAGGGGCTAAATTTGATAATTACGAGAGAGTGCAGAAGTAGTAATTCCCACTCACCTCCCCTCTCGAGACCTGTTTATATCGTTGGCAACCTGCGTACTGCTTTTGGTGGGTTTAATCATCGAGTGTTGTTGATCTAAGGATAATGTGGAGATAATACAAATGGGACCCTATTTCTTTAGTGCAGGAATGTAACTCCATTCAATTTGCATATTTCTTCAACCCATTAATAATGCTTTGCTAGTCGCCATCTTAAAAATGTATGATTCATGGAAATCATACAGATACAGTAAGTATCATAGGTTAAATAGGTACATTCATAGCCTACACGAGGAGCATACACGAGCGTTCCATCGTTTCCTGAGCGAAATTAAGAATGTGCACAGAATGCAAAAGCTGGTCAAGACCATCTTTCCCTTCGAGAACGAGCCAATTTCGTGTGCACGTGGCCGGTCTCACAGAGACCGCGAAGCTCCCGTCCTCCCTTGTGTTAAGTAAGTAAGACATGATCGGTACGAGAAAAAAATGTTGTGTAATGGAACAGTGTACGGAAAAGAGTCGTTTTCCATGTGATGCCAACAAGCCGGTGGTAATGACTCAATGGCGTCCCATCCCTCCCGGGACAAAACGCGACCACTCTCCGACCTGGTATCCCCGACATTTAGACGGATATCAAACAGTCGACCTCTTTCTGAGGGGGTGGTGGTCACGGAAGGGGCTTCCCGAGAGAGAGAAAGAGAGAGAGGAAAGAATGGAATAGAAAGAGTATTAATGCCAGGGCGAGAAACCTTGTGAAGTCTCGCATTCCATCGTCCACAAAAATCTTATGCTGGAGAGAAAGGAAGACGGGAGGGGTTGGAAGATGGTGGTAGAGGGGAGGGACGTGGATGATGTTCTGGAGCAGAGGGAGGAGGAGGAGAGGAAGGGTTAGGTGGGGCAGTCGACGTGATCGGAGGATGAGAGGGGAGGAGGGGAGATTGGGGGGAAGGAATGAGTCGGCTTCGGCCGGACCGGGGAGGTGCTGGATGAGGCGGGGGAAGAGGGAGGGGGGGCCGGCGTGAGATGGTACGGATGAGAGTCTCTCTTTGAGGGGGTGTGTGGAGGGGGGAGAGGTTTGAGTGGTGATGAAGGTGCCGCCGACGAAGAGAGCTCTCTCTCTCTCTTTGGCCGGCGAGGGTGGGCACACCGGGGGGATGCTGGGAGCGCGCGAGCGGGGGAGGGAGCGAGAGGGTAGGACAGCCAAGGCCACTGCTGCATACCAAGGAGAGGTGGTGGGAGGATCTAGCGGGGGAGAGAGAGAGAGAGAGAGAGGAGTGCGGCGGAGGGGGGGGCAAGAGACGGCGTGGGCGACCTCACCAACTGGATGGTTCGGCCGCACCACCATCTCTTCCCCCCCTCCCTCCCCCTCACCAACTCCCCCTTATCGCCGTCGCCACCTTCTTTTTGTGTTCCTCCCACCGAACTTGCTCCTTCTGCCCACTCGGGCAGCCATCTACCTCTTTCTCCTCATCATCCACTCCCTCCGGCCCCTCCCCCATTCCCTCCCCCCGCTCCTTCTCTCTATCTCTCACCGGTTCCTCTACACACGAACCCTTTACCTAACAAACTCGGCGCTAAACTTAGCATCCGCATCTCGAATCCCTCCCTCCCCTATCCTCCGCTCCCCTCCCCCCCCACCAATCGTTTCCCTCGCATGATATTCGCTGCGCTCTGGCCTCTTCTGCGAAACAAAAAGATGAAAATTTTGTGGGCCGAAAAGGTGAGGAGAATCTGATATGACGAAGTGAAACACGACGTGATTATACTAATGGAACGGGGTGCCGTTTTCGTGCGATGCGTCCACAAAAAGCGGAGACGTTTTCCCCGAGGGGATCCGGTGCGAGCAGGCGTGCGTTTTTATCCATCTTCGTCCTCGGATTTCGGGGTGGAGAGGCTATTATGAGACGCTCGCCACAAAAAGATGTCACTGACCTCAAAACACTTCGATGGTCGGAAATGCATTGCTCGAGCTCCTATTAAATTGTCTAACCTAAGCGCTAATATGACGAGTTTAAAGACTTACCACTTTTTCCAATCGTTCCAGCTCTGTGAAAAAGAAATATGCATGCATTATGTATGCAAGGGGATGTGTGGGGGGAAATTAAACATTACAAAGATATCAGGTATATTTGTGGGTCCATGTGTATGTTAGTTGGTAGTTTGTGTTTTGCATGTGTGTGGGGTGTAAGGATTTTTGCATGAATACCTACAATGTTTTGTTTGTGAGTCGTATAAATTTGTGGCTTTTGCACGCGGTTTTTTTTCTTTCTTAATTATGGGTGGTATCCCAACACCCCCCGCCACACGCCCTAGCGACGGCTTGCGGGGTATAAAGTAGATGTAGATGTAGCTGTTATTTTGCTCCAGTTAGACCTCATTTGAAATATGCCGCAAGTATTTGGGATCCGTGGGAGAAAATTTGGCAAAACGAATTAGTCCAGGGAAAATCCGCCATATTCGTGAAAAATTGTTATGATAAGAACACAAGTGTGATAGGTCTCTTAAGGGATTTAGGCTGGGAACCACTTGAAGTATGGAGAGAACAAGCGAGACTTAGACTTTTGGAAAGGTTCAGAACAAACGAGTTTAACTATGACACTGAAGGAATAAAAATGGCCCCACACTACTTAGGTAGATCAGACCACATAGATAAAATAAGGGAGATAGATTCCAGGACAGATAGGTACAATTACTCATTCTTTCCCCGAACAATCAGAAATCATAATTGTAAGAAACCGAAGTCATTTCAGAAACATTAAAAACATTCAATTTACAAGTCGGAACAAAATTAAACATTACAAAGACCTCAGGTATATTTGTAGGTGCATGTGTATGTTAGTTGGTAGTAGTAGTTGGTAGTGTGTTTTCATATGTGTGGGTTTTAAGGGTTTTTGCATGAATGGATACCATGCTTTGTTTTTGGATTGTATAAACTTGTGGCTTTTGATTTCGGTTTCTTTCTTAATTACGGGTGGTGCCCTAACACCCTCCGCCAGACGCTTTTGCAGCGGCTTGAGTGGAATTAATTAGATGTAGACTACTCCTACAGATTATTCAACTCTCCTCAATGGCGCAAATGACCTTACATCTACATATTACCGCGCATGGCGAGTAGATATCATGGACGTCACTACACTTAAAAGAGCCAATTCACGCCAATCTACACCCACAGAGGCGTATACATCATGCAAAAATCTTTTTAACTTTCATGCGTGCAAATACATATACTACCAACTAACATACGCATGCACATATATGTACCTCCGAACATACCTGATGTCTACGCATCGTTTGATCATGCACTGACATGTAAATCGAATGTCTTGACTATTTCTATAATTGATATTCTCATAGCATCACAAGCGGCTCCCAGCCTAATTCGTCTTAAAGGCCTGTCACACTCGTCTTCTTATCGGAACGATTTTTGAACAATCTGTTGAATTCTTTATGGACTTAATCTTATTCTTTCTGCCACACTTTTTCCTTAGGATCAAAAATACTTGCGACCTTAATTGTCAGTTGCGCCCTCCCCATTAATAAATAGTGCTAGTTACGCCCAGCCAATGTGACGAGAATAAACGGCTAACCTTCTTCTGCCTAGGTAAAATCTTGAAGGCACTAACTTTTGCTGACCGAGGGTCCATACCTTTCCTTTGATTTCCAGGAATCTCAAGTATCCAGGGTTGCTGGAACCATGTCTGAAACTAGTTTCCGACCGAATAAACGTGGCTGGGGATCCGAGTGCCGGCGAGCTATCCGACAGGTGTCTTCCAACTCTCCTTTAGATATGGTCACTGTGTAATCATTTTGCTGAGCATAGCGAAAGGAACCATAGGACGGAGTGGACAGCAGTAATTTAATTTATAGTGTTGCACACAATAGAGTTATCAGATTAGTGCGTGAAAACAATTCCATGGCTCCCTAAAACGACAAATTTGAAGTTGAAAATTAAAAAAACTACAATGTTAAGGAAAAAGTAACTCTATTTGTAGTTAATTGCCGAATTTTGAAAAACAAAGTCGCAGAATATCATCACCTTTTTCAAAACACAGGGGAAGATATAATTATTGAGACAGAATGCTGGTCAACCACTGATATTGCCGACGGAGAAATTTTCCCAAAATCCATTTTACATTTACGGAACTTACAGAACAAATAGAATCGGGGGCGGTGTCTTTATTTCAGTTAAAAGTTCTTGCGTCTGCAGGGTTGAGGTAATTCCGGGTGTTAGTTTGGAAAGCGTTTGGTGCCCAATTATAAATCCTTAATCCAAAAGAATTTATACATTCGCGTTTTACAGACCGCCAGTCGACAAAGACAATTCAATACTAGAATTTCATCAGCAAATCAAAGGTTTCTTATCCCAACACAATGATCGCGACGTTGTAAACGGTGGAGATTTCAACGCCCCATCAATTGACTGGAGCGCATATACAGGTAGTTCTAAAACGGGGTGTTAAGACAAAGATATCTGTGAATCGCTATTGAATTCTTTTTCTTTGAACTCATTGCATCAAATCGTCACTTCAACAACTAAGGGCGATAATATTCTTGATTTGTTAGCAACGAATATTCCCGAAAAAGTTTTAAATATAGAAGCTATCAAAAGGAATTAGTAACCACAGGGCAGCAAATACTTAGTTTTTGATACATGGGGTCCGAAATAATAAGCCTAAAAGGAAAATTTACTTATTTAAAGAACAACAATGGCCTAAAGTGCGTGCTACCGAATCAATTTGCAAGTTAAAAAAAATAGTAATCACCGAAACATTGAGGATGCGTGGAATCACATCCTTTAGATCACGCGCTCTGTTGCCAACAAGTTGATTCTCAGTAAATTTATAAATGATAACACGGAACCTAGATGGTGGAACACGGATGTTAGAAAGGCATTGCGACGTCAAAGGCTATGTCATGCCAAAATGTAATCACTTATTAATTTCTTCTTTCAAAGCGTCTTCATCAATATCTCACAGAATACCCCCGATAGCTTAGCAAGTCGTGCGGATCAACCAATGTCCAAAATTGAAATCTCATATAATGGAATAGAACATATGCGGAAAAATGTTAGGCCTAATAAATTCTCCGGACCCGATGAAATGCCCGCTCGTATATTTAAGGATCTAGCTTCGGAAATTGCGTCGTATCTAGAAATAATATTTAAGAAGCCGCTGGTAGATCACAAGATTCCCAGAGATTGGAAAACAGCTAAGGTAACACGAATATTTAAAAACGGAGACAAGGAGGAACCGAGTAATTACAGACCTATTTCCCTCACATCCATTTCGTGCATGGTTATGGAACAGATAGTTGCCAGTTAGATCGTGAGATAACTCCAAAACCACGAGTTATCAATTAAACCCAGGATGTTTCCGAATGGGTGGATCCTGCGAGACACAACTGGCGCTTTTTGTTCATGGTATTCTTACTTCGGGGGAGAGTCATCTTCCAGTAGACGCGATTTGTGTAGATTTTAAGATAGCCTTCGACAAAGTACCTCATAGTAAACTACTCGCAGAAGCTAGAAGCATATGCCATGGATAAAAATATCCGGGATTGGATTGAAAACTTTTTGAATGGTCGAGTTCAAAGAGTAGTGATAGATAGAGTTAGCTCAAAAGCAGTACAAGTTACTTCAGAAGTTCCCCAGGGAAGTGTTATCGGACCTCTTTTATTCCTGCTTTACGTTAACGACATTGACTCCATAATTATTATTAAGATACTTAAGATTATTTGCCGATGATGCAGTGGTTTACCGTAACATTTGTGATCCTGAGGACAGAGCAGCTTTATCAGATGATCCTAATGCTATACAACGCTGGTGCGGCACTTGGAAATTAGAACTAAACTTAAAAAAGTGCGCAGTGATGAATTTTTGGGAAAAGAACAATCCCCTCACGAACGCCGACAGCATTGGGAACATCGAAATGGAATGTATACACTCAAGTACCTAGGCGTTACCCTTACTCACGATCTCTCCTGGGTGGAACTCATACGGGGAATATGTGGACAAGCTAACAAAAAATTGTGATTTATTAGAAGAGCACTAGGTAAATCTGATGAAAAAGTCAAACAGAAATGTTATCTGTCGCTGGTTAGGCATCATTTAGAATATTCTGCAAGTATATGGGATCCTCACGAAGTCGGATTAATTGTCGAATTAGATCGAGTGCAGCGTAGAGGAGCTAGATTTGTAAAACTTTATAATAAACTTAGTAGTGTATCCAAAATATTAGAGCAGCTAGGCTGGGAATCACTCACCGAGCGTAGGGAGATAGATTCCAAGACAGATAGGTACAAATACTCATTCTTTCCCCGAACAATCAGTAATCATAATAGCAAGAAACCGAAGTCACTTTAGAAATATTAAAAACTTTGAATTTACAAGTCGGAACAAAATTAAACACTATAGAGATGTTAGGTATACTTTCAGGTGCATGTGTATGTTAGTTGGTAGTTTGAGTGTTTGCATGTGTGTGGGGTGTAAGTGTTCATGCATGAATGTATGCCATGTTTTTTTTTTTTTATATATGATTTTGTTGTTATTGCATGCGATTTTTTTTTTTTTTTATATTTTTCTTTTCTAAATTATGGGTGGTGTCCTAGCACCCCCCGCCACACGCCCTTGCGGCGGCTTGCGGGGTATTGAGTAGATGAGTAGAGATGTAGATGTAGGTTGAATTACAGATTGAAGCTCTTACATAAATTAGAAGGGGGTTTCTTTCGCAGTGATGTTGAAAATGTATTATTACCCCCATCGTACTACGGTAGGAGAGATCATGTTATTAAAATTAGAGAGATTAAGTGTAGAACAGATAGATTTAAGATTTCATTTTTTCCACGAACGATAGGGGATCATAATAATATTGTCCGACCGCGGTAGGGTCATATTTGGGCAAAAATTAGTCTGGTTTGTATTCACCCCCCGCCGCACACCCTAGCGGTAGCTTGCAGGGTACACAAATAAATAATAAAAAAGATTGTGCTCCAACTGTCCCTCCCAAATTCCCCGTGCAGCTTATGTTATTGGTGAGTTCGAGGTGTGACTTTTTTTGTTCATGCGTAAAACGTTCAGAGGAACTATTTTGGATCTGCGAAAAATTGCCACGAGAAAAGAGTAAGGGTCAACAACCATTCGAATCTTTTCTCCGATGTCATTAACCACTGCGATGGTTTTACTAAAAGAAACGAGGTTTTTTTAAAACGGTTTTTAGGAAAGTACAAGTAATATTGAAAATTAAAAAAAGAGTCGATACTTAGTAATCCTACATTTATAGTACATGACAAGTATTTGGGATCGAATGGAAAAAATTTTAATCAAGGAATCGGAAATTTTCTGAGAAAATCCGTTAGTTTAGTTAAAAATTGCTACGCGTAAAAGTGCAAGAAAAGTGTGACCGGTATGTCGAAAGTACAGGTTTGGGAGTGTTAGGATTGTATTAGCAGTAGTTGGGAGTGTTAGGATTGTATTGGTGGTAGTTGGGAGTTTTACGACTATACATCAACATAATACCCCGCAAGCCGCCGCAAGGGCATGTGGCGGGGGGTGTTAGGTCACCACCCGTAAAAAGGAACAATACCACATGCAAAATCAACAACATGGAAAACTAAACCCACAGCGGCGAGCACACTCATGATTGCATTAGTAGAAGTTGGGAGTTTTAGGACTGTATTAGTAGTAGTTGGTAGTTTTGGAACTGTATTAGTGTGGGAGTCACGAAGGGAGCAGAAATTTGTTGGAATCTACGTCTACCCGAGACTCCGCAAGGGCGTTTGGCGGGAGGTGTTGGGGCGCCAGCAATTAATGCATAAATATATGCAGATGAATGTAAATATATATACATGTATGTATTTGCGGACACGTAAAAACGCGAACAATTGCACTCATCTACATAATACCCCGGAAGCCACCGCTGGGGCGTGTGGCGGGGAGAAATCATGCATTCTTACTTTATTATTATTATTATTATTAAAAATACACATGTGCTAATAGACATTGTCAGGTGGCACACAAGTCCCAAATAATTGAAAAAGATAGTACATAAAACCTGACTTCAAAACACAAATCTCTTTAACAAAACAAGTGAATCCCCATCCCATTTACATCCATTAATCAGCAAGAAAAAAAGATAAATTAAAAAATAAATTAAGCTATTACATATAATACCATACACCACACATCAATCAAATTATTACATATATGCCTTACATCTATTCTTAAAAGTATACTCTGTTAGGAAAGGGCTCGAATATTTTTGCAGTTAAGGTGTTCCACTCAACAATTGTTCTATTTAGAAAAGAAATTTTTTTTTATTTGTTCTCTGTGCCCGGCATTTCACCTTAAATTTGTGATCATTTCTACCTATAAAATTTGGGTTCCCCGCCTCTTTCCTAAGATCTGCCCAAGCTTTCTCCCCCTTCAGAATTCGGAACATTCCACAAAGTCTGCTTACTTTCCTTCTAGTTTCTAGAGGTTTCTAGAGGTTACTTATATCATGCGATAATGGGGGTGTTTATATGAGTTCAGTTGAATCATTCAAATTCGTTTTTTGAATAACGAATGTAGGATTGATTACATCTGATTTATTGCGATAATATATATATGAGAGGCAAGAGCGAGTATTTGATTCTGTCAATGTTGAGATCCATCTTCCTTATTTAATCTTGGTGGTCATATCTACATCTACTTCATACCCCGCAAGCCACCGCAAGGGCGTGTGGCAGGGGTGTTAGGACACCACCCGTGATTTAGAAAAGAAAAAGAAACCGCATGCAAAAACCACAAATTCATGCATCCACGAACAAAACATGGCATACATTCATGCAAGAACACTTACACCCCACACACATGCAAATACTCAAACTACCAAATAACATACACATGCACTTGAAATTATACCTAGCATCTTTGCTAGGGTATGTTTAATGTTGTTCCGACTTGTAAATTCAGTGTTTTTAATATTTCTAAAGTGACTTCGGTTTCTTAATATTATGATTTCTAATTGTTCGGGGAAAGAATTAGTATTTGTATCTATCTATACTGGAATCTATCTCCCTAATTTTATCTTTGTGGTCTGATCTACCTAGGTAGGGTGGTCTCACAGCGTAAGTTCTCTAATTTACTAGAGACACCAAGAGAATTATAATGGCCCCAAATTGCATATTCTACAACCGGCATAAGTTAACAGAAATGGATACTACCTATTACAGATTTATGTTTTTGATATAGATAGCCGCGTATGACAAATGTGCCAGATTTCTGAAAAAATAATATAGAGAACATCGGCCAGATTTGCCAAAAATTGTTACGAAAAGAGAGTAAGCGTGGCGGATATATTGGAGTGATTCGGTTGGGAATTTGATTGAGGGAGAGAACAGGAAAGACTTAAAAATTAGGTTTTTAGAAAGATAGAGAAACCTGACGGGTTCTCTAGAAAATCTGAACTCTCTCGGGAACCCGTGGGAAGTTATATGGCGCCAAATAATAGTGGTGGATCTACATCTACATCCGACGACAGACATAAAATAAAAGAGACAAACACCATGGTCGTCGTATTCACAGGAACTCGTTATTCCTTTGAGCCAAACGCTATCACAACAAAATTGTACTCAAGCACCTCAATACATTTACTTAAAGATAATCATTTATTCATCCACTTAATTACCCCGCGATTCACCAGAAGGGTGTGTGGCAGAGGGTGCAACCACCAGGTGGAATGGGTAAGGGAGAGGAAAGGAAAAACATTCACTAAACACCCGGAAAAGACTTACAAATGAATAGCCATGCTGGCGGAAAACTTAGTACAAGATAAGTGGTAATTTCATCCAGTACAGCAGTTCTTTCTTATACGAAAAAGATGGTAAAAAAAGTTAACCACGACCACTTACATTATACAATAGACCACCGTATAAAAACAGGTCATGCAGGACTGGAAAGGATACAACCAATTATGGTATGGTGTATACTGGCATGTTTGTATGTATGTGTCGAGTGATTCTGTATATGAGCTAATATAATTCCAATGCGTACATTTAAATGTACGTGTGTCCATGTACATGTGCAAACATGTATTTATATTTATCAATAATTGCTTATTCATACTTCAAACACTGGTCCCCGCAATGCAGTCCGCTACACGCCCTTTGTCAGCTACATCATCATGCTACATCAGCTCATCTTACCCTGCAAGCCTTCTCATACGGCATGTACCAGGGGATGATGCTAAGTCACCGGTCATCAGCGTCATTATTGATTTATTTATCGTAAATTATGTTTCCTAATGTTGTGTTCTCGAATTGTGAGATTGAAAAATGAGTCATCATAGCGATCGGTTCCTCAATAATTTCATTTCGCTGTGTTCTCGCCTTCCAGGGTCATGCGGCACTGGGATTATTCTAAATATGAACAAGCTGCCAGGAGGGCGTGTGACGGGGAATGTTAGGACACAAATGGAAATCAACTAAATGTAAAACAAACAAAAACATGCTAATTCGCCCCCGCACAGGCGTTTTGGGTCAAAAGTAGTCAGATGCGTAATCACCCCCAAACCACACACCCTGGCGGTGGCTTGCAGGATACCATGTAACAGTAATAAAAAATAATTATTTATCCAAGCAACACTTATTTTAACTTACAAACGTGCAAATACATATACACACAGCTAATATCCACAAGCATATGCACCTGCGCCATTATCCCTTCTGATTTAGAGTTAAATCCCAATGATTTGTACTATTCTAGAAGTTTATTTAATCCTTCACTTTCGAATAACCCTTTACCATGACATTCCAATAAAAATGTGGCGCTTTCTGTTCGTTTCGATCCTTCGTGGCTTGCGGGGGCATTTTGCAGATGCATACACGAAGGGCAGTAAAATGGAAACCGAACACCCGCCATATCACACAGTCCATGCGAAATGCGGCAACACTGTTGTTACGTACCGATACTATAACTTATAATCGATTTCAGAATGTGTTATTCCCATGGACTGGAAAATAGCCAACAACACGCACCTATTTTTAAAAGCGGAAATAAACAATACCCCGGTAATTACCGACCAGTATCGTTAACCTCCCACTCCTGTTAAGTCTTGGAACACGTTATTGTTGGTAACGTCATGACGTTCCTCGACACTCGCAACCTTTTATCCAACTGAAAACACGTATTCAGAAAGGAGAGATCATGTGAAATGCAGTCGGGACTTTTATACACGACGTTCTACAATCGGGGGAAAGAAACAAACAAGTATATGCGATATTCTTGGATTTCAAAAAGGCCTTTGATAAAGTCCCACACGAACCGAATCGAATCACCTTTTTATCTTTGAAATCTAGCAGATTTCGTTCCTAACCCATCGGTTATCTGCGAATTGTTTCCTTAAGTGATTCACAAGTTGCGACAGTATGAAATAATGACCAAAGTAATAAACTGGATTCGGGACTTGCTTACTGACTGCAAACAAAGGGTAGTTGTAGATGGCTCAAACTCTAATTATCTACATCTACATGTACTTCATACCCCGCAAGCCGCCGCAAGGGCGTGTGACGGGGGGTGTTAGGATACCACCCGTAATTTAGAAAAGAAAAAGAAAAAAAAACCGCATGCAATAACCACAAAATCATACGTCCACAAAAAAAACACGGCATACATTCATGCATGAACACTTACACCCCACACACATGCAAACACTCAAACTACGAGGGTCATCCGGAAAGTAGTACCCGTTCGTGCCGCATGAAGTGCTGACGACGCGAGTAGCCGCTGGACGAGGTCAGATAGCTTCAGTGGCTTGTCTGCCTTCTCTGAGCCAAGTTGCGTGACGCTAGCATTGCCTGTGTTGTTTCTGTGATTGTTTACAATGTTTAAAAAAATTGAGAACGCCGCCAGTTGTGAAGTGAGGGCAGTGATTAAATTCCTCAATGCAAGAAACGTTCGCCCATGTGATATTCATCGCCAATTAAAGGAGGTGTATGGAGACAATGTAATGGACGAGTCGTCTGTTCGGCGGTGGTGTCGCAACTTCAACATGGGGAGGGGGAACACACACGACGATGAGCGTTCGGGGAGACCGTCTGTCATTACAGACCAACTGGTGAGCTCAGTTGACGAATTCGTGAGGAACGATCGGCGCGTCACAATTGATGACATCTGTGAGCATTTTCCCAATGTTTCTCGAAAAATTGTTCATGAAATTGTTAAACACCATCTGCATTATGCAAAAATTTGTGCAAGATGGGTCCCTCGCGTATCTCAATGAGCTGGCGGCGAAGGACTATGCAGCAGGAATACAGAAACTTGTCACACGTTATGACAAATGCCTTAATTTGCTTGGAGATTATGTTGAGAAGTAGTTTAAAGTATCCTCTTTCAAATAAAATTTTTTATGTTTGTTAATATTTACTTTTGTGTCCTTATTTCACGAACGGGTACTACTTTCCGGATGACCCTCGTACATCTTACATACACATGCACCTGAAAGTATACCTAACAGCTTTGCAGTGTTTAACTTTGTTCCGACTTGTAAATTCAATGTTTTCAATATTCTAAAGTTACTTTGGTTTCTTACTATTATGATTTCTGATTGTTCGGGGAAAGAATGAGTATTTGTACCTATCTGTCCTGGAATCTATCTCCCTTATTTTATCTTTGTGGTCTGATCTACCTAAGTAGTGTGGGGTCATTATAATTCCTTCGATGTCATAGTTAAACTCGTTTGTTCTGAACCTCTCTAATAGTCTAAGCCTCGCTTGTTCTCTCCGCACTTCAAGTGGTTCCCAGCCTAAATCCCCTAAGAGGTCTGTCACACTTGTGTTCTTATCACAACAATTTTTAACGAATCTAGCGGATTTTCTCTGGACTTTATCTAATTCTTTTTGCCAAATTTTCTCCCAAGGATCCCAAATACTTGCGGCATATTCCAAATGAGGTCTAACTAGAGCAAAATAACACCTCTCTTTAACTTTTTCATTACATTTCCCTAACAGCCGTTTTATGAAGCCAAGATTCATTAAAGCTGATCCGGATATTGTCCTGATATGTGCTCCCCATGAAAGGCGTGGTGTTAGAACGACCCCCAAATATTTAACTTGATTGGCCGTAGTCAGTACTGAACCCTCTATTTTGTAGTTTATATCCTGTTCCTCGCTTCCTTTATTCCAAAATTTCAAAACTGCGCATTTATCTGTATTAAGTGTTAATCCCCATTTATTGCACCATTCTGAGATATTATCTAAGTCTCTAGAGAGTAGCTCGCGATCCAGTTGGCTCCTTATTTCCCTGTATACCACCGTGTCGTCAGCAAATAACCTCAGATTGCTACCAACGTGTGTGCTTAAGTCATTAATGTATATTAAGAAAAGAAGAGGCCCTATTACACTTCCCTGGGGGACGCCCGAAGTTACATCTCTATCCGTTGAGGACAACCCATCAATGACTACTATTTGTTTGCGATTTCACAAGAAGTCTCTAATCCAATTAATAATTTTCTCATCGATTCCATAGTAGTTAAGTTTATGTAACAGTTTATTGTGTGGGACTTTGTCAAAGGCTTTTTTTGAAATCCAGGAATACTGCATCGACTTGTGTGTTGTTTTCTCCCGATCTAAGTATACCGTGAATGAAGAGACCAAGTTGTGTTTCGCAAGATCTGCTTTTCCTAAATCCGTACTGGTTGTGGATTAGTATTTTCCTACTATCAAGAAATCTCATAATGTTAGTGACAGTAATGTGTTCCAATATTTTACAAGAGATCGATGTTAAAGAAATGGGTCGGTAATTGGTTACATCATACATGTGCAAGTAACATCCTGCGTCCCACAGGGCAGCGTAATAGGACCACAATTTATTCTTAAATACATTAATGACATCATTAGTGAAATAAAAAGCAGCATAAGACTCTTTGCCGACGACACTGTAATCATCCGGGAAATAGCGAATGACGCAGATCGTGAATCACTACAAACTGGCTTCAACAACATTCAATGGAATGAAGAATGGGGGTTTGAATTAAATACGAAAAAATACACCGTCATGAATATCTCTTTCTATGGAAAGGACAACCGAACTTTACCAACTTACGCACTCGGAGGTGTTCGAATGAGCGTCGTGGATGAAGTAAAACACTTAGGGGTCACCACTGCACAAAGGATCTTGCTTGGGGAAAACATACACACGATTTTTGGAGGGGCGCTGAAAAAGCTGACATTCGTCAAACGTATAGTCGGAGGGTGTAGCGACGAAAAAGTGAAGGAATCGGGTTATTTATCTTTAGTAAGGCCTCACATTGAGTATTGCAGCGAGTGTTAGGGATCCTTTTCAAAAAAAACATTTATTACAGAATTGAATAGGGTACAGAGGAAAGCCCCTAGGTTCGTGAAAAACTCGTACCTGAGGATAGAAAGCGTCACACATTTAATACAGAATCTAGGGTGGGAACCTTCAGATATGCGAAGACTCAGGGCTACATTAACTTATTTCAAAGATACAAGGCGTGTGATTTTGCATCCGACATTAAAGATACGATAATCGTATAATCATGCCCCCCGTCTGTATAGAGGGGAGAATGTTAGGGAAACGAGGAAAGGGTAGGAATGGCATAGGCTTCCCCATAAAATTTCTCCCAACAAACCACAGTGATATTGGAAGGGGCGATAATGGCTACAAAATTAGAGAGTTCGATTGTAGAACTGAAAGATTCAAGTACTCATTTTTCCCGCGCACTATTCGCGACAATAATGAAAGGGGGAACACCTTAGAAAATAATGGGAACGCGCAGTCGAAAATAGGGGTTTACAAGATTAAATTCCCACAAAACACTATATGTGTAAATGCACTATATGAATTCAAATCTGGCGTCCTAACGCCTCCCGCCGTGTGCCCTTTACCCATGTGGGGTGTAGGTGAATATATATGAAGTCTTTTGCATTTGTGAATTGTCTGTCCGGAATACGTAAAATACTAACCGGCAATAAGGGTCTCAATTGCATGTTTTCCAGCCCTCCTATAACATATTTTCTTGTCATATTTGTGTAGGAATAGGAAATAGCTGCTAACCATGTATATATGTAGGCATGTTGCATAATTGATGTTCGGTCGCCCCCTTTCCACGCGGTTTTTGGTGGATCGCAGGGTGCCAGGTGTACGAAGAAATAAAGTGAATGCATGTAGAATGGCTGGTGACCTACCACACCCTGCAACACGTCCTTCGGACGGCTTGCGGAGTATTGTGTAGTCGTAGATGATACTGCTATCGCTGTGGTAGGAGAATTGCATAGTGACAACTCACAGGCAGGTTATGTCTTTGTTGGTGCGCGGACTGGTTGTTGCAGCGGGTGTTCGGTTTTCATTTGACTGCCCCTCATACATTATCGGCGTACTTTTTTTGTCGTTTAGTCTTCACTTGCCACGCTAAATTTAGTGCTGCCCTCCTGTCACCAAGAGTTTTAGGCGTATCTACATCTAGATCTACATCTGAAGGATCTCAGGCTTTCCCGGCGAATAGTATTCAGGAATTTTTCTCGGGTTTCCAACCGGGTCAGGTTTCGGAGTACCGACGTTTCGATGGCTGACTCTGCCATCGTCTTCAGGGTTGAAGTGCAGAGCATCACCCGTATCATTGTCAGCCCTTGCGGGCGCACATTGTTTACGTTTAAAAGGTTTTTATTTCCGTATAGAATTACTATTACAAGGATTGACATAAAATATATATTGAAACATAATAAAAACAACACGGAAACCCCGTTTTAGGATACACTCCTCTTCGGGGAGCGCACATTGGAAATTGCTGGGTATTTATACATGTTGCGTGGGTCAGGTGTGGCCTGATTGGTCGGATGAGTTTCTTCGGCCCGCTCCGGTCAATCGGCCTTGTTCCCGTGTGTTTCTCATCTTTTTTAGTATCGGCTTCCAAATATTACTTATCTGGAAGCCGGTGTCTCGGTTTAAGTTGTTTTTCTCCAGTCGGATCTCTATTCCTTCTTTTACCACGCGGTCCCAATAACCGTTGGCATGACATAGCCTCTTTGTGGCTTCAAAGTCGATTGAGGTTATTGAGAGTAGCTTTGGGCGGAACCTTCTTGGAGCAGAGCAAAGCTGATTGAGAGAATTGCCGTTGCCTTTTGAGGCGAAGGGGAATTCTTATCCCTGTGTTCGAGGGGAAGATGTCCGGACACAGGCGTTCGTCTTCTTTGGGTGAAAGCCCCCCATCCTTTGGGAAAATCACGCCTGCTGGACTGCTGACGATGTTTTCTTCTGAAACATCGACTGCTGCACTTCCAGATCCACCTGCAATTGCGTCGCAAGTTTCTGAGGTGAACGGTCCTTTTAGGGGCCATGAGACTACCACCTTCGCCATGGAGACTTGTAACGCTGACTCCGTGCCCATGGAGATTTCGACGTCGGGCGTTAAGAGGAAGGTTTCTGGGAAGCCCTCCTTTAACTCCATTGAGGCCACAAACATGGCTACGAAGGATGACGGCGCTGAACCTGCGCTATCATCGGAAGAGGGAGAGAATGACGGCTTCAAAGTCGTCTCGAAAAAGAAGAAGAAGAGCAGTCCCCTTTCTCCTGCCGCAACCAACCCTACTACGGCCCCGTCTCCTGCCGAGGCCTCAGCAGAGGAAGGACAAAAGAAGCCTCGTATCCCAGCCATCGTAATGTACGGTGTAACACGGATGAACGAGGTTATCGCGGCCCTTGAGGGGAAAATTGGACGTTTCACCCTGGAAGCTAGGCGTGTTTCAACTCGTCTTCTGGTAGAAACAATTCCGGATCATCGAGCAGTGGTGGAACTCTTCACTGGGATGAAGATCCAATTTCACACCCACCCAATAGACCGGATCCCCGGCGTACGATACCTTATAAAAGGTATCTCTCGATGGCTGCCGACTTCGGGGAAAAGGAAATCGACTGCACTGAGACTGAGCTGTCGAGTCTCTCCCCTGCTACTGATCCTGACTGCTTGATTTACTACGGACCCTGCCTGCTTGGACTTTCTCTCCTGGATATTACACGGACTGGACCTGAAATTATCGTATCTTCTCTCCTACTTGACCTTGACCTCCTGGACCACTCTACGGCTTCTGCATACTCTGCTGGTCCTCCTGGACATCTCTTTTGCTCTCCAACTCGACGTGGTGTCGATAAAAATCATACCCAAACTTCGGAGGTGGACGGACCTTTTCAGGACCATTCCCACATACCCATTTCACACAGTACACACACTACACTCAGGTGACTTGAGACCATCTCAGCCGTAGCTCCGGAGAGGGGAGGCTAACTTAGTCCCTCCTTCTCACTCTTTGGTGGCGATCGAGCTGTGTCCCCATTGGTTGTCTCGTGCGGCTACCAAGGAAAGGGAGCCAGTCTCCCCTTGCACTTCCTTGGGACCCGGGCGGGTCCACTTATTAGGGATTTAGGGCGGGAAGATTCCTGGGCACGGACCTGCTGTGCCCGCTTGCGGATCGGCAGGGGTGTCCAAGGGGTCTCCCAAGGTAACCCCACCCCCCCTTAGGTCCGTCTCAAGTCGCCCACACACATAACAATCACTACATACACCCTCCCCTCTCCTTCTACTTACTGATATTTCTCACTTTTACAGGTTGGTGCGCCTGTAGAAATATCACAACTCCAAATCATATTAAATGATTTCATATCCCAAGTTGCACCAATTTTAAATCAATTCTCGAGCCCTATCCGGCCGGGAACCATTCAACATGGACCACCCGGTCTCGGAGAAAAAGACCTTAGGCCAGGCAGACGATCACTTTACGCTGCGCCCTGACTCCCCCTCTCCACCATTGCAAAGTCCTGAGCTACAAACGCTCCTCAACCTCCTGCCTACTAACAAAACCAACGTTCAAACGGTAACCATTCCAATCCCCACCAAAGCCCTGGAGGATCCCCGCCTCAAATCCATCCTTAGCGCATACGGAGTGCAATGCCCAGCCACCATACCTTTCCAATCGAACCCTCCGAATTCTACCTGCTCTAAGCGGACAGCCCCTGCTGATTCAGAATTCAGAACCGTTCAATCAAAGAGGAAAGCGAAACCCTCGCCCCAAGGAGTAGAAAATCCTACCCCAACCTCAAATAGATTTTCGCCTCTCTCCTCTCCTGAAAATGACGCGGTTCCTGAACCTAACCTGTGCTCAATGGAGGAGGAACCCACTGTGCCTCAACCACGTCCCAGAATACCTCCTATCTTCCTAAAAGATATCAGACACTGGCAAGAAAAATGCAACAGCCTTCGCTCTGTCTGCGTCCTTCCTCCCGTTGCCACTCTCGTGCGCAATGAAATCCGAATTAACTGTCAGACCATAGAAGACTTCCGAGCCATCTCCGCCATGCTCCGTACAAAAGGTTGGGAGCACTATACATACCAATTGCATTGCGACAAGAAACCTCACTTTGTGATCCGCGGTCTCCCTGAAAACACCCCGGTCGAAAATATTCAAGAAGCCTTGGCCGACATCGGTTTTCCGACGGACCAAGTCATCCAACTCAAATCCACCCGACCCTCTCGCATTCAACAAGCAGAGAGAAACGCCATCAGGGCCGCCAACTCGGAAGCAATACTCCCCTCCATCCCACAAATGGAACTTCCCCTCTTTCAAGTCCGTCTTCAAGACGACTCAAGAAGGGACGAGTTCCTCAAAACTTCATCCCTCCTTCATCTTAAAACGACCATTGAACCTTTTCGCCAGCCAGCCGGCCCCCCCCAATGCATGTCTTGCCAGAGGTATGGCCATACTCATAAAACCTGCGGCCTTAGCCCTAGGTGCGTCAAGTGTGCAGGTGACCACCACTACAGGGAATGCACCAAATCCAAAGACCTTCCTGCAAAATGCGTCAACTGCGGTGGCCCGCATACAGCTAACTATAGGGGCTGCATGGTCCACAGAGAGTTACTATATAAATTACGTTCCAAACGTGCGTCATTTAACATTGGCTCTCTACCCACCCCGCCAAATTCCGTTTCACAAGCTTCATTTCCACCCCTTCAAAACGCATGGCAAACTCGTCCCAACCCCTTTGCACCGACTGACCGCCCTGTTCCAAACCAGACCACCTCAACCTCTACCACACCCGCACCAACCCAATCTGAACTTAACTCAAGTCAAAACCTAAATCCTGTTCCTCCCGTCCCGACAAATTTGAAGTCGTCCCTACTTTCCATCATTTCCAAGCTCCTAACCAGTGACGATAATGCTTCCCTTATGGCCATCCTTAAAACTGACCTAATCCCCTGCCTCATTCAGCTATTAAATGGCTTGTAATCCGCCTTCCCTTCCCCAACACCTAAGTTTCCTTCAGTGGAACTGTAATAGCATCCACCCTAAGGTCCCTGAACTGCAACATCTTGTGGCCAACCACTCTCCAGATGTCATTCTACTACAGGAAACTAAGCTTAAACCTGACCAACCCTTTTCAATCCCCAACTACAAGGTTCTCCGGCGGGATAGACCCGATAGCCATGGGGGTGGTGTTGCCATTCTCATAAAAAGGCATATCCCCTGCGACCAACTATGCCCACCAAAAACCAATACACTAGAACTGGTCGGTATCAGTATTATGACCAGAGAAGGTCTGGTACGCATCTGGTCTGCCTACTTCCCCCCCAGTCGCTACAAGCTCCCCAAGGACGATCTGGACGCCCTTTCGACTATACTAGCTTCCAGATCTATATTGGGTGGTGATTTAAACGCCAAGCACACGGCCTGGGGTTGCAGGACCAATTCTAGCCGGGGGCACTCTTTGCGCCGCCTACAACAGGTTGAAAACTTCGCCATAATATCACCAGCTTTACCAACCCATTTCCCTCCGAACCCAGCACTCCCCGATATCCTAGACATCGTCCTCACTTCCCTTCCACCCAGTTTTACCATCAGCAACGTCGACAACGCGGCTTCTGACCACTGCCCGCTTACCTTTACGATTCCGCTCAATCCCAGCTTGCCATCTTTCCGTTTTTCCAAAATTAACTGGTCCAAATTCAAATCTACCTGCAGCTCCACTTCAATTACATTACCAATTATATCCAACACAGATATGATCGACTCTGCCATTTCCAAATTTACAAACTTAATCAACTCAATCGCCGCAACCTCAGCTCTCCGCCCAAATCCGGAAAACCTCACCGGCCCTGCCCTTCCAGCCGCGATAATACGGCTGATGCAATTAAGAAACCAGGCCAGACAGCTCTGGCAACGTACTCACCACCCTATCGACGGCCGCAAATACCGTGCCCTTAGAAACCTGGTTACCTCCCAGCTAAGGAAACATAAAAACCTATTATGGGACAAAAAGATTTCCAGCCTTTCGCACAAGGATAACTCCGTCTGGCCACTTGCTAGATCTCTCAGAAAGAGGACTACTCCTCCTGCCCCGCTCTCTTACCAGGGTAAACTAGCATACTCTGACAAAGACAAGGCAACTATATTTTCAGATGTCTTGGAGTCCATTTTCCGAAACCCAGATCCCTCTCCACTTGATAACCTAGTATACTCCACCTTCCAATCCATTTCACACTCCCCCCCTCCTTCAATCCCTCCGATAGCTTTACCTGAACTACAATCTGTCATAAACCATTCCAAATCCAAATCTGCACCCGGCCTTGACCTCATCTCCTACTGTCACCTAAAAAACCTACCGAAAACCTACATCCAACACTTCCTAGCCATTCTCAACGCCTGTCTTACTCATTGCTACTTCCCGCCTGCCTGGAAAAAAGCTAAAATTATCCTACTAGCCAAACCTGGTAAGGATCCGAAAGATCCCGCAAACTATCGGCCCATTAGTCTCCTGCCCTGCATGGGTAAAGTCTTGGAGAGACTAATCTTAAACCGCCTTCAAGAAGAGCTACACTGCTTACACCCATTAAGACCAGAGCAAACAGGTTTCACTAAAAAGACGGCCACCACCCACCAAATCCTACGACTTGTCGAGTATATTACTTTCGGATTCAACATCAACAAGCACACTCAAGTAGCCTTTCTCGACATAAAGCGTGCTTTTGACCGTGTCTGGACGGAGGGACTCATCCATAAACTAGCACAAACGGAGTTATCCTTCAACCTCATCAAAATAATATCCTCATTCCTCTCCTCAAGAACGTTTGTAGTATCAGTCAATTCAAACCTCTCAAACCCCAGGCGCATCCTAGCAGGGGTCCCTCAAGGAGCCATCCTTTCCCCAACCCTCTTCAATTTATTCATAAATGACCTTCCGGCCCACCCAAAAACGCAGCTCTTTTTATATGCCGATGACACAGCACTCGCCTCCCAATCCTTCTGTCCAGACACAGCAGCCGATACACTACAAGAACACCTCGACTCTGTGGAGGAATGGATGACCTCCTGGAAACTGCAAATTAACGCGGAAAAGAGCGAAGTCGTAAACTTTGCTAGGAAATGGAAGAAACCTTGCTCAACAAAGCTATTTTATAAAAACGCCCAACTACCCCAAAGGGACACCGCCAAATTTCTGGGTGTCTTCTTCGACCGTAAGCTTACTTGGCACGCCCACACGCAATACGCAGTGAACAAGGCTAATGCAGCATATTGCTCAATTTACCCCCTACTAAAATCCGGCAGCCCACTAAACCTGAATACAAAACTAACCCTATATAAAACAATGATAAGGCCAATCCTAACTTACGGATACCCGGCGTGGGGGGCTATTGCAGAGACCCACCTAAGAAAAATTTGCACTTTCCAAAACAAAACCATCTGGAAAATCGTTAATGCACCTTGGTTTATCCGTAACGACTCCCTTCAAAAAGACCTCAAACTACCTGATATACGCACCTACCTCCAATCAATAGCTGAGTCATTCCCAAAATCACTAGCCTCCACGAATAACCCCCTCTTAGACAATCTATGGGCATACGACAAAAATCCTCATTTTAAGCATAAACGCCCGAAACACACTACCATGAAAACCAGTTCATAATACAAAACCCTAATCCTGTAACCATAATCATCCTTAACTTGCCCTAAACCAAAAACAATAAAAAGTCACAAAACCGTTAATCAGCAGCAGCTGGAAATCGGTCTAGATGCGTTTAGGCGCAGTACTTCATCGGTCGGTCGGTGCCGACTTCGGACGTGACAGCTGCATTGGTGCAGCTGGGGTACGAGGTCCGAAGCGTGCGGCAAATGACTGTCTTAGAAGCTGGGAAACCAGTCTTCATTGACCGACACGTCTGCAGCCTGGTGAAAACGCCGAGAGCTGTAAATCCCGGGGACATAAAGACCATTCTTCACTGCAAGGTGACGGTGGAAGCCTACCGGGGGGATGGTGGACCGACGCAGTGCCTGAACTGTCTACGCTTCGGCCACATTGCAGTTGCATGCAGATGCGCTCCACGCTGCTTCAGGTGTGCTGGCCAGCACAACATTGATGAATGCAGCCTGTCAAGGACGGACCAGGCCAAATGTATAAACTGTGATGGAGACCACGCGGCGGTGTCAATGAAATGCCCAGCATACGCCGAAGCCCTCCAAAGACACCGTGCAGCGGGAAAGGTTCCGGCACCTCTCCGGGCCACCTGGAAGCCGAAGCTCGTGACACCGGTAAGACTATCGGCACCCTGTAAGCCCGTGAGTGGAAAGGTTTCCTTTTCCTCTATCCTTACGGGGAGAAAGGACGAAGCGACTGAGGGGACGGAAGCCACTGATGAAGCCGCTTCTCAAACGCCACCTTCGGAGACTGCCAACACAGAGAAATCTGACTGCAATCTCCCTGCAGCGACTGCGACGACGGAAGCCAGCAATGCGGAGAAACCGAAACCGGAGGCTCCCAAGAGTAAAAAGAAGAAGAAGAAGGGGAAGTCGTCCCCCCTTCTACCCACATCCCTCCCAGACAAGGAGAAGGAAGTTACCGTGACTCCGCCCGCAAGTGGACCGGAGAGAGCAGGGGAGAAAAACGAAGTCAACATTCCCAGAACGCCTACTGAGCCTACGCATTCCGTGCCTCTTGCACAGGTCCAAATAACAGACGAGGATAAGGAGCTATGGGACACCATAGCAACAATCTGCAGAACCCTCCGGAGATACATCACCTCAACAGAGGGACAGCTGCTCCTGACTTTACTCGAGGGACTAGCGACAACGAGGTCATCCGGAAACCACCATGGATAATGGCCACCTTGTGTTCGCGCAGTGGAATGCAAACGGGATTCTTCGCCGGCGAGAAGAACTCAGAGCGTTCCTCCAAGAGAAAAATGCAAAGGTCGCTGCCGTCAACGAGACACACCTCCGACCATCTGACTCATGGAAAATCCCGGGCTGGTCCATCTTTCGGGCAGACCGGGATAGTCACCGTCAGATGACGCCTTCAGGAGGAGCAGCAATACTTGTCCACCGGAGCCTGGAGCATAGGGCGCGTAAATCTTGCACACACTCATTTGCTGAGGTCGTGTCGGTGGACATACGAACGAAGAAGGGATGGGTGAGAGTATCTTCAGTATACTATCCTCCGAAAAAACCGTGGGACCCAGACCTCATCCTTCAGCTGCTCGGAGACGGCAGCGGACCTGCATTAATTTTGGGAGACCTCAACGCTCAACATCACAGTTGGAACGCAAGCAACCACTACCGGAGAGGGAAAGCTCTGAGGAAGTTAGCAGACGAGGAAGGTCTGACAGTACTTGGCCCGACGACCCCGACTCACGTGCGAGGTGGCGTACTAGATATCGCGATTGCTCGTGGCATCAGGACGTCGCTGATCATTTACACGTGTGTTGAGCTGTCGTCGGACCATAACCCCACGATTCTCCTGATGGGCACAAGAGTACCGAAAATTCCACCGACAAGCAGATGGGACTTAAGGAGAGCGGACTGGGTTTCCTTCCGGGGAAGCATCGCCTCGCAGCTGCCCAAGGACGTCGAGGAACCGGCAACAGAGAAAAAAGCGGACGAGATGGTACGCTATCTCACGGAAACCGTCACTGCAGCCATGAACTCAGCAATACCGAGGAAGAAAGTCCATCCGCATTTTCATCGGATTCCTCTTCCGCCGCCGGTGCGTGCACTGATTACGCGCCGAAATAACATCCGTCGGCAATGGCAGCGGTACAGAACACCAACCCTGAAGAGAGACCTGACAGCCCTGAACAAGGAAGTCCACACTGCACTGCAAGAGGTCCGATCGGATAACTGGGAACAACACCTGAAAGAGGAACTCCTTGAAGTAAACGGAGAAGAGAGGGAGGAAAATGTATGGAAATTTTGCAGGAAACTACGAAATTCCCACCATACTGATCCTATCATTGTAAGCGGCAACAATATTGCGGCCTCCCCGGCGGAAAAGGCGGAGATGCTGGCGGGTAATCTTGAGAGTATATTCACCCCAAACCCGGGTAACCGCGCCTCCGCGGTGACCGAGGCAGAGATAAACGAAATGGGCGATGCCAAGGACGAGATTCCTGCACCTATCATCGAGAGAAAGGACATCGAGGCTGTTATGCGTCACCTTCGCCCTCGAAAAGCGCCCGGAATCGACGACATTTCAAACGTTGTCATCCGGGAACTCCCAAAGGCGGCGGTGGCGTACCTGGCGAGCATCTTTAATGGCTGCGTCAAAATCTCCTTCTTCCCAACCACCTGGAAAAGAGCAAGGATTATCTGTATCCCAAAGTCACAAAAAATAGAGCTTGGTCCCGGGGACTTCCGGCCCATCTCTCTTCTTGATGGCTTTGGGAAGATATTTGAAAGGATACTTCAGGGGCCGATCTGTGATTTTGTTCGGGCAGAGAAAATCCTCCCTGAGGAGCAGTTCGGCTTCCGCGAGCAACACTCCACAACCCACCAGCTAGCGAGGACTTCTGACTTCGTCACGGACGCCTTCAACAGGAGGATGGTGGTGGCCGGTGCTTTCTTCGATATTGGGAAAGCATTCGACCGCGTCTGGCACCCAGCCCTTCTGTTGAAGATGAAACGACTCCACTTCCCAGCCTGGATCTGGCGCCTGATCAGATCGTACCTGCGGGACAGGACATTCATCTCCAGCTGGCGCGGGGCTCTTCCGCCATGTCCTCACCTCGACGTACTTCCTCTACAATGGGAAATTCTACGAGCAGGTGGAGGGGGTCCCCATGGGTTCTCCTCTCTCCCCAGCCATCGCCAACTTTTACATGGAGGACTTTGAGGAGAGAGCACTAAGAACCGCTCCATTACGACCGAAACCCTTTTTTCGATACGTGGACGACACCTTCGTCGTTTGGCCACATGGACCGGAGACCCTCCACGAGTTCCTCGGCCACATGAACGGCATACATCCTAGTATCCAGTTCACCATGGAAATGGAAGAAAACAGACAGCTACCATTCCTCGATATTCTCATTGAAAGAAGGGAGGACGGCAGCCTGGGTCACAAAGTATACAGGAAGTCAACCCACACCGACCTGTATCTCAACGGTAGCAGTCATCACCATCCGGCACAAAAAAGGGGGGTTCTATCCACACTCATACACCGGGCAAGTGCAGTCTCCGACAAAGAAAACCTTGAAGCGGAACTACAACATCTGAGGAAGACCTTCCGGCAAAATAATTACAAGCCTCGGGAAATCGATTTGGCCCTTAAAAGGGCCTTCGCGGGACCTAAGGGTAGGAGAGAGGAGGAAGAAAAGCCAATCGCCAGAGCATGCATCCCGTTCACATCTTCAGTATCACACAAGATATCAAGAATACTGAAAAAACACAAGGTGGAAACGATTCACAAACCACAAGGGAAGCTAAAATCTTTCCTTGTCACGGCCAAAGACAAACGCGGAATGAAGTCATCGGGAGTCTACCGAATTCCCTGCGAGTGCGGCAAAGTTTACATCGGGGAGACGGGCCGCACAATTGAAAAACGCCTAAAAGAACACCAGAGATGCATACGACTCCACTACCCGGAAAAGTCGGCAGTCGCCGAACACAGTATCACCCATGACCATAGAATCGACTTTGAAGCCACAAAGAGGCTATGTCATGCCAACGGTTCCCCATTCTCTGCCTGGCTTCTGCCGAGGACAGACGTGCTCGAGCTCGCTCCCTAGAACCGGTTCGACCCTACCTGAGACTACCTGCGTGCCTGCTGTTACTTCTGTGTTTGTTCTTCCCTAGTGAAGTGTAGTTTAGTGTTAGCTTTAATTTTGTGAAATAGTTAGTTTATTTAGTTTTTGTGCTGTTTGTTATTAGTTTTTAATAGTTTGGTGGTATTCCTAGTGGGTACTCTTAGTGGCTTGCGGTGGTTTTTGTCCGTCGAATCTAATTGGTTATCGGTGAGTGTTTTATTTTCTTTACCATCTTTTTTCTTTCCTTTCTTTACTTACTTACAAAGCGTAACTTATTGATTGAGCTAAATTTAACTAACCCCTCTTAGAAATTTTAGCATAGTGTATACAGGTTAGCTTTTGTTGGGAACTCAGTAGTTTAATTAGGATGGCTTCATCTAGGTCCCCTGTTGCCATGCTCGAAGGCACTGGCGAATGCGCGGCTTTAAGGGCCCGTATTGTCATGCTGGAGAGAATGGTGCGGGAGCTTCGATCGGAGATCGCTGGCCGGAGGACTCCCCTCAGGAGAGATGGTGCTCGGGGTGGGAATACGAAAACCCACCATGCCCATATGGGTGCACGGATTCGTCCGAATGCTACACGTGGCTGGGCGATTAGAGACCTACCCCGTGTCCCATCTCCCAACGAGGGAGTGTCTCACGTCCGTAGGTCAGACGATTGGAGGGTTGTCTCTCGGGGCAAGGGGAAGGTAACGCTGCGGCGTGGATTGGACTCTGCGGAGGCAGATACCATCCCCGTCTCCAACAGGTACCAGGTGTTGTCGGATGACAGCACCACCGTACCTGCAGCCCCTACCCCTACTCCGAGGGCACTGCCTAGGGTAAGACGTCAGGGAACGGGAAGGGAGGGAATTGTAGTAATAGGTAGCTCGAATGTCCGTCGTGTAATGGTCCCATTGAGGGAAAGGGCGCGCCGCGTAGGCGCCGATCAACGGGTGACCGCCTGGTGTATACCAGGCGGAGGAGTCCCTCAGGTGACGAAGGCGATCGAGGCGGCGGTCAAAGGCACGAAGTGCTCTAGGCTGCAGGTCGTGGCCCATGTGGGCACCAACGACGTCACGGACCGTGGATCCGAGGAGGTCCTCCGTTCCCTTAGGGAACTGAGCTCCGAGGTGAAGCGCGTCCAGGGCGTCGAGGGGGTTCGGCTGGGACTAACGGTCTGCAGCATCGTTCCGAGGGAGGATCGCGGGTCTCTGGTTTGGAGCCGAGTGGAAGGCATAAACCAGAGACTATCGAGATTTTGCTCGGACATAGGAGCCTCCTTCGTCGACCTCAGACCAACCCTCCGATCTTGCAGGACTCCCCTTAACCGATCTGGGGTCCATTACACGGCGGAAGCGGCGAGTAAGGTAGCGGATAGGATACTCGACCACTGTAGGCCTTTTTTAGGATAGAGGGCAGGTCACTTAGTGGGTCAATAACATCTGGGGATAGCGCGTATAATATTATTAATAAAAATATAAAAGTCATTGACAACACTGGTAATGATTTAGAAAGACATGTGACACGCACTTCCCCACAAAGGCGTCCTAAATTACAGTCAGGCACTAATAAGGACGTTATTCAACATCAAAATAATTTAACTATACTTGTTATAAATTGCCGAAGCCTCAAAAACAAATCAGCGGATTTAGAATACATAATCCAAACTCATTCCGCTGATATAGTATTAGGCACAGAGAGTTGGCTGTGCAATGACATAAACGACCAAGAAATTTTCCCAATAGATTTCAAAGTTTACCGACACGATAGAGATACAAGACCCGGAGGAGGGGTTTTCGTGGCAGTTAAAAGTCATTTTGAAAGCAGGCAAGTTTCATTTGAAAATAATAACATAGAAAGTGTTTGGTGCACCTTACTACGGACCAATCAACCCAACATAAATTTATGCTCTTTCTACAGACCTCCAGACTCAGATTTGAAAACACTTCACACCCTCAACGATCAAATTCACAAGTTTACACGTAAATATAATAACAGCATAAACATAATTGGTGGCGACTTTAACCTCCCTGGTATAGATTGGGACAGCAATATCGTTAAATCTGGGACCCGCGATCGCGAATCTTGCAATTCCATGATAAAATTGGTTCAAAGAAACTCCCTCCATCAAGCAGTACGCATGCCCACCCGTGGAAAGAACATATTGGATCTATTTCTTACAAACACGCCGGAACGTATTATTAGTGTATCAACTGATGAGGGCTTGAGTGACCATAAAGCAATTAATGTCCATTTGGACATAGCAATAAAAAAGATTGTTAAACCAAAAAGAAAAATTTATAATTACCATAAAGCAGACTTTGAATCTTTTGCCAATCAATTAAACTCTTCACTACCCGAGTTCAAAACCCGCTTAAGTCATGTCAACGTGGAAGAAACTTGGACAGAATTTGTCAATATCATGCAAAAAGGAATCGTAGATTTCATACCTATAAAATACGTTAAAGCAAATCGCGACCCCAGGTGGTACAATAAAGACGTTAGAAAAGCCCTTCGAAAGCAGAGAATGCTACACTCTAGGGTAAAGAGGGCAGGCGTGAACACATCATCTCCTGAGAATACACAATTATGGGACACATATAGATCCTCTAAAATTGAAACCAAAAAACAATTACGTAGCGCCTTACTGGAATTTAAACGCAAAGTACTTTGCGAGCACTTGGACACTGACCCCAAAGCTTTCTGGTCATATGTTAGGGAAGTAAATGGGAGTAAACAAACCGTGGCTTGCTTAAGGGATTGTAGCAATGTAATTCATACAGACAGCGAGGTTAAAGCTAACATCTTAAATTCATTCTTCCAAAGCGTTTTCTCGAATGATGTTGCCACCGCATATCTCCAAGAAACAATACATACTCCACTCATGGAAAAAATAACAGTGGACCAACAAGGAATTCTAAAATTGCTTAATGAGATTAAACCCAACAAATCCCCGGGTCCCGAAAATATACCAGCTAGGGTGATAAAACATTTAGCTCCAAACATTGCCCCGTACCTTGAATTTATATTTAACAAATCCCTCACAGAGTGCAAAGTACCTAAGATTTGGAAAACCGCGCAAATAACGCCTATTTTTAAAAGTGGTGACAGGGAGGATCCCGGTAATTACAGACCTATATCTCTCACTTCTATCTGTTGTAAAATCTTAGAGCACATAATTGTCAGTTCAATAATGAGACACCTTGACAATATTAACTTTTTAAGTGACAATCAACACGGATTCAGGAAAACCCGCTCCTGCGAAACCCAATTAGGATTATTTACACATGATTTACTTGTATCTGGTGAGAGAGGTAGGCAAGTGGATGCCATCTTCTTAGATTTTCAAAAGGCATTTGATAAGGTCCCACATGGTAAACTCATTCATAAATTAAAGGTCGCGGGTATAAACAAGGGCGCCATAAGTTGGGTTAAAGATTTTCTTTCAGAGCGGGAACAGAGGGTAGTCCTTGATGGCGCTAGTTCCGACAGCGTTCGAGTCACGTCGGGGGTACCTCAGGGAAGTGTGATCGGGCCGTTACTTTTCTTGATTTTTGTTAACGATTTGAACCGCGAAGTGAAAAGTAACATTAGGATGTTTGCGGATGACACGGTGATCTATCGGGAGATATCTGGGGATGAGGATCGTTTTATTCTAGCGCAGGATTTAGATTGCATTACTAAATGGTGTTCTAACTGGGGATTGACTCTAAATTATAATAAATGTTCAGTGGTAAATTTCTTTAAAAGATCAACGGGATTTGCTTACAAATTAGCTGGAGGTGACCTAGCAGTAGTTGATACGGTAAAATACCTAGGTGTCACATTCACTAAAGACTTAACTTGGGGGACTCACATACGTAAAGTCTGCGGTCAAGCAAATAAAAAATTGGGATTCATTAGACGCATTGTCGGCAAAAGTGACTCAAAGGTCAAGGAACGTTGTTACCACGCTCTTGTAAGGCCTCATTTAGAATACGCATGCAGCGTGTGGGACCCGAGTGAAAAAGGTCTCATTCGGGAAATTGAGAAGGTTCAACGCCGGGCAGCCCGTTTTGTAAAAAATTCCTACGATAAAACGCAAAGCGTTACCGAAATGCTCATGGATTTGGGGTGGGAATCATTAGAAGAGAGACGATTCAATGCAAGACTGAAATTATTAAATAAATTCAGATCCGCATGTTTCAGCACCGAGGTCTCGCAGATTATTCGTACTCCTACATACATTGGTCGCTTGGATCATGCATATAAAATTCGGGAAATAGATGCCAGGACTAGCCGACTCAAGGACTCCTTCTTCCCACGGACAATACGGGATAGCAACTATAGAATTATAGATAGTAAAAATTCCACTTGCCACCCTCAGTGTCTAAAAAATAATTAGTTCTACTTAAATGCATGCTGAAAAGCAGAGTTGCTAGAGGACATCCGAAGAAGGTAGTAGGCTCTCGTCTGATGTCTCCTTGATTCTGGCAATCAAGTTGGGGCGCTCGGGGTTTATATATGAATTCCCAGGTACAAAGACCGGGCGCTGAATTCCGTATCATTAGCGGTAGGGGAAAGAGCAGGTTATCCTCGGTAGGGGGTGACTGTGTCCAGCCACTGTTCACCAAATTTGCTATCGCGGATTTTGCGAAAAGGACACTAGCTCGCATGAGTCCTTCTAGATGTCCGAGCATCATGTCCCCGCGACATTGTGTATTGAGACTGCCATCTACTTGGCTTTTCCGAAACATCAGAACTAGCATCATGTCCCCGCGACATCACCCCGGCTTTGAAATCAAACTGTGAGCCCCATAGAAGTCAACCTTGCTTTCTCCGCTGTTGTCTCTACGCTTCCACTTTCCTTCCGGGCCGGACTCCTTGTGTAGTAAGTCCAATAAATGTATAGCAATGAAAGCCCCTCTTTGATTCCACGAACCCAACCCTACTATGTCCACGTGACATATTGGTGTCAGGTGTGGGGTGGCGGAGTCTTGGAGCGGCTTATTTAAATGCAACTTGCCTTCCGTCCATCATGCTTCATTCGTTTGATTGAATTTCGATTTAAGAAGTAGTTACGCGTAATGCCAAAAGAAAATGCCACCCTCAGTGTCTAAAAAATAAATAGTTATACTTAAATGCATGCTCCTCCACTAACCTTATGTGTTTTGTTATAATAACCCATTCTTTCCGCATGACATCATTCGTGTTCTGTTCATCTGTTTTTAAGTTTCCCTTTCAGTCCCTCTTCCCTCCCGGCAGGGGGAAATTCCTGCTACCTGCAACGTTGGGTCGAATTCCCTTCCTTTTACTGTCTCTTTGGGGGGTTGAGTGTTTTGTGGTGCATTTTCATGTGGTAGTGATGTTTCACATTCTTGCTTGCTGTGTCCTGGCTTGCGTGTTTTAGGATGGCTTTCGTGCTGTATCCTGGGGTGCAGTTTTTTGTTGTTTTGCGGTGTATGTGTTTGCATGAGTATTGGATGGAGGGAGTTTTGCATGAGTGTGTGCGCTGCTGGGTGTAATTTTTCGTGTTGTTTTTTGCATGTGGTATTTTTCGTTTTTACGGTTGGTGACCTAACACCCCCCGCCACACGCCCTTGCGGCGGCTTGCGGGGTATTATGTAGATGTAGATGTAGATGTAGAACGGTTATTGGGACCGCGTGGTAAAAGAAGGAATAGAGATCCGACTGGAGAAAAACAACTTAAACCGAGACACCGGCTTCCAGATAAGTAATATTTGGAAGCCGATACTAAAAAAGATGAGAAACACACGGGAACAAGGCCGATTGACTGGAGCGGGCCGAAGAAACTCATCCGACCAATCAGGCCACACCTGACCCACGCAACATGTATAAATACCCGGCAATCCGGTTGGAAACCCGAGAAAAATTCCTGAATAGATCTACATCTATTTAATACTCCGCAAGCCGCCGCAAGGGCGTGTGGCGGGGGCAGTTAGGGCACCACCCGTAATTAAGAAAAAAACCTCATGCCAAAGCCACAAATTTATGCGATTTACAAACAAAATATGGTGTGTGTGTGTATATTATATATATATATATATATATATATATATATATATATATATATATATATATATATATATATATATATATATATTTATATATACCCACGCACATATATACGAGCTTTTTGGCCTAAGTTATTTACCATACTAGTTTCTTTATAAATATTCCTTCTATCTCTCTTGGATCTTTTCTGTTTCAACTATTATTACACCAGACTTTATGCATATGCATGCATGTGTGCTACTAACAATAAAAGAAAACTTAATGACATTTTTGATGTTTAATGCCTCGTGTTTGGAATCACCCCATGCCACACCCTACAGGGCACCATATGGAGGCTTACCGGCAGACTTTGCTTTCAATTAACTGCTGACTGTGGATGAAGCATTCGCTCGTTAGCTAAGCACGAGCACAAAATGTATTGGGTGACGGAGTGCAATATCAGGAGTGAGCGTGGGCGAACATGATTTTGGTCACATCAGTCAACAGAGGCGAACTCGGGAGCCTTGGGAGGAGGGGGGCCTGAGGCCAAGGTGACACTTTTGTGACTGCGAAAATGTTATCTCCGTGCAAATTTCCGTTCCTGAATTTTATTCATTTTCCGTCGGAGGTGAGACCAAATTCTTCTTTTCTGTTGGCACACCGGCTACATTCACGTAACCGGAACGAGGAAATGGAGAGGACGGCTTGCTTCTTGGCAGTGTCCTTCCTCATCGCGAAATTCAACGAAATGCCTGGCGCGTGTCTTCGTCATGAGGGGCGGAGGCACCTTCACTCCTGACTCATTCTCTCTCGCGAGGAAAAAAATATATTTTCGAGGGAACACGTCCGTGATGTCCGTCCAACTCTTTGCGTGGTTGAACCGGGAGCTGCTGGGATGGCTGGCTGGCGCTGTCTCCGCAGCAGAGGATGGCTAAAGCTATTGCACATTCGAGCCTCTCGAATGAACCACTTTGAAAGAGAGAGAGAATGAGAGATCAATTCTGAAATATCTTGATGTTGGTGACCGAAAATGAAGCAGGGCTAGTAGACATAACTCTGACTGCGTCAATTTAACTCTTCCTTATAATGGAAAATTGAACTTATCTGAAAACTGATAAATTTTAGCGGAAACGAATTCCCAAATATTTTGTGGATTAGGCTGCCCGTGGCGTCTTTCGTGGTAATCTACAAATGGCTTAGAGTTAAATATATATTTCTACATCCACACAAATACTCCGCGAGCAAGCAAAAGATGTGTGGCAGGGGGTGCAAGCACTAACTGGGATGGGTAATGTATAAGGGAGAGCAAGGGTGGTTAGAACGTTAATAAATGGGAAAACATTAATGAAAAAACTCAAAATAAGACGTGCACGAGTACAGGACGAGTTATAAATACTCCTAAATCCATACGCATGCTAGTGGAAAACCTAGTTCCCAACAAGCGCTAATATCACCCACTGCAATTCATCGATACTGGGAAAGTGCTTTTCCTTCATTTATCCGTAAATTAAAGGGAAGCGCCATTAAAAATATAAATAATTTGCCATGTGTAGCACGTGCGTCCACCTCAATTTTCTCGAATAAGGAAACCTTTACAGGAATTTGGAAATCAACAAAATATACAATTACGACTCAATATATTTCCAATAGCCTAAGATATCGCATTTCCCTGCCATACACCTTTTTGGTGGATCGCGGGATATTTTTATCGATGTCGAAGTTTATGTACCCGCCGTATCGTTTCCTGCGAGGTTCAAGCATGCCGTGGCTACTGGTACTGATTTTGAATGGTCGACAGAGAATTTTGCCGCGGGCTAATTTCATTGCTACTTAAATATTATTCATATTATGTTTATGGATGTTTGTAAGCAACATAGGGGCACTTATGAAGCTGTAGATTACGATTATCGATCAATGCTTTCGTCGTTAAACCAAACCTGCCTTCAGCACCATTCTACTCCACCTAAGCGCCCGAATTCGTAAATCCTGAATACTTCCTAGGCATGTGCCATTGGCTTTTTATTGCATTCACCTGTTTGTTGGTTTAATATTACTGAATTTTAATATTCATTCTTAGCATAAGCCACAGAAGAATTTTTCAACTTGAATCATTAAGGGCGTTCTTTCGCCTCTGAGGTAGAAGCGATGAAACATTTTGGCACGATGGCCATATTAAAAGATAACATTCTCCACAGGCGAACCAGTTCTCAATAAGTATATTTGTAGGTCTTAATACCAGCTTAGTGGGTTTGTATCCGTCCATCAGGTCAGTTTATCCACTTGATTCGTAAGACCTTAATTACCCTGTTGAAATCTCTCTGTAAGGAGTAGATGGCCATATTCTACCCTTAACTAACCTTTGAATTATTGAGCAGTCTAAGTAACTGGAACACTCTTAAATAATTGCGCCACGATATTTTCCAATTTATGATTAAATATCGAGTTAATTTTCCGGTACAATGAAACCTTTTCGATTACATGCTGCGGAAAGTAGATTTATGAAATGGCTATTGGTGAAACGGAAAACTGCTACGATCAAATCCGTCTCCTGAGAGAGGTGGGCAATAAAGAGTAAGAACATTGGGAGAGGGATGGTAATGGCCATATGTGTTTCTCTACTCAGCACGAAAGGCGTGAAAGGTTGACCACGACTTTGCATCCGATGAACGCTGTACTGCATACGTGTTATTTACAACTTGCCACCCAGACCGAGGAGCTAATTTCACTGAAAAACCTATTCCCTCCGAGGGTCAAGCATGTGCCGTCGGCATCGGAATTCCGAGCGCTTCCTACCACACCAACCGGCTCCAGTTAAATTTATTCTGAGTAAATGCGTGTGCTTCATTTTGAAATAATCAAACCACATAACGGACCGGTTTTTCTGTATTCAAAGACTTTTCCAATCGAAATCTTAGCTCGTGACCAGTACTTTCGCTGGTTTTTGTGAAGGAAACCATCGAAATGTGTACCTATCCAAGAAATATTTCCCACGTTAGTATTGAAGTGAAACACATTGCTGTCGATAACAGGTGAACGTTTTAGGCAAAATGAAGAATTGTCTGCACGGACAGAGAAGTTTGAATATCATTGTTAAAGTGCCTAATAAAATGTTATAAATACGGACAACCTCCCGAACGATCACTAAGTGAATCAATTCATTGTTTGGCATGGCCACATATGTGGGCATTGTTTGGCACATCTTAAGAGCGTGACATTAAACTTCTGTCGCCTTCAAGGTTTCGGGCAAAAATTCATCTTCTTGTTTCACCCACGAATCCGTCGGTATTCAAGATTCGTCCTCCAGAGAAGGGGGAGAAACTTTCCCATACCAGATCGAGGAGTCGTCGGATGCCCCAATGTGCCGCAAAGAATCAAGGTTTTATCCCCCAAAGCTGACTTTTTCCCAGTCAAGAGTCCGCGTCCTCCTAAAGCTCACCATATTTGGACGGATGAATTCGCGACCTTTCCACGCGCGCACACACACACACATACACGCCATCCTTTCCTCTGTCTCCCGACACTTTCTCTTTTTAAGGCATCCCCTCAGTGTGTGTTCATTGCCGAGCGCGCCTCGGAGAACGGGTTAATCCGAGAGAATCGAGCGCTACTCACGGTCCAGCGAAAAACCGATCGGCAATGTCGTTCGTCGCCAACGTGGCAACGTCGCGGCGCCCCAAAGCGCTCCTCGGCTCCTCACCTCCCCGCAAAAGACTTGGGTTCTGTTATGTACATACCTGGCTGCCCCTCTTCCCCCACCGTGAGCCGGAGGGCGCGCGGTGAATTCTGAAGTCCTTCCCCTCCCCCCCCCTCCACCCTTGAACCCCAACCCCTCCTTCACTCCCTCCGCCAACCTCCCTTGCACTCCCGACTACCTCACCTTCCCTGCCCTCCCTCTCGACGTCCCTCCTACCCCGTCCCTCACCTAATCTCTCTTCCCGACTCCTCTAGTCCCTCCCTCTCTCGACTATCCCTTCCCCCTCCCCAATCCGTCTGTTCCTCTTACCTGCACCCATTACTAACCCCACCCTTCAGGACCACCCCCTCCTCACCCTTCACCCACCCTAACATCCATTCCCTTCGCCTCCCACGCAAAACCGCCCGACTGTCCCACCACCGCCCTCGCCTTTTGTCCCTCAACTCACCTCGCCTATCCTGCTCTCACACAACCGCACACAAACCTTCACCCGCGCTTTCAACTCCTCCCCTTCGCCAGGTCTCTCTCTCCCGCCGCCCCTACTCATCCTCCCCCTCGGAAGACCCCAAGGCCCTCACTGCCCTCCCTCCTGCGTCGACCATTTCATGTTTTTCTGTTTTATTTTTCGCCAGTGCTCCGACTGGACCCCTTACGACCCCTCCTTCCCCTCCCATACCTCTCTCACTGTCTTCCCCTACCTTACCCCCCCTCCGCCCTAGTCGTTCCCCCCTTGTGCAGCCACCCTTTTACCTGCGGTATCCCCTCTTTCCCTATCCCCACCCGCTCTGCCCTCCCGACGGACCATCCCCCACACACCCCCATCGCCATTCCCAAACCCACCCACCCTCCTCAAGGGGTTTTCACCCCTTTCTTTTTAAAACCATTCCTCCCCTACTTCTTCATCCCTCCCTCTCGGCATCACTTGGTGCAGCATTCTCTCTCCTTTTTGTTTAATCGCTCAATCTCTCCCTCCCTGGCTCTAAGGGTTTCTCTTGAGAGACCTGCTTTTCCTGCCCCTCCACCCTGCCGAGTTTCCCTCCCTCCATATGAGACTAGTGCCTGGGATCAGGGGTTGAAGAAGAGGCAGAACAGCTCTAATGAGGCGTGGAATTTAGTTTATCGTTTTGGGTTCAATCCATGCAGCCGAGAAAACCACACTGCCCCATCTCCACCAAAACAGCGCCAAAATGAGAGGAGTAATGGTTGTCTCTTTTATTATATATATACATGACATCCAGGGGCCACGTCATGGGGAGAAAAACATAAGATGTTTTGTGCAAGATAATTGGTAAACTTTTCAGTTCCTCACTCTTTCAGGCAAATTTGTCGGGGTGACTTCAACTGTGGGGTGGGAAAATTAGTGACTAGCCGCATTTATGAATGAATGTGGCAGCAAATATTTGGTCAACCCATATTTTCCAAGAAAAGGACAATTTGTATAAGAGAGAATTATATAAGAAATTCACAAATAGGGAGGTAGTGCATAACAGAAGTCACATGAGATAAACATAAGTTTCAGGTTTAACTTTGTGGAATTCCTTCATGATGAGGGTAAAGAAAGCAACTTTGCACTTCCACTTAAAGATTTAATATTTCACAACCATAGTTTCGATGCGGTGCATCACCAAAACCATGGTCATGAAATATTAAATCTTTATGTGGAAGTGCAAAGTTGCTTTCTTTATTGTCATCACATGATATACCTGGCTGCTGGTATCTATCATGATGGTGGGTGATTGATGATGGAAGGTGATGGTGCTAAGGGCAATTATTGTTCCTTATATTAGGTTATGGGGAGAACTATAGAAGATAGAGGCATGACAGGAGGGGAGGAATTGAAGGATTGGGTGAAGGTTAGCATAATTTTCATTAGAATTTTTTGTTGAATGTAAGTATTCTCCACTGATAACTGTACTGACTACTGAGAAGTGCAGCCACTCCGGGAATTAAGTTGCATGGAAAATCAGCAGATTATTCATCGGTAATTAAGAGAAATTCTATTTCCGCATTTTTAAATAAATTACTTTCTTCCAGCATGATTATTATCAACATTATTTAGTGTAGCCATCTAGCCAAAGTGGGTTTTTGATGGATTCAGTGGCTATGCACTCTACACATGTAGGCCTATAGCAACACTTAATAAATATGTATTCTGTATTAGAGGGATCTTGAATGGCAATAAACCATTCTTGTACACCACCCATATCCTACCTCCATTCCATTCAACTATTCTTTTACTGCCTTTATCTGGTTTAATTCAAATTTCTTTCCTCTATTATCCTTTTCAACATTCTTCACCATCTTCTTCATTGCCACTCAATATGCCCTGCATCCATTTTTCCTTTGTTCTTCGTATCTCATCCTTACCTAATTGCCTATATGATTTTCTTCCCTCCATTTTTTCCATCCTCCTCCACACCCTCAACTCAAAAGCCTCCAATCTATTCTTATCCTCGTACCTCAATGATAAAGTTTCCAAAATGTCAAATATTACACTCTACCTTAAAATTTTTACCAGAATTTTCTTCTAAATCTTTATTCAAAGTTGATGTCATCAACTGCCTCCTTTTGTCAGGGTTGAGATCCAGGGTCAACTATCTGGGAATGGGGGGAGGGTCAAGAGATGGTCAAACATCTTGACCACAATGCTGAGCTAGAGTTGAAGACAAGACTCAGTAAATATTGAAATGCATAATTTTTGTTTAAAATTAAATTTATTTCAATTTTGGGTGTTTGGTAATTTTAAACAATGTATTGCATCTCAGGGGTCTTTGGACCCTCCTCTGGAATTGCCATTGCCTCTAGTAAAGGTATCTTTACTGAATGCAATGCAAGCATACAATTGAGAAATTGCAAAATGGTAGATTTTGATACATACACCAGGGAAAAGTAGAATTTCTTTTTTTTCTGGCTTTACAGTCTGTGGTAAGCAGCTGTGAGAATGTTGGACATTTTGGTGGTGGCCATTAACTTCTATGTTAGCTTTAGTTGAACATCATTACCAAAATGCCGACTTGCTTGATCTTTGTACAAAGTTTTAACCTAGTCATTGTCGTAACTGCATGGAAAGCATTCAATCTAGGCATCAGTTATTTTACCATCTTCTGAGGCCACACTAATACATTCCTCTGACAAGCGCATTTTATGGGTAGCATTATTATGTTGAATTGGACAAGGGCCTAACCAGATTGAAACAGCAGTTTTCCTCAGATCAGCAAATTTAAGCTATGTTGTCTCTGGATGGAGGTTGGGTAGTTGACATCCACACCTCTACTGCAGTGCTTTTGTTCCATCTGGGTGGGCGGGCAAAATGTGAGTCAGCACAATGAACCAAGAGGTTTAAGTGCTCAAGACTCTTGTCAGAGACCTTTCCCTCCACGCTAACATCTATCTCCTGTATATTGCAATAATTGCACACATTTTATGTTTATGTTTCAAATAATTTTTCCCTGAAATTGAAATGCTGTCTTCTGTAATCAAGTGAATATTAGTTTGGGATAATTCATAATTTGAAATATTTTTCAAAATGGCAAGAGTTTGGAATGACCAATGTGGAGGATGAAATAAAAGAAATATAAAATACGATTGACATTAGCTAAAGAGTTCTACTTGATTGAAATACTAGGTGCATAATTAAACAAAGCGATTGGAAAAAAAACGTTTTCTTCTCTTTGCAGCTCCTGTTGCAGGAAACAAAGATTGGAATAATTTAAACAGACTACATCAGACCAATCTCAGAAGCTAGTCAAAGGACTGGCCCAACATTGACAAATGTCCATTGGTCCAATGTTGCAGCCATTGTTTCCCCTTATGATTGATTTACAATGGCATACCGAAAAGTAAATATCATACTTCTGCCTCCTTTTCCAGTGTTCTTAATTCAATAACCACCTTCAGAAACTCATAATATACCTCTAAATATCTCTGTCATTAACTTTTTCTACCTCCTTCAACTTTCCATGAGAATCTTCTGCTCTCCTCCTCACCCTCTCCAGCTAACATTTTTCATTAAATCATTTGCCATCCTCTCTATCAGAATATTTTTACTCATCCTTCTCTGTGCCCCTGTTACAAAACCTAATTGCTTACAGACAAGTATCTAAACTGGCTGATGACTACACATCTTAGTAGTAAAATGTTATGACTCTATATTGTAGTCTTCGCCCAACAATTTCTATCTCAGGAGCGTCTTGGTTTAGAAATCTAGTTAGTAGAGGGCCAGTGAGTTTGGAGCCGTTCCACAACAAAGTAGTTCCGGATATATGAGGAGTATGCATAATTCACCAAAGTACAACTCCCGGTTGTACCTCATGAAAGGCCATAGGATTACAGTCATGGGTTTACTTTTAATTTACATGGCAAAGAAAGCAGTGAGCAGACTTGGTAGAGAATAGAACTTTTAACCCCTCAGAAACATCAGAAAAAATCTCCATCCCTTTGCTGAAGGCTGATCACCTCTAGCCTGAAATAAAGAGCAGAAAATAAACTTGAAATAAGAGTGTACAGTAGAATACCCTCCTAAAAAAATACAATAATATGCCCATGCAGAACCTTAACCCTAATTGCTGTTGGTTTTTTAATCAGTATAGTTTATGGTAGACAGTGTCAAACACTTATACTGAGTCAAAATGATAGCATAGATTTGTGTTCCACTTTCTGGTGAGATGCTCGAATAATAATAAAAAATGGCTACATGAGTGCAGGTAGACATGCTTTGCATAAAACAATGTTGCTCTGTGATAATCTCATTACTGTCTGCATGAGATAATTTCATGGCAGAAAGGTTTTCCATGACCTATTCTAAGTGGTTAGCAAGGCAATAATTAAAAATATTTTCTCTTGAGTCAGCTTCATAGTTAGGAATGATATAACGTAGTTCATAAATGAAATCCAGACTGTCTTCTTAGAGTGAATGCCAAACTTGGTACACAAGAGCAACAGGGCATTTAGAAACTTTTATTTTTCTTACCCCTCTTCAAAGTTGATACTGGAGAATTGAAGCACTCCTAACAAATTTTTATTTGGGTATACCATGCATTTTATTATATCCTGCAAGACTTTAAACTGTGAGGACATTCAAGTGGTTTTAATAATACTTTTGTACTAAAAAAGGAGGCTGTGAGATTAAATATCAATACTGTAGCTATATGCTAGAGTAAGTGCCTCTTTGTAAGAAGTGGTATTTTGGCTAGTGATATCACGGCCAAGGAGGTACCGATCTATGTAAAAAAGAACATCAACAATCTACCGCTAAGGTCAGATGTGCATCATTATGGTACCAGAAAAAGGACAAAATTAATCTACGTTTCCATACACTCTCAACACCCCTTAAAGTCTTTCCAATTAATGGATCACAGGCCAGTCAATTAACAAACTGAGGAAGCAAGAAATTTGAAGTGGTTGACTTCAGAAGTGTAGTAGGTAGGTAGATTTGCAACTTAATACACTCAAGAATATTTTCATGCAGATTTTAAAAGAAGTTTCATCTAATATTGTCCATGTCCAAGTATATATTTTATACAGTAGTCCTTAGTTGATTTGCTTCATACTTGATGATGTTGATCATGGACTGATTGTACATTGCATTTAAAGAAAATGAATAGTATTAGTGTGTCTAACAAGATATTGAAAAACAGTAATTTCAGGAAATGTCAGAACACATCTCTGTTGGCATTATATTCTTTAATTATGTATTTCTCTGACTTTTTACAGAGAAGAGGTCGGTACTTACTGGTTCCACCCATGCAGGCTCATCTTGGTAGATTATTTTTTTGCCGGTATCATAGTCAACATCTTCAGGCCTGAAGTAAACAGCAAAATTCAGTTTAAATTTACAAGGTATTTATTCCACATTTGTAATCATATGCATTTAAATAGGAAGAATAAAAACTATATAAAAAACAGCTATCCAGAATCCTCATTTTAGGAACAGTTCCTCTTTGGGACCAGTAAGTAATCAAAGATGCTACATAGGTTTAAGTGGTGGCAGAATAGATAAAAATAGCGGTTTTTTGCACTTTATATAAGTTATTTGGCTAATCCAAGGCACTTTCATTGGTTGTTGAATACCCTGGCACATTATTGAATGTTTTCCCCAGGTTTTCATAGAAAAGTCATCTCCAAGCATGGGGTAATTGGTATCCCTCTTTCCTTTTGAAATTCTTGGGAGTCTTGATGTCCTCTATTGCCTCCTGCATAAGCTGAGGAAAGTTTCTTTTCCTTTGCAATGGTATTGCTTTCCTTGAAATTTAGGATGTGTCTGAGGGCAGCAGGCATGCATGCCCTGTAATAGAAGAAAGTTGGAACTGCATATTATCAGTTGCCCTTTAATGTTCTTATTGTTAGCATCATACAGATCAGGAAGTTTGGCAAATGTAAGTATTTTTGCAGGACAATTGGACTTCACACATGTATACCTTTGTGGATATCTGCTGGACGACAATCTATTTCTGTTTGGAGGTCTGTAGCCTTGGGGACACTTCTGAAACTTATTACTATATCAAACTTGGAGTGGACCCTAGTGATCTTCTCAGACATACCTAAAATGTAAGTGCTTATGGCTTAGCTTTATGTTGGTTCTCTTGGGGAATCTTTGAAGATCCTCTTCAGTGTTATGTCATGTTCTGCCTCTTCGTTCCAGATAGTCTCAATGACGAGATCCTGTCTGTATCCATTCCTTTGGAGCACTCTAAAGAGATGTGGTTTCTCTCACTAAAGAAATCTGTAACCGAATCAGTGAGTGTGTGGTATAGTCTCAGGATGACCAATGCTTTCTGCCCGGCACGGTGGGGAGAATTGGAGTTTGGATACTGGTCAATCTGGGTTTCCTTCTGGTAAACTGTGTGCTCCAAGTTGCCACCTTGTTCTTTTGTGATGATTTCATTAAGAAAGGGCAATCTACTTCCTTCTTCTATCTCTATGGTGAATGGGATTTTGGCATTCTAACTTTTGCTAAAGGAATATCCTACCACCCTTTCATCCTGTGGGGCCATATTGCTAAGGTGTCATTAATTTTCAGCATTCTTATATAGCAGCACTTGTCAAAGGACTTTAGTTGTCTCCTTTTCTCCTCTGTCTCTATCATCCAGGTTTCACACCCATATCAGGAAGGCAATGCTCTTCACATATGTAGTGAAGAGGTGTTTCTTATTGTTAAATGCAATCTTTTCTTCACCTTGAAATTTTTGCTTCACCCATTTTTGGTGATTCTGCTTCTCAAATAAGTAAGTTCATTGATCTCCTCCAATTCTTGTTCATTTCTCCCGTCTTTTGCATTTAGGTACTTGTCTGTTATACATCATTAGTTTAGTTTTAGCTTATCTGATTATCATATTTTATTCTTTCACAACTAATGTCATCTACCATTTTTAGTACGGTCTTAAGATCCTCCTCATTTTCCACCACCACTACAATGCCATCTTCAAATCAAATCATATTTATTTTTTCCCTTATTCTTTATCCCGGAATCCTATTTAAGTTCTTCTTTTAACTAATTCAATGTATCCTGAATGTGTTAAGTATTAAAAGACCATTGAGAAGAGTGTATTCCTATGTGTTAGATCACGGTATTGGACTGTCAAACTATTGAGCTCTACCATATTATATATATATGTATATATATATATATATATATATATATATATATATATATATATATACATACATATATATATATACATACATATATATATATATATATATAAATAATATAAACACATTTATTACTTATCCAACATGCCCAAAATTAGGGAACATGAATGATGAAGAAAAACCAAAAAAGCAATGCATGCCAAGTTTTCAAAATATTATTGAAATAGATGAATAACCCCTTGATTAAATAAATACAACCTTTTTCTCATAATATCACCACTCCTCCCTAATCAGGCATCTTTATATCAGGCTCATTTCTACATTTGCTCAACTTAGGTCCATAGAGTCCCTTTGCAGAAACATCAGCTCTCATATCATCAGTTTTCATCATATTTAAAACAAATATCTTTACTTTCCTCTTTGTCCCTAACAAAAAGGCATTGAATATCAATGTCCTTTGATCTTCGAAATACCACAGGATATTCAGTGTGAGTATTTCTCCCTCCTGATTGTCATTGAATACTTGAAAGAACAATAGTTCTTTGTTTTGTTTACTTGCATGATATTGCCCCATTACTTAGTTTAAAAACAAAATGCATTAGCATCACTCTCCCTTTAGATACCAAAGCATATGCTTGGCAGTCTTCTGGTGATGCTTACCCAATTTATGATTGAACTAAGTCAACTGACTTTAGACATGAGCAGTATGACATCGGCTGTTCACAGCTTTGTACATGAGAGATCCAATCGTGAATGCCACTCCATTTCACCTTCTCCTGACTCAGCCTTCCTCAGTTTCTAGCTTAAGTTCATTAAAGTTGCTATTGGTTCGGCTGCTCCCATCGTAAATTTCCTCAACAGGTCGTCCATACATTGTTGCTGGTCAAAGCAATGGTCTGCCTCTCTTATTCCCTGTTTATGTAGCCCAAGGCAGCTTCTCAACCCTCCGACTCTCTCTTGGACCTCTTTAAAAAGTTCACCTTCAGTTTCTATTCATGTAGCTTATCATTTGAGCAACAAAGAAAATAGTTTACATAAATGGCACCAAAAATTATGCAAAATTTGTCCATCCTGTAGTAAATACAGGGCTCCATTTTGTACTACATCAGCCCCTTCTCCTAAGCAGTAGTAGTATGAAGCCCCTTGGTCTAACTTGTTGAAATTTGGTAAGATGGCCCTTTGAAGTAAGCATTCCTAATTCATATCTCCCTTGCTCACAAAACTTTCAGGTTGCTCCATGAAGACCTCTTCTTCCAAAACTCAATGAAGGAGAGTCGAGACATTGAGGTGGTTGATATTCTAGTCCTTTTCTACAACCAATGAAAATAATGATCTAATGAAGGAGACCCTGACCACAATAGTCATTTCTTGGCAGTTAAAAAAAATTTTAATCAATAAAAAAATTCCAGCAGTAACTAATATATTACTTCATAAATGTACCTACAGTATCATTAATTTTAATGCTTTGCAATTGTATATTCCAGTATATTAAGATGAGATATGATTGGATTCTTGTGAAATGCTTTGATGATGAACATTATTATTATTACATTTATTTATGGTGTAACTATTGGTATTAACTAATTAGTCGGTCGCAGTAGTCCAGGATGTAGAGCGTTGGACTAGTGACCAGAGGAACAAGGGTTCGATTCCCAGGCAAGGCACTCTGGGCACCTGCAGCTCCACCCAAGCTATGTGATTTTTCAGGTACCAGGTCTTCCTGGGAAACCACAACTGGCACAGGGAAAGGAACCGGCCCCCCTGCCCTGATGTGTGAATTTCACACGCCGTATAGGGCTTAGTACTGGGTGATCTCTACCATCACCTACCAAACCGACCTTTGGGCTGATTACTGTGTTTATGGTTTTTTTTATTGGTATTAGTTAGGTGCATTGGTTTCCATGTGTCATTCTGATTCTTACCTTAGTATGATTTACTTGGGGTGCATTCTGAATTCTGATTCTTGCCTGCACAAGCATGGTCACTTGGCCATTCAACAATGAATAAGTTATAAGGGGATAAGTCTGGGAGAAGAGCCCTCTAATGATAATCCACAGCCCTTGCATGTAACCTATTCTAATCTTGTGAGTTAATAATTAAATATTACAATTGACATGATTAATTAAATATTACCATTGCGGAAATGTTAAATCTTACAGACCTAACATCCAATTGGAAAATTTTATTTATGATTGAGGAAGCCCCTCTTTATACCTTCATCTCCCATGAAACTATTCATGTTTTTCTTAAATTGAAAATATCTTGACTATACCTTTCCCACAGAGAACTGAGGTGAATATTTTAATTCCTAATGCATGATTCGACTCTTTTTGTTATTTTTATTCACTATGCTTCTTGAAATATGATTTTATTTTTCATTTTTTATGCAATGAAGGAATTTATTAAAAATGTTTATTTGTAATTAAGATTTTTTTTGTTGGATTTTACTCCATTTTTGGTTCAATCTAATTTTTCCAAGAACAAAAATGATTTGTATTTAAATGCATAATGAAAAAATCTTAAATAATATTGGTAGGTACCTAAAACATGCATATCGAAAATGTAATTTTCAATGTATTCAACCGGTGCTGACCACAATTTTATGCATAGTGGCCAGGAGGAGATCCCTGTAACTCATTCTCAGATTTAATTAATTCTAAATTGGGACATAAAGTCCCTATCTAGAATCTTGCAAAGGTGGGTGCTTTCCTGAGGCAAATGGAGTGGGGGGTTCTGAAGGTAGACATTATGGAAAGATGGTCAGGTGAACTGATTACTGGTGATATCTGAGAGTTTATTTGCATTAAACCTATGTAACCCAAATATACCATTTGGTTGACATTATTTTCAGGATAAGGACCTGATTTATTCTGTAATTTCAAATTGATATTACGAGGGTCATCCGGAAAGTAGTACCCGTTCGTGCCGCATGAAGTGCTGACGACGCGAGTAGCCGCTGGACGAGGTCAGATAGCTTCAGTGGCTTGTCTGCCTTCTCTGAGCCAAGTTGCGTGACGCTAGCATTGCCTGTGTTGTTTCTGTGATTGTTTACAATGTTTAAAAAAATTGAGAACGCCGCCAGTTGTGAAGTGAGGGCAGTGATTAAATTCCTCAATACAAGAAACGTTCGCCCATGTGATATTCATCGCCAATTAAAGGAGGTGTATGGAGACAATGTAATGGACGAGTCGTCTGTTCGGCGGTGGTGTCGCAACTTCAACATGGGGAGGGGGAACACACACGACGATGAGCGTTCGGAGAGACCGTCTGTCATTACAGACCAACTGGTGAGCTCAGTTGACGAATTCGTGAGGAACGATCGGCGCGTCACAATTGATGACATCTGTGAGCATTTTCCCAATGTTTCTCGAACAATTGTTCATGAAATTGTTAAACACCATCTGCATTATGCAAAAATTTGTGCAAGATGGGTCCCTCGCGTATCTCAATGAGCTGGCGGCGAAGGACTATGCAGCAGGAATTCAGAAACTTGTCACACGTTATGACAAATGCCTTAATTTGCTTGGAGATTATGTTGAGAAGTAGTTTAAAGTATCCTCTTTCAAATAAAATTTTTTATGTTTGTTAATATTTACTTTTGTGTCTTTATTTCACGAACGGGTACTACTTTCCGGATGACCCTCGTACATCATAACACCAACCCTATTAAAAATTAAGTAAGAACATATTAGCTTCTTGAACAGCTTAAAGTAATATGTTGATAAATTCCAAGAAACTGTGGGAGATGCCGCAACAGTAACTTTTAACGGAGTCATCCACCAAGTGTGCATTAAAATGCAACAATTTTAGGGTGTAAAAATCATTCACCTTGACTGGGATTCGAGTTTAAGAAGACGCCTTAACAGCTTAACTGGCTAAAGCACTCTGTCGGACATCGAGGGGTCCGGGTTGAAATCCAAGTCAAGGGGAATGATTTTTATACTCTGACATTGTTGCATTGCAATCTGTTGATGTTTTATTCATTTCTGGTCATGAGTTGGTACAGTGTATATGAAAAATTGTGAGATCAGCACTTTTTTCTAACACATAGGATGTATTTAGACTGTTATAGCACCAATTTTAAATTAGTTTCCGATTAGGAATAAGAAATGATAAATTTTTAATCCCATTCGATGCAGATGTTTGTTTAAAATATGGCAATGAAAAATAATTCAAAACAAAACATTGCAGTTGAATCCTGAGCATTACCTGTCAATAGTTTGTTCAGGCAATGATCCTGAATCAGTTTTCACTTCCTTGGAGCTACAACTAATTATCACAATATTAATTTTGGCCAGAAAATAAAGGAAGGAGAAATAATGCTAGTTAATAAAATCTTCCATATTTCCATGTAGATCCAATTGAGCTGTCCAGGGGTGTATCAAGTAAACCAAATGTTTGCTGGTATTCACTTAAAAAAGTTTAATGTCTTGTGATGAAATTCTTGTGAATTTTATAACAAGGGTACAGTTACAAGAGATGACCAGGCAGTGGGCTCCTCTTAACCAAACATTTCTCCATGATGCTTGCATTAATGCACCAATAGTCTTATTGCTAGCTAGGCCCACCACATAAGGCAGATGGCTGGCAATAGCCCACAGTTAAGGAACAGAGGGAGAGGTACATGCTGCTAGCAGCAACTGGTGTCCATACCTGATAGAGAATATCTTATGGGGGTGAAACCTTATAAGATCTTTTTTACTTGTACCTTTGAATACATACACTTAATATCAAATAATCCCTTTCTATAAAAAGCTATAGCAATGATATTCACAAAAATCACCGAAGGTTGGTTTGTCCGGTGAGGTAGCAGTTCAACTTATACTGAGCCCAATAGAATGTGAAATGCACACTTCACATTGGGAGAGCCATTTTCTTTCCCCATGCCACCTCTGGTTTCCCAGAAACACCAGGCTCCCAAAAAAATCACAAATCTTGAGTCAAACCAAGGCTGTTCGGAGACATTTCCAAGAATAATTATAATTCCTGCATATTTTTTCTCGGGCCTTTTATTAATTTATTAAAATGCAACAATTATAGATTGGCATCTGAAAAGAGGGGAATGGCTGTTTTGAAACAAAAAGTTTATAGCAATAATGTTAAAAATGGCAGTGATGATTTTTATGAAACAAAAGTATTTTTGTAAATTTTTACAAATTATTCAACAACTTGCTCAGCAACTTCTCCAGGAGAATCCCCTTTTCCACCTTCCGCCTGTGTTTCCACTGCAGTCCACTTAAAAGAGAATTCAACTTCTAGAGGCCTGGTTCAATGTATACATATATATATATATATATATATATATATATATATATATATATATATATATATATATATATATATATATATATATATATATATATATATATATATATATATATATATACATTTATACATAAAAATATATATATGTGGGTCACGGTAGTCCAGTGGGTAGAGCGTTGGACTGCTGACCAGAGGGTCCCGGGTTCGATTCCCGGGCAAGGCACTCTGGGCGCCTGCAGCTCCACCCAAGCTGAAGTGATTTTTCGGGTACCAGGTCTTCCTGGGAAACCATAACCATAACCGGCACTGATGTGTGAATTTTCACACGCCGTAAAGGGCTTAGTACCGGGTGCACTCTACCATCACCTACTAAACCGACCTTCGGGTTGATTACTGTGCATAAAATATAATATATACATATATATATGTATATATATATATAATATAGATATATATATACATATATATATATATATTTTTTTTAAGGTAATCTACCGGTTAAGGTAGGTTTTTGGATGGACACAACTACCCAACAAATATTTTATTACTCCTAATAAAACACAAAATCCATCATCCTACACTATATCAGGCCCCTCTTCATCTCTGAATACTTTCTTCCTCCCTTCATCCCGTCCAACATCCCTATCCTGTTCCTTCCCTTTCCTCTTTTGCCCAACATTCTACCCTCTATCACAGTCTTCAACATCCCACTGCCGGTCAACACCCCCTTCATCCACTTTTCCTGCCTCCATAGGATTGCTCCCAACAAACCCCTCTCTTCGCCCACCATACCAAGTACTTCCTCATTTGTTTTCTTCTCTGTCCATTTTACCTTCTCCATTCTTCTTCACGCCCACTTTTCAAAAACTTCCAATCTACGTCTATCCTCCTGCTTCAATGACCACGTTTCTGCGCTGTACATAGCTACGCTCCATATCAAAGTTTTTACGAGTCTTTTCTTAACATCCTTACTCAAAGTCCCCGTCATCAACTCCCTCCTCCTTGTGAAAGCCTCTTTTCCCAGCGCAATTCTCCTCCTTACGTCCCTAGTACTTTGACCGTGTTGGTCCAAAACACTACCGAGATACGTAAACTGTTCTACCTGCTCTAGTTTTTGCCCTCCTATTTTAATGTTAAGCTTGGCCTTTTTCTTTCTAGAAAATTGCATAACCTTTGTTTTATTAATATTGATTCTCATCCCATACCTCTCGCTATGATTTTCCAATTCACTCAGCAATGCTTGCAGCCCCTTGGCTGACTGACAAACTAAAGCTTGGTCATCAGCAAACCTAACTGATTTTACGAATTCCCCGCCCACTTTCATTCCTACCTATCAAGTTGATGGTTTCCTTGTAAAGCAGATTTTGGAATCCTCTTTCACAGGAAGGATAGGATACCCACATATTGACAGATGAAACCTAAAGCAGGACTTCCCTATTATATTCCATTCTAGAAAATCAAACAAAAAAAGTTTCTTGCGAGTTAAGTGACAAACATTTTGCTGCATAAAGTTAGGCCATAAGATTGATATCTTTATTTAATTATTGATTTATATTTTTGTATTATCATTTATGTTCAATATTGTTTGCGTAAATAGTATAGACAAATCAATGTTTAAAGATATCATAGCATAAGATGACTCTGAAATTTGGCATACAACCAGGAGAGGATTGAATTAGGTGGCTATGCAGCATTTCCAAAACTATAGCTGATAGGGTAAAAAAGATGTTAGTTTTGATGAAGAATTATTTAGAAAAAGTCAAACTTTTAAGGCACCAAATCATGTATCGTTCTTGTCCTGTGATATTCTTGGCATAACCTTAAATGCACGATATGGGTCATCAAGCTTTCATTTGAAAGTTTTTACATTTGTCTTTCCTTTTCTTTTTTGGTATAGGAGTTATTGAATTCTTCTTGAGGTAGAATAATGTAAATATTGCACATGAGGTTGCATAGTAACATCATAATTTTATTTCCCGTTAATTAACCCCTCAGCGCGGTTCTCAGCACGTGTTACGCCACAGTCGGAAGGTCTTATCCGCGGATCGACGAATCGCCCCGCTCCGCTCCCTCGGCTTTGAATTTTTTTCTGCGGCGCCATCGAATTTTTTTTATATATATGGTTGCCCTAGGCCTCATAGATAATAAGTGTTGCTAATCGTTATGTTTCGGTCCCATGAAAAGGCACTCTATTAGGAAGATAAAACTATCAAGCCTGTCGTTATGAGATTAGTGAGTTCTTTGCATTTACGCTTTGTCCTCAAGTTCTGTTCGTCTTTATTGCTTGATATAATCTCCCTATCTAATTTCTCTGGAACCATTCGTGTATCATTCTTTCTGTCTGTTTCGTCATAACAGTTGCGAGGGCAAAAGGCCTCACTACTATCTATTGTCTCAGTTGTTAGATTTCTCTCTTGAGAAAGAGAAGTAATAAGTACTAGTATATAACCCCCGTAATGATTCCAAGATGGATAAGTTTTTTTGGTCGAAGATGATTCAGACAATATAGTTGAGCACCAGGATGGAGAAGGAGGAGTGAGTGTTGGAGGTGATAGTGCAAGTTCAAGTGAGGAAGTTTGGTCGAGAGACACTTAGTTGAAAAGATACGGCCGTCCGGGAAGAGAAGTCTAGGCCTCAAAGAGGATGTCGTGTGTGCTCCGCACGAGGTAAAAGGAGGGATATCGTGTACTGGTTCCCTGACTGCAATGCAGGCCTACGTTTAGAGGATCGTTTCCAATTGTATCACACTAAACTGAACTTTTAGAACGTAGGTTCCAAACTTAAAGGCGAATAAAAAAGTGAAAATATAATAATAACGCAACTAAAATTTTTACCAAATATAATAAGCTATTTATCGTAAGGTAATTTTTTTAAATTTTAGAATAAATATTTAAAAAGATATGCATTATTTTCAGCAATGCTGCAACTGGGAGAGCTTGTAGAAAAATTAAAAACCGCGAGTGGGGCCCAAGCATTTAAATACTTATATCGGCTTGAGGTTAAAAATAAAAAATCCCAATTTTTTGATAGCCCATAAATCCTCTACTGCAGCATAAAATTCAGACCTGTGAATGTAGTCGCCTTTCACATCATGTCAACAGTATCCTCTTCTTCAGGTATTCTGTAGGTATGTTTCTTTTAAATCGTAAATATTCTCCAAATACTTTTTCTCTATGCATTATCTTCTTATTCAATGAGAATATCTCTGTTGCAATCCGGGATGCCATTTAACTTTGCTGCACATGTATTAAAGAGGCATTTCAGAGTTCTGTTTACTGCTTCAACTTTTCCTTGGTGAAGATTACTGTGCCCTTCTTCAAACTGGATCTTCTTCCATTCTTTACTGGCTCTTCTCGCCTTTGGGCTGATTTCATTTCGTTAACATCTTCTAGCATAGAGACAAAGGAAGAGAAAATACTGATAAAACCTTTTTACCCAGTCCAACTTGCATATAAAATCTAATTGAACCGGAGCTGCATGTATGAGACCAAAGTCAATTGGACTAAACCTATATAATGCAGGGTCCGTACAATAACTATCGGGACGGGTTCCATAAATCAAAATTTACTGTAGTTATCATTGCAATTACTTAATGATCTTCAAAATACATTCCTCCTGCATCGATACACTTAGTTCGGCGCGTCTGCCACTCGTCAAAAGCTCGCCGGAAATCGGTTTCCGGAATACTCTTGAGAGGCTTAGTCGTCGCCGCTTGAACCGCCTCGATGGAGTCGAACCGATATCCTTTGATCTCCTTTCGAGCTATCCTTAGAGGTAATAACGTTGTCGAGAAAATCTTCATCTTCCTGGACGCAGTTCAAAATTCCTTGCGAAATTTCCACCCGCGACAGTTTTTGTTCCTTGCTCCAAGCTTTCGACACCAGCTTCGCTCACTTTCCTCATCGCAAGATTCTCTGGTACAATGGTGTGGACGGTTCCAACTAAAAGGCCGGTCTCCACACTGATAAGGGTAATGGTTAAACGCCTGTCAGAGTCCAAAACGTTTTTCACTTTGGTCACCTGAGCACCGGTTCAAGCGGTCGTCGGGCGTCCGACGCGGTGGTCGTCCTCGACGAGCTCCCGGCCTTCCTTATACATTTTATGCCACTCAAAAACTCTTGTGAGACTTAAGGCATCATCCCCTTAAGGCTGTTTAATGAGTTCAAGGGTCTCCAACGCGGATTTCCCGAGTTTAACGCAAAACTTCACATTGTAGAGTTGCTCGACGGTGCGCTCCATGCTGACGCTACGACACCACAAACAATCACACGTCACAAAATTCCACCTTCTGTCTCAATGTATGCCCGGAGGCGAATGAACTAAAGTGCGCCTGAGTGGCGGGGGACCCCTTTACCGAGCCGACCGGTCGGATCCTCATCCACCACTCCACTGAGGCTACAGCGAACCAGTCACGATACTTATGGTACGGACCGTGTAAATTACCTCCGGAATACAAAGACTTAAAGATTTAATACAATTTAAAAGACAGATAAAAAAAATTCTGAGAAAAATTATTACAGTGTGTCTGAATTTGTCAATGATAAAATATGACATATGTGTAAATTAAACCTATGAAAAGATGTATGAACACCTGTATATGATAAAAATGTATATGTTTATACAGATATGTGTATGTATAATATATATATATATATATATATATATATATATATATATATATATATATATATATATATATATATATATGTGTGTGTGTGTGTGTGTGTGTGTATGTGTGTGTGTATTTCTGTGCATAATTATATACATATAATATTAGGATTAACAACCACCGCACCTTGTGCAATCCCTCCTCCCCGTCCGCAGATCTCCCCATCCCTAAACATGCTTCCCATCATAATACCCCTTTCAACCAGTGTTACAATGTTTCCATCCTAGCATCCCTTCCCACATCCGATAACCCTATAGAATTAAAAACTCTTGAAATGGCATTCATTTGGCTCTGTATGGTCTATCAGCATCCGGGCCTCAATGTCATTCACTGATGGGAATGGCCTGAATTGTCACTTTGTGGAAGCAATGCATATCGGAGAGTTGAATACTTTGTTTTTCTGCATGAGTTTTGGTGTGCATGGCCTTTGTTTTGACTTGCAGGGTCTTGATCACGACTTTGTAAGTTGAAACCTGGGTCTCGGATGTTGCAATAGTTGCGGTGAGCAGATTGTGTTCTTTTCCGATTTTGTGTCAATTCCACCTCCTCCCTCTCCCTCCTTCCCTTTCTCTGCTCCCCTCTAGCCTCTCCTCTCCCTTTCCTCTCCCCAACCAATCCTCTCACCCCTCCTTCGCCTCCTGTTCTCCCCTTCCCCCCTTCCCTTTCTCTCGCACCCCTCACTTATACTATTCCAGCAGGTATTACTTCCATATCTTCCGATGAAGACGGAGCAGAATTCCGTCAAAATGATAAAGAAATAACGTGTGAGTGATCTTTTTATGTGTTTCTATATTGTTTGTTGCTGTCCAATTTATTGTATATATATATATATATATATATATATATATATATATATATATATATATATAAAATAAATATAAATATATATATAAATATATAAATAAATAAATAAATAAATATATATATATATATATATATATATATATATATATATATATATATATATATATATATGTATGTATATATAGTTGTTCGGTTTGGTAGGTGATGGTACAGTTCACCCAGTACTGAGCCTGACAGCATGTGAAATTCACACATTCGGGTAGGGGGGCCAGTTCCTTTCCCTTTGCTGGTTATGCTTTCCCAGGAATATATGATCATATCCCTTTCCTTCATTCACGCATTTAAATTTTCTCAGTAAATGAATAGTCTGAATTTCTATTTTTTAATCATATGTTCTACGTACGTTGTTATTGTACACCGTTTCTTGGGAAAATAAAATTATTGCTTGAACCAGCAAAGGTTGAAGGACCTGAAAGCAAAATTTGAAAGCTGATATTAGAAACTTAAGGCATTTGTAGAGCATCAAATAAGAAGACATTTGTATCTGCAATGAGAGGATTTCACCTACTAGACCTGTGGTCAAACATTGAAGAGTAATGAGAGAACTCTGGAAGAATGCTGGAATGCACATGGAAAGCTTTCTGTTGAATGCAGGGATCATGGTGGTTAATTAAACACACAGGCCCACGGAAACCAATTTGGGAAATTTACTAGTCTATGGAGGAATACAAAAATTAGGAATTAGAGTTCTTTAAAGGTTTTAAGGTAATAATCAAGGATATGAAAGGGGAATGATAATAATCATGAGAGATTGAAATATTATTATTAGAAAAAATAAAAAAAAGATCATTCTAATAAAAGTGCACATTGAGAAAATGAAATTAAAGATATAAAAATAAAATAAATATCATTTATGTACAGGCAAATACCCACTTGCAACAAACATGAAAGAACAGTAATATAATCATAAATATACAATAAGTCACCAAGTCAAGTGTTTTGATAAAATGAATACATTTTCTCTCAAAGGGTATTTTTTTGTTAAATTGTTTTTAGCATATTATTAATTGTTTTTATTATCAATGAGTATTAAACAACCTGTTTTTTTAAAGCATCCCTAAATAAGTTGAGAACTTTTACCTTGACTACGTATATGCTGCATTGATTCCTTAACTGAGTAAATAGACTTTCTGCCAATTTGGACAGTCATAGTCACTTGGTAGGCCACCGTAGATGTCTTTATTGGGTAGTTTGGTGCATTTTCTGTTATTAAGTTTGTCTATGATTTTGATAGAATAACTATTTGTTTGATGAATGGCAGTACTTTGTTTCTGATGGATACTGGTGGGGTATAGTTAGCAGCCTGTATAAAACTGAATGAAAGGAACGTATTTTTTGTGAGAAATAATATCGAAAACTCCTATGAATGATTTGGTGGGAGAATGTGCTAAAATTCTTATTTGTGGTTGGCAATGGGACTAGCTATGTTGGGAAAATTTTTATTCCAATTGTTTTCAGTCTCCTTTGTGAATTTAATGGATTTATCAATGCTATTCAGTATACTTATGACATTGTCGAGTTTTCTCTTTGCACCATCCAGACCCTGAGATATCAATATTTTAATGCCGACAGAAAACATTTTTCACATGGGGGTGATCACATGAAAAAAATTTATTTCCAATTTTCCATGAAAATATCCACTAATATTGAAGAGAGCAAGGGAATTCATGACAAGGCCTTGTGATTAGTTATAATATTATCTGCTGAAAATTAAATAGTTTTGGTTTACTCACACTTTAAGCAGGTAAAGTAATTTGTTTATCACCAGAGTAGAGGCACCTGCATTCACAAGGCCTATTTGAGCTAGATTCACCGATTCTGATATGTGGATACTGGCGAAAAAATTGCACCCATTTTTGAAGACATGAGGGTGCACTTAGGATGAAGCACTTCTTTGGATAGGATGTTTGTGAGCCCACTCAAATTCTTGATGCCATATGTCAGGGGAACTTTGAGAAATGAAAAGAAAGGGTGTTCAATCTATGTGCTGAGAACCACTTCCCCTTTCCAGATCAGATGAAGAATCCATCATCCTTCAAACTCAAAACTGAAATAATTATTGGATACAATTGATGATAATATCCTCTTGAAAATAGGCATACAAATGGAAACGATCAAAGCATTCAAAGCGCACAAAATCAAAACACTAGTGATCCAAGAATGAGATTGATATTGGAATAGATTTCAATAATGGGCGACAATAGAATGCTGGAGGGATGATTCACAAGTCAAAACTTTGATGAGCTCCACACCTAAAGTAACCGAACAGTCATGGCATTCAGAAATGTTAAATAAGGATTTTAAAGAGACCCACCAAGGAAAATCGAAGTACACTTTAAGAAGCACAACATCAGAGACTATTATGAAACCTTGAAGTCAAAAGTTGAAACTCTAATTGTTATTCCCTGTTGAACATCTGCTCATAAAAACAATTGAGATAAACCAATTTTGTAGAGCTAACTGAACTGTGAATACTTAGCTAAATGCTTCAGAGAACTATACAACCACCACAGAACAAAATGACAATCCAAAAATCACAAATTAAACTTTCTGACTCAACCCCACCAGATAAGCAGAAAACCAAAAATATAAAAAAGAGCCTCAAAAACAATATAGAATCTGAGACTAAATCATGGCAGAACTTCTCAAATATATGCTCCAAAGACAAGGGAAACAAACAGCTTTGAGAGATTTTTCCAAAATCTGGATCACAGAAAAGATCCCAGATGAATGGAGGAATGTGATAATCCAAAAGTTGGAGAGGAAAGGAGAAAAATAAATGCCAATAACTACAGGGGTGTATCAGTCTCTCCTACCTGTCATATACAAGACTGGCCAAAGAACTCCAGAAGAGAATAGAGGACCACATATATCGACAGCTGGGACTAGTGCTAAGCAGTATTTGGGAAAGGACAAATATGCACAGAGCAGATCTTCACCATCAAACATAAGAAAAATATCAGCAGATAAGAAGGTGATCATAATGCTCGTGGAACTTAAAAAGGTGCACAACTTCATAGCATCGTTCACCAGGCAGTCAGTTTGTCAAGAGATGAACTTAAGAAGGGAGGATGATATAATGACTATTTCAGGATGTCTTCTTCAACACCCAAATGAAATACATGCTTTTCAACAAGCATGAAGTCTTCATCAATATGAACTCTGTATCCTTACTTTCAAGGACATGTGCATTGATGGGATTAACATGCATAATTATGAATGAAGAGTTAAATTGATGAGGAAAACTGCCAGATCCAAGTGCAATGGATTATTATCATTCTTCTTGCAGTGTAATTATAGTGTGTCTGATTGCGGGTGTACGCGATATTTATTTGATTGTGAGTAGTGGACATTCTAAGTAAAAAAGGTGAATAAATAACTCCAATGTTTAAGTGAGTGGCTTCAATTTGAATACAAAAACAGCAATCACAGATTGAAATTCTAGCTGATGGAAATTTTGGATTTTTTAAAGGTGAGTTCTTTGTTATAGTAGGTGTGCGCAGAAAGAAGATTTAAGAAAATCAGCACATAAGGAAACTCAAAAGATTTGTTCAAACAATATCTACAGGGAGATTTTAAGATACCTAATAGCCATTCACTTAACATTTTGAATAAATTGTAGCATATCAGTTTCCTAAGGTAATTCATTTTAAATTATAAATTACCATCCATTATGGCAGAAATAATTCTATATTAAAAATATAATTGTAGTAACATTTTTCCAAATAATTATGAATAAAATGTTTGAAAAAGTTTTAAAATTTTTTAATCCTTTATATTTACAAGACTTACTACTCAAGATATGGTTTTGATAGACCCAGGGACCAAGAATTATTACAATTCTGAGCTTCATTTACTTAAGGCTACAAGGAAAACGAAAAAGCTGAAACTGTAAACTTGATTGTCACTGGATTTTTTTTGGGGCTGGGTAAAAACAAGGTGACAAGTCAGAGGAAATTGGAAAATACACAATAAATGACACAGTTTCAGGCATAACTTGATGGAAATCTTTCATGATGAAAGAGACACTTTGCTTTTTTACGTCAAATTTTTTTTTATTATGACCCAGGTTTTGTTACAGACTGGCCAAATAAGGGAAGAATGGCATAATGAAAGAAGAAACTTTGCTTTTCCGCATAGAATTGTTTTTATTATGACCTAGGTTTCATTACAGCGTTACATCTTCAGGTTTATAAAGATGAAGTTACACTGTAACGAAACCTAGGTCATAATAAAAAAAAATCTACTTGGAAAAGCAAAGTGTCTTCTTTCATTATGGAAAACACACACTTGGCCACTTGGGTGTCCTTGAGAAACAGCAACCCTCCTGTAGCTCAATTACACAAAAACAATTCAAAAATATGTAAAGGAAACAGACTTACAACCACTTGATCACTGAGGTGTGTTAAGGAATCACAGTCACTCTCGTGAATTGCATTCACACAAACACACTCAGGATTTGCAAGGGTATCTCCTATGCCAGGGACCCGTTGATTTCACAAAGGCATGAAAAGTAATTAAAAACAAAATCAAAAAGAAAGGACCCAAGTTCACGTTCGCAGTCACTCGGGTGTGTTAGACCTTTGTGAATCACACTCACTCAGGGTTTACAAAAGATTCCTCCTCTGCCAGTGACTGGTCAATCACACAAATGAATACAAAAATATAAAATGGATGGACACAAGTTCTTGCTCATTCACTCGAGGGTATTTGGAAACATGGGTCCTTTCTTTTGGATTTTTTATTTTGTCTTCAATCAATTTTCATTCCAGTGCTAAATCAATGGGTCCCTGGTATAGGAGATATCCTTGCAAACCCTGAGTGTGTGTGTGTGTGTAAATGCAATTCACGAGAGTGACAGTAATTCCTTAAAACACTCTAGTGATCAATTGTAAGTCTTTAGTTTCCTTTATTTATTTTTGCATAATTTGTTAGTGATTGAGGTACACAAGGGTAACTGTTTCCCAAATATACCCAGGTGACCAAGTGTGTGTTTCCGATCTTCCCCTTACTTGTCACTTTGTTCTTTCCGACCCCCTTAAACCTTGTGTCAATCAAGTTTATGGTCTCGGGTTGTTCATTTTCCTTTGTTTCACAACCGCAGGTACGTTCATTTTAAGTTTACAGCCAACAAGGATCTTAGAACTGTTACATTGTTTTTTGTTGCCAAAAATATTCACTAAAAATAACTAAAGTTTAGCTCCAAATAATTTCTAACTCCCTTCATTTCATCTTTTCCTACCTCTAACTTGATCAGCCAACATTCCCACCTCAATCACAACCTTCAACATTTCATGGCTATGCAATGTGCCCTGCATCCATCTTTCTTGTGTTTTTTATTTCAAATTTCTTTTAATAACCTCCTCTCTCTTAATAACATTCCTTCTTCCTCTACCCTGCCAAAAACATATTCAGTTTTTGCATTCTTCTCCATGCCTAAATATAATACACCTTCAATCTTCACATATTCTTTTGTCTCTATGGCAACATTTCAGGGCAATACAAAAACTACACTCCATTTCATAGTTTTGAATTATTTTTCCTTAAAAATTTACTCCTAAGATCTCTGTTATAAAGTGTTTTCTCTCTGTATATGCTCATTTACCTAACACAGCTCTACCTTTAATGCCAATTCTTTAACCATTTTTATATGAAATACTTCATGAATAAATCAACTCTGCTACCTGCTTTAGTATATGCCCTCCAACTTTAATGATTAATTCAGGGTTCCTATTTCTCTATAACCCCATGACCTTTGTCTTTTTATGATTGATCCTTCCTATACCTACCAATCATACTGTTCCTGTCATGCGCTCAACAATGACTGATATCTATTGGCTGATTGGCAAGACAAAGAATGATCGTAATTTACTACATATGTTCTGGATTTGGGGTGACTTTCTAACTTATGCTACCCTCGATGATTGTGCTGTAAAAAGCTAGCAAAACATTGGATAGCACAATTCACTGTCTAATGTTTGCATGGTATACATGTACTAGAGGTTCTTTCATTATTATTTAATAAATTCTATTTCAGAATATAATTGAATTTTTTGGATACCTCATTGTAAAATCATCAAAATTTTTCAGAAAATAATACTTTATTCATTTGGATAATTGGTACAATCATACTAAATGTCATGAACTCAACCAATGATATGAATGCCTCAATTACTGGCAGATTATAGTATCATCTGTATCAAATCCATACATTAGTCTAGAAACTAGAGGCCAAGAATTTATGGGAGGCTAAGGAGGGCAATAGCAGGAAGCTTCATCAGGAAAGGTGATAGAATATTGCAAATGAGTTACTTCACATGATTTTTTACTCAATGAGGATTGCTTTTTAAGAGATATTCAATTACATCATATTTTTTGCTTTCGCCATAACATATAAACCATGAACACGGTAATCAACCCGAAGGTCGGTTTGGTAGGTGATGATAGAGTTCACCCATTACTACGCCCAACGACTTGGGAAATTCACACATTAGAGGTCCAGTTCCTTTCCCTATGCCGGTTATGGTTTCCCAGGAAGACCTGGTGCCCGAAAAATCACAAAGCTTGGGTGGAGCTACAGGTGCTCAGGGAGGTTTGCCCGGGGATCGAACCCAGGCCCTCTGGCCGAACGCTCTACCCCTGAGCAACCGCGAACCACTCATAACATATATATATAGCATTTCAGCACTAATAATGAACAGGACATTGGTTTTAAGATGTAAATTTTCTAAATATCAAAAGGTAGATACCCTATTAATTAGAAATGGATAAAATATTTGAAAAATGCTGCATTGCAACTGGAAGGGGACTTAACTTTCAATAGAAATAATTCATTTTGGAAAACTTTAAAATAGCGATTATTTATTTAATTCAGATTTTTAAAATTATTGGAAATGAGTAGCTTTCCCATAAAACATTCGTTCCATCTAAATAATGAGCATTCACCAATCCCACATGCCTATAAGATCATTTGCTTATAATTGCATACTTAAAACGAGTAGGCTCAAGTTTAAGGTTTTATCACGCTGTATTTTAATGAGCTATATTTCATACGGTACTTAATAATTATTATGATTTGTAACATACGTTTCCCGCTTTGTTTTGTAAAGTCAGCGCGCATGATTGTAAAAACCAAAATGTTCATAACTGTGCAATTCAAACACACCACTAGCGGAAGTATTGATTAGAAGGCTATTAAAATGTTAAGATTGAGGAAAATATTGCAAAAAATTTTAGTACCGGTGTGCTTAATGTTGAACTATTACGTGGATACAGTATTTGCATTAGTGACATCACTCTCCGTTCCTTCCTCTCACCTCGTTCCGCTATCAAGAAACTGGTTCTCGGGAATGGTGTCGATATGACATCACACGAAAGAGAGATATAAATGACATCATAGTCCGGAATTAAACATTTTGAAAACATAGTTGAAATTACAAACCAGAAAGGATTATGACTGCCTTTTAATAATCGCATAAATGATAGAGGAAACTTAAATTTATATCGCTACTTAATTTTGATTAATATTTTGTTATTTTTTTTATGAACTTTTAATGCTTTTAACCAAAAATTGAAAGTTGTACAGTGCCTTCAAGGTATAATTAAACGTAGTTTTAAATTAAATAGTGCTTCGGAGAGGATTTGTTTTTTATAGTTGAAATGAATGGGTGTCAAATAACGATAGCGTTTTGTTTTTAGGAAGCAGCGTCAATGACGCATTGGTCACGTGGTTTATCAAGCGGCAAACGGCCATATTAGCGTTGGTAGCTGTGGGGATCGAGGTAGGAGGTCACTGCCATTTAGCAATTTAGATTGTTGAATTTCATAATTAAACCATGGCGACGAAGACCACGAAAAAGACGACTGTTATAAGTTCATCATCCTCAGCATCATCGAGTATGCAATCTGGTACTCCCCACGCTCCTCGTCCTAGTAGTCCTTTGAGCCCTACCAGGTATTCCCGCTTGCAAGAAAAAGCCGATCTTCAAAATTTAAATGATCGTTTGGCGTGTTATATTGATCGTGTGAGACAATTGGAGTCCGAAAACAGTAAACTCACGCGGGAAGTCCAGACTACTCAGGAAACAATTACCAGGGAGACAACTCAGCTGAAGTCTATGTATGAAAATGAGTTATCTGATGCTCGACGCCTTCTTGACGATACTTCTCGTGAAAGAGCTCGCCTTGAAATTGACTGTAGAAGATTATCAGATGAGAACGCTGAGCTTAGACTGAAGTAAGTGGACTAAACACATTTTATTTTGGTGTGCTTTGTTTATGTTTTGTGTATTGTTATGATGGGGCCTAGTGTTATCGGCTTTTGAAATCTTTGGTGGTGAGTCATTTTTTAATTAAAAATATGCTATGTGCACCGGCTTTTTGCTTGTGTGTTCCACCTATTTCTCAGAAAGTGATAAAAATTATCGAATTAATGCTGTGCTTTGGAAGTTATAAGAAACGCGCTTTGCACGGTTGTGGTGATTTCAGTGCTCCTTACTTGTGTGTTATATATGTAGTTATAATACTTGATCAAGAATATGTTTGATTACCATTATAGCTCAGATGGTGTTCAGATTGATAAGTTGAAAGAGCATTAATATCACAACCGCATGCCTTAGTGTTCAGTTATGTAAACATTATTGTAGACTATATTCTGGTGTAGTTGGTAATGAGTTTTCGTGGGCGTAATCTTGAGTGAGTTAAGAGAGCACGTACGAGGCTGGCCGTCCGGTGTTATAAAAGTTGGTATTGTGCGGTATTATTTTGACTATTGCTATATTCACTGTTCAAATCCTAATAAGCGATTTATTGCAAAATTATTTGCATGAATAATTAAAAACTTCAAGTTATTCTATAATTTGAAATATAAAATTAATTTGCGTCGACTCATAAAAATACTGTCATATTATATTTCAAGTTTAACATTTTTACTAGCATTAGGCGATAGTGTTCGTGGATTCGTAAGTATTTCGAAGAATACCCTATCTACGTTTACTAGCAATCGCGATTCTTGGTCCTCTGTGCTCGTTGAATACCGCGGCGTTTCTCGAAACATCAGTTAAATTCAATTGGATTCGCTCGGTACGTGGCCAGAAACCCATACCATATTTTTTTAAATGAAGTTATCTTTTGTGATGCCTCTTATGAATTATCTGTTATCGGATTAATATGCTGGCTTTTTGATAAGATGTATCGTGTGCCCCCTCTCCCCTTAAAGTTATTGGCCGCTGTCAACTATGAATTCACCGCTTTGGTATTGTGGCGGTTGCACGTGTGGGTGTGGCGCGCGTCTCGTTCCTCCCCCTGAATCCATAGCGTGGTGTTCAGCTTGCTTAGCTAAGGGGGACGCTCACACACACGATTACGAGGCTGTCCTTTTGGATGCCAGGAATATCCGTGACGTAGTCCTTGTCCCAATAGAAACGATGCCGGTGGTTCTCCATTACGCAAGAATATCAAAAACGTGGATTTCCTTGAAATAATGTTTAATAAAGTTTTGATTAAGGCCTTCAACCTATGTTTTGGTCATGTTCTCTGATTCGTATATAATTTGTTGCCACCACCTGTGACTTGTGGTCATTTTTCGCCGATTACAATTGGGGAGGAATTAAAATTCAGTAATTCAAAATAATTTTTCATAGGTGAATGAGTTAAATTTCTAATTTTGTAGATATTTTTATGTTGTGCTTCACCTTGAGACGTATGGCTTATATATGGCTTTTCTTTGACTACTTGGGTGCCAGCCCACTTGAAATAGAAGGAACTCGTCTCTACCAATGCCCATAGATCTTCACCGTGACCTCTTTTCATAGCTAGTTTTCTCGCTCTCGATCGTGTTAAAGTAGGTAAACTGTGTTTATCCAAGAAATCAGCTTTTATCAATCTTTCCTGTAATTGAGGGTTGCCAGTAGCGTCAAAATATGGTTAATAATGTATTGCAAGTTTTTGGCTTTTTTCCCGTCCCCGTTAGTCGTTGCAGGAGGTGGCGTCGGCCCTAAATTAGGAATGTTACCCAAACAACCTCTTGGGATCGATTGTCTCGTAGCAAATCGACTTTTTTTGTCACTTATAGTATCACCGTACTTTTTCATTGATAAGTTAAGAATTTATTTTTACTCAGTTGAGCGTTTATTTACCCCAGTAACGCCATGACGTCATCAATGCTGACACCCCCTTTTATTTTCGAATCGATGCTTCAGGTAGCGACATTGACTTTCATTTGGAAGAATATGCTTAGCTTTACTTTCAGATTCAAGAGTTAGAAGTCTTGCATGAAAATTAAGGATTAATGTGATCTAGAGTAGAAATAATATCAGCTGAAGTGAATTGTAATGTTGAACCCATGCAACTGGCCGTATTTGGAGTTGCGGTAGCCATTGGTTCCTGGCACGATCCTGCATATCTGATTGCATTATACAATAAGTTCAATCATATTATGTCATTCAATTGTTCGAGAGTTAGTTTTTAAGTGTGCTGTTTATGACCTTTACCGCGAGAGCAGCGTTTGCCGCGGTATTTCGTTGCGAAATTTCAGATACATTGAATATTAGTCGAAAAAATTCGTTTTTGTGGTCGGAATCAAAATTCGACGCTGGAATATATATCTTTTGGTACTCAAGTCCACCATCATTGAACGACGACCTAAATATCGACCGGCTGTTATGGGTGCCGACTCAACTCGAATGATTTCCGCTTTCCCTCAATTTACATATCCGTAAATTCCTTGCGCGCGTTTTAACGCCGGCACCTCTGCGTGTTTTTATGCAATAATTACTCAAATTGGTCAAGCGGATTAATCATGTACAATATTTTGAATTTAATAATATAATTACGATCCATGAATACCTATCTCATAAATTATTGTTCTAATCAGTGGATTTCGAAAACCCTAAAACAGTTGGTTTGCATCACGATCCGGTGCAGTTAATCCTTCCCAGTTCAATTCAGATCTATAAATGGATATTTTTGATGTTCACTAGTTGTGTTATAGCCAATTGTCAATTTTTAAGTGGACTAATGATATATGTTAAATTTGGAAAGATAAAGTCAGTATCTGACGATATTTTGAGGAGATAGTTTAAAATAAGTTACTATTACCCAAAATAATTCATGTCACTTACTGGGAATTTGGTGAATATGATATGCTCAGCAAAATACGAGTTGCGTTGCTCATCAAAATTCGTTGATCATTAGTTACGTGTTGGTGACTAAACCTTTGATGTGCCTGTATTGTTTCGTTATTTTCTATCCTTCCGGAATCGCATTTGAAGCCTCCCCAGACCGCTTAACAATTCTCCTCCACACTTTCGAGGAAGTTTCACCCCCTTCGAATTCTGACCATCCGCGGGAAGGTGTACGTGAAAGTGTGGCTACGGCTCGAAATCCAGGTCGTTCGTACTTAATGCTCCATTCTGTTCAGCGTGACATAGCTTGCGAGATTCGAAATATCACCTGGAATCAAATGCGGCGTGAAGCAAGGCGATATAAATTGCTGATAGACCAAACTTGAAAAAATACTAAAGGGATGCTTAGAAATACTCCATATGATTGCAATAGGGACAGCCGTGGCTTCAATGAAAAAGCCATCGATTTATCGGAAATCAGGTCAAGTGTGAAATTTCCCCCCAAAACAGTCCTGAAATAGAAAAGGTAATTCATTACTTGGTCGGTGAAAGAGATGCACACGTAAAAAGTATTCTCAAAGTCTTTCTACCTGCTCTAAGATAGTTTTGACATGTGGGATAATTTTAGCTAAGGCTCTTGTCATTTTCACATAGTCTAGATTATTATCACCGACATGATGCGCGTCTTTGAAGGTCTTCTTGGCCATTATTATACGCATCGTTAAGAAAAACGAATTATTCTGAATGTGGTGCTTGTACTTCATGGCTGGCACCGAAGTAAAAATACTGTAACTAGATCATGGGTGTAAGAACAGGAGTCATTGCCCTCTATTAGCGATATGATGAAGTATTATAGTCTTTATCGAAAGAGCGCGTGCGAAAACTCATTAGAGGGCGATTACGAATTTGAGGCTTGATTGGCTAAGAATTCGACAGCCGAATTTGTTTATCCTCTACCTTGAGTTTTTTTTATTCACAAAATACCAGTGGCAGGCTGAAGATATGGCGCCTGGCACAAGGGGCAGGTTGGCACCTTGCCGCTTTCGGACATCACTCCGAAAAGAATCTCTTTCTGGCAGTGTCGTAGCGCTTAAAATGTACTCTTCAGTTGTTTGATTCTTAGTACTTAGGCCTCGTAGGTGGTTATTGAATTAATTGGTGGATCTTGGGAGAATGAATGAGAAATAGAAGGATTGGTGTTGTTAGATTAGATTAAATTTTTGCCCTATGTGACAAATATGTGTGCAAATTATTCAGTACAGGATTCCTTATTTCTTATGACCTCACATCTTTTGCGTTAGTTGATAAGGTATGCATTTGGCGTTTGAATGATGGCCGTTGAATAAGATCATTGGGTTGTCCACATCCAAATCCAAAATCATGTTAAAAAACATTTAAAAATATGAGGGTGAAATTTTCACTTGTTACTTTTCTTCCGCCGACATTCTGTTTCGGACATATTTATTTCATATTTTATCGTTACGCTACCATCTGTCTTGAGAAATCCTGTATAGTTTCCCATTTTCTGAAATAATAAGGCTAGTGGCGACATTTTTCTCAGCGAATTATTGTGTATAGCGCGTTTAAATGCTAAACTGTCATCATCGGGTGCATAATACACTTCGTCCTCCACTCCAGACTTAAATATTTTCTTATGCACCAGATGACGATGGTTTGGAACACGTTGTGTCCAATAAATCGCCGTAAACATAATAATTTTTAACATTCTAGAATATTTTATTTTAAAAAATCGGAACTTTGCAATACTATTGATAGTTTCTGATATTTCCGGAATACTTTGGGATTGCATTCGGCTATTGTTCTTCTTTTTTAGTTTAAGTTGTTCAATTAAATGAATGAATTTTTCATTGATATTCGCATATAGTTTGTAACATTAAGTACATACATGGATTTGATTTGAATCTAAAAGAGCATCAAAATACTTCGGACGAATTCAGTGCTTGATGCGGATAAATGCGTCAGTATAAACCATAATCAGATTTAAAATTTTATTTAAACAGGTGAAGGCTATCATTGTTCGCCTAAGGAAAGGCGAATATTTGCTTACCTTGGAATTCCGGAATCTCTAGAGATAGCTTAGCGCATCGTTGAAGCGAGAGAAAAAAAGGATTCACAGCGTCGCGATGATTGATAAAACGCTACCATGTCTTAATTGGCGTGAAAATAGTACTGCTACTCAATCCCCGTTGTATCAAGAAGAGAATTACAATCGAAGAATTTGTAGGCGCGATTTCGCCTTCATGTGAGTGTTTTTTCGATGGTAACAATGACGCGGGTGCATGTATTTGAGTCCACTTCATTGTGGCTCGCGCGAACCAATTGAAAACCTGGCATTTTTGATGTGATTATTCAGCAAATCTACTGCGGCGGCCAAACCTCCGCCTCCTAGAGACCCCAAACATCCGGGAACCCAAAAACATGCCGTGCTTACATGAAAAATGACACTTCCACACAAAAGTAATAAATTAATGCATTAAAAATGCTATATTAATGATAACGTAAAAATTGGGCGCACCCAGACTGTTGTGTTATGGGAACCCAGAGAAAAGCAAACATGAAAAACCACTGGCGTATTCCATAACCACATTTTGTTTCTATGCCGCTTTTGGACGTGGGTATTTTCATTGATTATTTATGTATCTGTAAAATTAGCATGTTAAAATTCAATCTGCATCATTGTAGAAAGGAAAAATACAACTCTTAAGAGTCACTGATGCTTGTTCCATGTATTCTGAATTTTTTAAACTAATTATCTTGAAGATGCATACATTCATGTATTTTTTTTGTTTGGTGTACTTTTTCTTTGAAGATGCATTGTTATTTCTAAGGTGATCGAATAATTTTTGTCAATCATTAATTTGAGTAAAAAATTATTTTTTCAGCCTGGATAAAAAAACCAAAGACTTGGTTTCAACTGAGAAGAGTTTGGCTATTTATGAGTCACGTGTATCTGATCTCTCAAACAAGTACAATCAGGCGGCAGGAGAACGCAAGAAATTACTTGATCAAATCAAGGTGATTATGGGAGTGCATTTTTGTTATACTGCTTTCTTTCGCTTGTGATTGAGGTTGAAATTCAAGTTTCAGATATATTATTGACTTTTTCAAGCTAAATTTTCCCCTCACCTTAACAGAATAATTTGGGTGTGCTGTTTAAAGTTGTTTTAATTATTCCAGGAACTTGAGAAGGAGGTAGAGAAGTTGAAGAAGCAGCTGAATGAGACCAGGAAACAGTTGGAGGAGGAAACATTGGCTAGAGTTGATTTGGAAAACAATGTCCAAACTCTTAAGGAGGAATTAAACTTCAAAGAGCAGGTATTGCCCCTCAATATTATATAACTAGAAGTGATAGCATTTTTCAAATCATACAGAACGTGCTAGTTATTTTCCAATGATTAAATATTTCTTAGGTGTTATAATACTATGCTAGTATTTTCATAACAGCACCAGCTTCCTCCTGTACCTGTGAGGGAAAATTACATTCAACCCTTAATTGCATGCATTGATGCAATGCAAGCTTGAGTTCTTAATTTCTAAATTTTCTCACCAATAATTTTAAGTAAATTATTGGTGAGATTTCCTTTGTACATGTTTCTATTTGGAGAATACTTATATTAAATTTAATAGTCTAACTTGCCAAAAATTGATAAAACTTTTCTTTTTGGAATCATACTTGAGTGGAGGGAAAATGTGCAAAATTTCAGTTCTCTAATGCATTTCAAAGTATATTACCAAGCTTTGAAGTCTGGGAGTGGACAATATTTTGGTGCATATTTGGCTACATTTTAAGAATTTATGACAATATCCCTTTTTTTCCTTTTTCTTGTATCACAAATGTACAAGAATCAGCCGACTGAAATCTTCATATGATCTAATATAGCACCCAATCTATTAGTAAATATTTAAATCTCCATAAATAATTCTCCCAAGGTTATTTAAATGGACAGAGGTCACTCATGTATTGACTGTATTTACCTAATACTCGATTCTTATTGTATAAATTATGCTACTATTAATGTGGAATTAAGACTTCCTCTGCAATTTTTAGTTAATTCTTTTGCCAATCATAGATACATCAGCAGCAGCTCACTGAAACTAGAACACGACGACAGGTGGAAATCAGTGAGATAGATGGACGCCTTACTATGCAATATGAAGCCAAGCTCCAGCAGTCTTTGCAGGAGCTTCGCGACCAATATGAAGCCCAAATGAGAGTGAACAGAGAGGAAATTGAAACCCTGTATGAGAATAAGGTGAGATGGGATCTGTGTTTTAGGGTGATAGAATAATGGCGTTTAGTATCACTACTCTTTGCATAAGATTTGTTACTTCAATTGGTTCTTGAATTTGTGGAAGTGTACTGATAGGGTTGGTGATTTAGGAGTGAGTGTGGCTTTTAATATGTGTGAATAGCTATTAATTGTGGTTTTCCTCCTGTAGATAAGAGACATGCAGAGCCAAGCTCAGAAAAACAGTGGAGCTGCAACTTTGGCTGTTGAAGAGCTTCGTACTTACAGAACACGCATTGATGGACTGACGGCCCGTGTCAGCGAATTGGAAACTGCCAATGCTGGACTCCAGGTTTGCCTTTTGTTATCCTGTACCTTTCTGTGAAAAGTTGTCTTCTTCAATGAAAAGCTTGTGGTTTTATGTATGAAGTGTCTTTCAGTTAGCCTTTATAGATTTTGCTTGTTGTTTAAGATGCATTACTTAAGCATTCTAATTCCATTTCCGCAATTAATGGAGGAGAATCATGATTTCTCTCAGAGTTTTCAATCAGAATATTGATCTAGCTTGCAAAGTTGATTACTATGCAGTTAATTAATTATATGCCAGTTTTCATTTTGAGTTGCAATGGACAAAAGGCCAAAAGCATGTAATTTTGAGTGTTTTATTCTAGGCTCTGCTTTTGCTAGGCTATTTAACCAATGCATTTTTTTCCAGGCTCGAATTCGTGATTTGGAGCGCCTGCTAGAAGTGGAGAGACAAAGGCATGCTGAAGATTTGAATCTTTTGGAGACAGAGTTGGCACAGCTTCGAGATGAGATGGCCAACCAGATACAGGAATATCAGGATTTGATGGACATCAAAGTGGCACTGGACATTGAAATTGCTGCATATCGCAAACTTTTGGAATCTGAGGAAGCAAGGTAAGTAAAATTCTTCTTGTAGCTAGTTGTCTAGTTATCACTGTGCCGTGCCACTTTCAGCGGTGGTTGGTCAAGTGCTACCTACCATGTATGCTCACCTAATACACCTAGTGCAACCCCTTGGCCGATTATATTTTTCCTTTGATGTTGAGGGTGCTTCTGAAATGGTTTGAATCAATGAATGGGATATGAGATACAAGATGTTGGTAGTTTAAACAAGGTAGTGTAATCTGCTTCTTTTTTCTATTGATGTGCTAAAATAGTAAGGATATTGGATAGCTAAGTGGATTGTGGTAAGGCTAGGTCTTGACCTTTAGTAGTATATGTAGTCTGGCCTCTAGGAGGTGTTTGCAGCTTCAGTATCCGACCCCTGTATAATGAACATGTAGGGATAAGCAAGACATTTATGAAATAAACATTAAATGGCAAGTGTAAGGAATTTGCCACTTAAGATGACTAGGAGAGGGAAATTCAGCTACTGGGCCTCTTCACATATGTGGACAGTTTTAAGGGCATATCATTGGCTTGCATTGGATTATCTCCGCATTTTATGTTTTTCAGGCTTAATTTGTCCTCATCCCCTGGTGGCACTGTGAAGCAGTCTCGCTCGACCCCAGTGAGTCGCTACACCCCAGTGCGTGGGGGCAAGAGGAAGCGGACATTCCTTGAAGAGTCGGAGGAGTCATCTCAGTCTGACTACTCCATTTCCTCTCATGCCAAGGGCAGCGTGGAGATTTCAGAGACATGCCCTCAGGGAAGATTTGTCAAACTTCACAACAAGGGGAATAAGGTGAGTGGGTTCATACTAATTAATCAATGTTGCCTAATATTCTCTTCTGTTAATCTTGTAAAATAGTCTGTTCAGCATATTGTCATATTTTCACTGATGTCATCCTGGAATTGAATTAATTACAATTGGACTGCTTTTCTCTATTTGTTGTGCGCTAATTTTTCTATGGTTGTGTGCTCTCAACAAAGGAAATTACTCTGGGTGGTTGGCAGTTGGTGAGGAAGGCTGGTGACACAGAAGTTACCTATAAGTTCCACCGCAACATAAAGATTGATGCTGGAGGCACAGTCACAGTTTGGTCATCAGATGCTGGCCAGACCCATGAACCACCGCACAACCTTGTAATGAAGGGGCAGAAGTGGTTTTTTGCCGACAACATGTCTACCTCTCTTATTAACTCTTCTGGAGAGGTATGTTTTTGCATGAATCACATGTGAAGTGGGTGATATGAGGAGTTTCATGTGATAATTTTCTTGATGATTAGGCATTCTTTCATTGTTCTTAAAATATCAATGAGGTGTACTAATTATCCCATTTGATGACATGATTTGAATGTTTGAAAATGTAATGGAAGTCATATTTTGTATGTATGTATTGTGAATTAAGTGTGGTATCTAACTGAACTCTGATTAGTAACTGAATTTAATTCTGGATTAGATTACTGTGATGAGTTTCAGTCCCTCTAATATGCTGAAATTGTTTTTTATGCAGTTGTAAACAATATTTTAATTTAGTTCTAATGGAATTCTAATGATCATGTTGCATGCATTCAAACCTAGAATGAATTTAAGGTTATCATCGCACAGTTAAGATGTATAATGTTATTTAAATTATAGATAGCTGGGGGTCTTTATCAGGGCAAAATTGAGTCCAAGTGGCCCCTTCTTTCATTTAAATCATAATTATAGAGTTTTTGCTGGGAATACAATTATTTTCTTAATCTTTTTAGGTATTCTAATGAAAAAATTAAAATGTTTAGACTTCCCGGTGATCAGTGTAAATGACAATTTTCTAAAATGGCTGAAAAGCACTGCCCTCATCACTTAAAATATTCTTGTTCATAAGTACTGAATTCGTGAAGCAGTGCATTGCAATTTTTTCTGGACATTGGTTTAATTTTCCAGGACATTTATGATCCTCCAAAGAAGGGCTCACACAAAATAACTAGGGATTATGAGAGAATTTCTGATCAGGATATGGTGTAATTACTTAATATTCTTCATGTATCCACAAATACTCATGGCACAGAGAATTGTTACTAATGGTCTGGTGATTTGCCTCTTTAGGATATGGCATTGTGTGAACAGACAAAACTCCAGCTGTCCACTGCTAGTGCTCGCCACCGGGAGATGTCTGGTTACTTGTCATCACACATGTCACTTGGAGGAGGTGCTGAAGACATGTTCCACCAGCAGGTGAGTTTCCTTTAATATTGGGATTGAAAGGTTCTTTCAAATCAGGAGTGCTTGTGTTTTCAATAGCCACCTCATTTTGGGTTGGATGTTTTAATTGAATTTGCCGAGATGGGAACTGCTCAGGGCAATTGTCATGCAAAACAGCGAGTGTGGTGGATTGGATTGTCGAGATTTCACATGTGCAATTCCCTAGATCACTGTGTAAGGGTGATTTGAACCCTGGTTTTAGTGAAACACAATTTATTGGCTTGTGTTTTTTGGATCTGTTTTCATTATCAGATTGATGATGTGTTTTGGCCATCACTTATCACTTGATGATGTTGTTGTGATGACAATTGACTGATTGCTTTGATTTTCAGGGTGATCCACGTGGTGAGGATAGGTGTCGCATAATGTGAAGAGGGTCACTTGCCTATTTGTGTTCCTCATGGGAGAACTTTTCACAATGTGGACATGGAAGGCAGTAGTTTTTGTGACTGCATGGTTTAGGCCTCCATCTATCTGGCAGAAGGCAGTTATCATTAAATGTTGGATGGTTTGCCTAAACTGTGGACATCACGTTAAAAAAGACTACATCCTGCATCTTTTTTTTAATGTCAAAATAAACTGGTGCTGTTTCTTTGTTCAATGTGTGTCAGAGCTGCCTCTGTCGCCATTGGGTATTTCCAAGAGTTATAGACGTCACACTAGCTGGTGGTCTTGACTCCTAAGAATGTGTTCGTTTCACACTTTTTGTAGTGTATTATAATTATTATTGTTTAGTTTTTACATTCAGAATACTAATATTTAACAATTGGTTCTGGATTAACATATAATTATGAGTCATGTTGTGGTATTGGTCATGACACAATTTTGTGTTTTTGAAGGATGTGTTCGTAATGCTTATTAAGGAATTTTGCCAAAATACTATTTTTTCGAGTTTGCTTATGAATTGATGTTTTTATTTTTTCATCTTGTATACATAAATTTAGTAAAAGAGTTTATTTCATTATGGAGCTAGGCCCAAGAGATTTTTGATGTCACAATCATATAATTTTATTATCTATAACTTAAAATGAATTGCCATAGCTTATATATTTGGGATATTTGCTTAATAATTAGGCTGAACTGGTTGATGAATGAATTTTAGATTTGTTTTTCTATTTTCAATTCTAATCATGGCATATGAAAAGCCTGCAGTTGGATTGTGATTATATTCCATCTGCAGCATTTGTTATTCTGATGATTGACGTGATAGGTATATGGATAACTGACAGATCGGTCACTTTTTGAATGAATTGAGTTGGCGACCTTTGTGAGGTTATTTTTGCAAAATTAAGTCTATTAAAAGTTACCTGAAGGTTAGTTAACTATATCAAATTTGATTAATATTCTTGTAAAACTGATAGTCATTATGTCTCTTTATGAAAGAAATAAAGTAATTATAATATCAGTTATTTTTTTTAAATTCTTTTAAGCATGTTGGGTTTCCGTATATTCTTCAATGAATAATGAAACAAGAATTATATGCATGGCCATTTGGAGATTTGCTGTGTACTATCTATTCTATTTTAAAGTTCTTTTCAGGGATTATTCCAAGAAATAATTACTATATTGCCAATACTGAGAAATGACTAAGAGCATTGGCGATATGTGCCATTTCTCAATCAAACTGTGTGGTAAATAGATATTGCTGGGGCTCTTGTCATCAGCTGGACTGATGTGAAATTCGCCAACAATGAGCATATGGCTGGAATATGTAGCTTTGAAGTGGGCAATAATGATTGTTTCACATGTTGCATGGAAATTCATGCATGAAAATCCCCTTGTTTCCCTAAAATTATAGTCTTTTCCCTTGCATTGATTTTACTAAACTATTTTGTGGACAATGATGAGATAATTTCATGTGATTACAAACTTGAAGGACAAAGAAAGTATCCATGTTGTCTAATTTATGAGCATGCAATGTTAGGATAGAATTAATCCATTAGCAGAATTAAAATATTTTTTCATACTTGAAATAAGACAAAACCCCATGATCATAATAATATTTGCATTATAATATCCAGAACAGAGGAGGGCTGTATGGCATATTGGTGTTCCTTCATAGTATTTTCCACTCAGCATTATGCAGATAACCGATTTATTTACTGCAGGGTTTTGTATGGGGCATGATATATTATCGAAGAATCCATGATCAGAATTATCTGTGTTATTGATTAAGTTGGTGTTTGGCATAGGTTGCCATGAATGTGTATTTACTCCTCTGAAATGGACATTGCCTGTAGGACTGCTGCATGCACAGCGGGGGAGGATATTTAAAAAATAAGCCAATTAGGATCCAGTGAAGGATCTCAGGTTTTCCCAGCGTATGGCAATCAAAAAGTTCTCTAGGGTTTCCCACCTGGTCAGGTTGCTGTACACCAAACAATTAGGATCCAGTTACCAAGAAAATGATTTACCAATGTGGGCTGTGGATTAATGTGCCTTACAAAAAAATCTCAGCCATCGAAAACCTTTGGATTCTTCAATTAAAGAGACCTCTTACTTACTGAGGTTAGAACAAATAATTGGTTGATTGATGGAAATACTTCTGAAGGCATCAAATTATTTTTTCTCTACCTTACTGATATCACAAGGGCAATATATTTCCCCCAACTTGCTGCGGCTGTTTGAATTTGACCTATCATATACTGTTTGGAAGGTAGTTGCTTAGGTTTTTTGTTAAACAAAATGAAAAAGGTGGAGTGAGGGGTTTTATGTTTTGAGGAATGATTAAATTCCAGGGGCTCCAACTGCAGGCATGACTCACACTAAAGTTGAAATATCTATGATAACCCCGCTTTAGCTACGAGTAAGTGCATGCCTTTGTTTGATAGTCATGTATAAGGCTAGGTTAGAATGTAGTTTTAACAATGCCTCTAAATAAAATAGGAGGGGGATAAGTAAGAAATATTCTCCTTATTTAAGATGGCAGGCAAGCAAATGAGCATTGGGAAATGCACCCATATGGAGGTTCTAGGACCGCGAAAGCTAAATGGTAAATTAGCTCTTATTCTTATTTAGGTAGTTGCTTTGAAACCATCAAAAATTTACGATATTGGAAATAGTGGGTACTTTTGGGAAGATCACTTAATGTCTTGCCTGACCCTCCAATGATTATTCATTTTCATTAGAACTGGAAAGTTGGCAAATTCAGTCAACTAAAATAGTAGTTGGAGACATCGGGAAAGCATCGGTATTTCTATATTTACCCGACCCCGTTTTCCGAAATTTGAATTAATTTGTATTTCTCCGTCAGTTTTTTTTCAACGCTGATGAAATTGCGAAAAAGTCAAATTAGGTGAAGCTCCTTGTTTTTTTCGAGATTTCCGAAAATGGTTTCAAAATTCAGAATCGAAAAGGGCGCAAGCCGTTCATTGAGGGGTTGAGCGTCATTTCGAGTGCGTGTCGGTGGAGGTGGGGGGGGGGGGGGGTGAAATGAAGCGGAAAATGAGGGAAATCGACCCGAGCCGCAAGAGTTAGGTAAACCAGAGACGGTGACCACAAAGAAATTGGTCAATCGCGTGTTTAGACGAGAGGAAATACGCGAGGTTTCTTGTTCATTCAATGCTTGCAGTCAGTAGGGTGTTTTGCTACCATTGATGGCAGTCACACCCGACCAACCCTCCATGGTAGGAGTTAATTACAGGTTACACTACTTTCAGAGATGTAACCGATGACCTGTTATAGTCATATACTCGTAAGAGTACAAGGGGAGCAAAGAAATGTGTATACGTTTGGGAAAAGCGACCCCGATGTTCCATACCCCCACTCGCACTGAAAACTCCGATTTTGAATGAGATTTGCTTGGACTTGGTTAAGTTGGGACCGCATTTTACAGCCGAATAAGGATCAAGTTTCGCGTCACGAGAGCTTCAGGGTTATTACTGGTTGTGGAAGACCGACCGCGCGGGATCATGTGTCGATCCGGCATGGGTTCTCCTTGCATGCTCCACGCTATGTATACAGCTAAACAAAGCGTGCCCCGCGGTATCGCATTCCATCAAGTGGGTCGCGCCGAAGTGGATATCAAAGCATGCCGCGCCGAGCACAAGTCCTTGTCTATGGATGATACTTCGGGTCTGGGAAGTTCCACGCACACTATTCAGGCCAAGAATTCGAATTCGACGGGGTGACCTAAGTGCTACTTATTACTTGGAGATTTTCTTATCGTGTTACAGGCCAGGTTTCGGTATTAATCGATGTCGAGTTTCGTCGTGTAACATATACGTTACCGGGCAGTTTCTTTGAAGCCGTGAAAATATGGAAAACTTCTTCCACTCTGCTATGCATTTTAGCTGATGAATACAAATTATGGGTTAGGTGATGGCTATTAATAAGAAAATGTGAATGTGTACGTACTGGATTCACTATGTCTGCCAGCGGAGACACGATCATATTTCACTTGTAATTAATGATAAATAAAATTGCGAAGTTACTATAAATTTGCTATTCTCGAGATGTATTAAGGAGACATGTTTACTCTTCCTGACATTGCCACTCCGAGAAGGATCTGTTATGCGACGAAATGAAACGGTTACGTACAAAGGATTTGATTCCCAAGTGAATCTGTTCTTGTTTCAGTCATGCCATGATTGTTGCTATCGTTTTTCGAATTGGAGTATCCAAGGTTGCTCAAGTTGTACCGCACCTTCTTTGGGAGAGTAAATTGACCAAAAGTGTGAATCAGTTATAATCATTAGTATTTTACGAATTTTCGGCGTGTAAAGAGCAAATTTTGGCTATAGTAAAATTAAAGAGTTATACGCTGCTGCTGCTTCGTCTTGTCTTTTAGCCAGCCGTTGTTGGTCGTCAGTATTACTGATTATATTCATCTCCGATCTCTGAGTCACTTAGCGAAAACCCTTTGTGTAATAATAGACAGGTTAATTGATTTAACTTTCAAGGTTTCCACATTCGGGGGTTCAAATATGGTGAGTCTGAGCAGCTGCCTGTGACCCACCTAAGCAGCTGCACCGTCTAGCGCAGCAAATGTCGTCCATGTAGATGCATACCTGTATTTTAGTTGCACGTCGAGAGGTTATCTCGTGTAGGCGTGAAAAACTTTCCGCTGGAGGCTCCTACCCAATTCTCTGCTAAGGTTTAGTCTCTTGCTGGCGATTGGGATTCCTCGAGCATTCGCCTTTTTTATTTTTACGACAATTTTTGCGTATTATTTGCCATGAGTACAGCTATTTCACAAATTTTGTCGTAGCAAACTAATGCGTAATCGAGCAGTTTGATCTCAAAATGATTATAGTTAGCCATCTTCATGATTGTTCGAAAGCCATTTTGCATTCATTTTTTCTTTAATGTAAGTGCGAGACTTACTGTGCCAATTTTGTGTTAAGTGTTTAACATTTTCATAACACAAAAGAAAAAGAAGCCATTCGTTTGCGGGATGTTTTGCGTGTATTTGAGACGTCATCCATAAGTAGTTAATTGTTCGGTTCTTGCGCGTGGTTGATTTTTAATTTACAGAACATGAAACATTATACAGGGATGTGGTTGTGCGTGTGCTCGAAGTGGACTTAACCAATGATCAAGGCGTTGTATTTGGGTTGTCACTGGCCAGGAAGAGCGGTTTCAGTTTACATTTTAGCCCCTATAAAAGGATCTGTTGGTTGGATAACTATGCCACAAAACAATACGAAGGCTGGGTCGCGTTGCGGACGCCGGTTAAATGAGGCTATTCGGTTTCTTATAAAATGCTTCTTGGTCGAAAAATGCCATCGAAGGCAAAAGTCCGAGTCGTACTTCCTCACCCTCCCCAACGAATCAAAACTTCACCAATGGCATGCATTGAATCATATGTACCAGTCTTTAAAACTCGATTTGAGAAGCCCGAACGCTACTCTCTTGGATAACCTTTGAGACGAAATTCTTTAGGCAGAAGTTTATTTTTTGTGGAAGGACCCACGGAGATTTGTTTCCTGCAGAGTAGTTCAGAATTATCCCTACTCGATTATCTAACATACGAATAAGTTGGAATGTGTGATTGCTGTTCGAAATGTTGTGTGTATATTACGGTTTCATCTTTTTGTAACTCTCGAGGTTCGCATTTCTGCCGCATCCACGTCTCCTATACTTGTGCTAAGTTATTTAAATTGCCAAAAAAAATGTTGAAGACCCCCGAACTATAAATTCCCCGCGCGCTTGACCTGGGCCAGCTTCAAAGCAGCGGAAATCGCTCCGAGGCTAGCTCTAGCCTCTTATATGTTTCTCTCCCCTTGAGTCATAGTTTCCCATCTGGTCTTAAGGCTGTTTGGACGCCGAAAGAGGCTCGTTTCCGTCATTTGAAATGGGGCGTGCAACGCATTCGTTCGCACTGAAATAGACGGGGGTCGGCGTGGGTCGGGAGGGAAGGAGACTCGTGTCGGTCGGTCTTGGGGACATCACGACGACATCGAAAGGGGACACTCGGGCAGCGTCCGTTTGTTGTCGTGACTCGAAATGTGTGAGCCAATCAATAAAACTCCTTTTATCATCCTCGCCATAAATTCGCAGGGTAAATCTCCCATCCGCTCGTGATAAGGAGGAAGTCGCCCGCCTCTCCACACCGCCTTCATCTTCTCTTCCTATTCCGCTAACAGTCGAGTCCACTCAGTACTTAGTTTGTACCGTGAGGAAAGGTGGTTACTTTTTTTTCTTTGAAACCAAGAAACTTTACGATTTCACGTGGGAGTTTCGCGTGTTGTCTGCCTCGACTATTTCCACAAAGAACGTGCCACTTCAGGGTTTTATCGGTAGATATCAGAAGATGGAAAGTAAATACGCTTATGTATTACGTAGAGCTGTTAACTCTTTGAAGAAAGTTTTCGCTTGGACTAGAATGGCCTCCTGTCCGACCTGCTGTCTCATTTTTCTGTTTTAATTATTGATGAATGTGCATCATCTGCTGCAAATGTTTGGTTTAGGTACATAATCTTTATTTAGAACGGTGCCTATGATTAAATCTTATTAACGAGACTATTTTAAAGTATTGAGGCTAATTCATGCGTAATTGTATTTATTCTATCTCACGATAGGTTAAATGCATAGTCGTATTTATTTTTCTCCCTCCCCCCCCCCCCCCGGGCAGGACCGAGGCACTTCATGCGTCCTCTGGGTTCCTATCTCTCCTTGATTATTGCCAGCTGTTGCAGTCACGCAGGCTGCCTTGTGAACTCAGCCAAAGCCACTCGGCGTGAATTTTTTGACGACCACCTTTGGTGTCCCTGAGTAAGGCTCTGCCCGGGTATAGATTTAAAGCTCGAATTTCCCGAATAAAAGTGATTTCGAATCGATCTGATGCCATCGGATCCACCGCAAACATTATATTTCATCAAGTTCACGTAGCCATGGTAAAATTTGGACAAATAAACTAGAGCGTGAGACGTTCTTTTGAATGAGTTGACACTTAAAAATGGAAGGTGGTATGGGAGCCACTGATTATTTTCCCAAATAGGTAATGCATTGAGAAAAGAATAAAAGACATAAAAGGAAAAATACAACATTTCAAAAGGTAGCACTCATCACTTTCCACTAGCTGTATGCCCATTAATATCTAACAAGTATTTGGTATAACTGGGAGCAGTAGCTCTCAATACTTTCCAGGATGTATTATATTATTAAATTGGTTTTGGTGCATATTAGTTTCCTGTTTAGTACAAATAGGGATTAAAGGCAAAGGTGTGTAGTAGAAAATAGAATAATAACAAAAATATTTTAATGGAATTGTCCCAAACAAGCTTTGATATCTTGCTATTATGATGACGTCTACGAGTGCAAGCAAGAGCTTAAAATTTGGAGAGTAGAGACTAGAGTTAGGGTCTCAAATAATACAAAAACTTATGTATAATAACATGGTACATGGGTGTTACAGAAAATATCCTATCACGATCGAGATTTTTCGGCCGTTTGCTTGTGCTGAAAAGTCATGAATAATATTTGATAAATTGATAGCGATTTTGAAAAGTTATTTATAAAAGGCATATCGAAAGTAATCACTTCATTCTGTTACGAAGTAATGAATAGACTACAGCTGTTTTCATTTTGAATTTCCTACTAATACAAAATATTCCTCTTCAAGCGCCGCAACGGCATGCATAAAAGAAACATTTTTCAGCTCCGCTTAATTTCAATTTCATTTCTTGGAGTCTGAAAGCGCCATTTGTCTCCCTCTCTCAAACAGCAATAACCTCCATCAAAACCTTCGACAACCTATCGCCTCTCAATATCTTCTTCGTTCGCTTTTCCTGTCTTCTTCGATTTTCCCCTTCAATATTCTCTTATCCCTAACTGTAATCGAACTTTTTAATACGATTATCTTTGATAAAATTCACCCATAAAGAGAGTGAAATACTTGACCAAGTTCATTTTAGAGACGGAGTGACCCACTGCTTATCTGGATTTAGACCTGTCACTCTCCAAACTGGGGTTATGTCGCAGGACGTAATTATGAAATTACGCTAGCTTTTTGACTCCGTTTGTGAATGAAATGATAGCAAAAGCCCTAAGATGGCGTCTCCGATTTCAACTGGGAGTCAGGAGATGACTAAATAAAACTTAATTCATCAAGTGTGTTCCGGTCTCAGCTTGGCATCATGAAGAGAATGAATCGAGAGTAGTCCGAGGCCTTTCAACTGGAAAGTTTAACCATGCGGTTTGAAACTGGCTCTCTTCTGTGCAAATTTTGTGGTATGTGCCAAAGGCTTTATCTTCAATCTTATCTTCTGTCCATAAACCCCGATGAGCAAAGACGAACACCCCAACGACGTATGAAGAAGATGTTAGAGGTGGTTAAGAGGTAACAAAAATTCCCTGTATTTGCACGGCCACCATTAAAAACTAAGTCCTACTGCCCTCTCAAGCGGTAACATGTATGTTTTTTTGTTAATTTTTGGTCGACTTTGGTCAAAGACATGACTAAAAATATTTCGTCCTTAAAACTCCCCCAAGATTTCCCTGCTCGTGTGTGTTGAACGTTTTACCTGAAGCATTCTCGGAATCAGGATCCCCCATTATTTCGTAACGGTGGGTGGATGGATGCCCGTAGCCAGGCCGGTCAGAATGGAGGGTGGGGGTGGGTTGGGCAAAGAGGCCCAAGTATTTCCCCCATCCCAATCGTTTCGGCGTCCGTAACGGTATCCTTCAGCCGGGTTTTGTCCTCCCGGTATGAAAAAAGACGTCTGTCTGGCTTCTCACTGTTAAAAAAATAACGTTATCTCTCGTGATACTTACCGATGCCTTTTAACGGATGCTTTGGATTTATAATAACCTGGAAATTTTAACAGAGATGCTGTTGGATTATCCCATTCATTTATAGGCCATTGGCCGTAGCAATCGGCGTTGGATATAACGTTCCTTAATTCTATATTATTAAGTGGTTTAAAGAAATTTATTTTGGGCCTGAAAAAAATGTCCATCGTTTGTGATTCATTTTACACGTTTAGAGTTAATGCACATGGAAGTAAATGCTATGTAGGATCCAGAAATGTTATCATTTGCGGCATGATTTTTCAGGATAGCCAAATTACGAGGATACCTACATTTCATAATTAAGAGCTCTCTTGTGATTTCTCATAGAAATTTGATCCCCTTCCCCCTAACACTAATGCCAAGATACTATTAAGGTAATATCTATTTATTAGTATGAGATCACAACCGAGTTATGACAGAGGTTTATAACTCTGTGAGAGGAAAAGAAAACATTCTTCATCCAACTCTCCGAGGGTCTGGGTAACGACGTCTCTATCTATATTCATATTTCCTTAAGATGAGAGTAGTGGTTAAAATTGGACGTAGCTGCTTCTCGCACTTGGTCTGCTTTCCATAAAGCGTTCCTTTGTGCTCCGAACGAGGTGCATTGCGTTTATGCTTTCCTCGATAGCCCGGATGTGGAACATCCAGGCATCTGGTGCCTTCGCCTTGACATAAACAATTGCTTGGAACGATATGGCCCCATAAGGTTGGCCTTTCACCACTAGAGCCGTGCTCTTAAGCGACGCCCACGCGAAATTGACGCCCTGCCTCGCTGAACCGCTAACCTCTCTCTTTCTCTGCCAAAACGTGGTAGATTTGAAACCCACTGTGCTTGTGAGCCAATTGGTTTATAAGAATACAGTTCTTCAAAAATTCAGTATTACTGATGTTGTCAAGGTTGGTCTGGCAATTGTTAGGAATGTGTTTCTTCAGGATATACTGGTTGCGTATGAACAGCGTATTTTCACTAAATTTATAAAAAGATGCTTGCGTTGCTTTTCAGTCCGTAGATTAGTCATCAACCTCATTTATTCAATCACCTAGCCAATTGGCAAGTATTTTTTGGAATAAATTTTTTCTGTTTAATTGAAGCCCTACATAACTCGCGTAATGCACACGATATATTATTGGCTATCAAAGATAAAATACCATAAACACAGTAATCAACTCTAAGGTCAACTGATGTGTGATTAGAGAAATGGGAATCAATTCTTTCGCAATCCAATGGTAGCAATTTCCCAAAAAATGTATCCATTACTGTCCATCTATATTACTGTCGATCGCAGCTTGTACCCCCTGCCGCACACTTTTGGCCTTCAGGGTGTTTATAAATGTATACATTTGGGTTTCCAAGAAGGTTTTGGAAAATACCTTGATGAAGTTCGAAATGTATCGTCTCGGTTAGAATACATCTGGCTTGCAATTAATTACTGCTCTTGTGGGATATGGTAATTAGTTTCATCAGTCATAAAATTACATTAGATTCATTAGTCAAAAAAAATTTACACTTGCTGAACTTTCACTGCGGTTCTTATACTCACAGAAGTAAAAAGCGGCTAATGATGCCTAGAGAGATTGTACATGCATGCGTTTCCGTTTTTTATTCCGTTGACTACTGCTTTTCAAAGAAATAAAATGTTAGGCGACCTCTTTGGGGTATCCTAAGGAACGCCATATCTTTTCGGTAGAAGTTTTCTTGCTTTTGCTCGTCAACCCGTTTAGTTCGACGGGCAACGAGCTAGCCGGCTCACCTGAAGGTCGCAGATTCGTATTCCGAGGCATGCAAGAGTGATGCAATGGTGTAGGAATTGCATCAGGGGTGGATGGTGCCCTTAGGTGACAGAGCATTTATACTCACCTACCCCATTACTGTTGCCACGTACTACTTGCATGATGCCTCCAACATATAGCGGGTGTATGAATGAATCAATTTCATCTTAATTCTTAGGATGATTTCCTGTGAAAATCTAAATGAAAAAATATGATAGCGGATAAAATAATGAGATACCTTAACTTTTTCCTAAATTCAGAAAAGTGACGATGGTCTAAGAGAAATTAAGATAGGCTTGGGTGGCATCCCTATGGACGATGTCATAAGTTGCGAGAAAACGAAGGCATTGACTAAATGAGAGCTAGCATGGAGAGCTGACACATGGTGGTAATATTTGAATATTAAATATAACCTTCAATCGGCCGACGTCGTCCCGACGTGCGATTATCGCTAATTCACGTGTTTCCGGTCTCCAATGATAATTTGGAATTAAACTTTGGTGTGTGGAATTAACTGTCGTTCAAGATTGTATTCAAGAACGTGCGTGAATGCGAATTTGGTATTTTCGAATAACATACGCGAACTGTTCAGTCCTGAAGTCCTTCGTTATTTTTGACGCGAACATTTCAGAGTGTAAACATCATTCGCACGAAATCGAGGAATACGGATACGAATCATGGTCACGGCGAATGGTTTCTACACTCAGAAATTGTTGCATTAAAAATGCATATTTAGGGATGACTCGGTTAAAATTTACTGTTGCGGCATCTCCGACAATTTCTTAGAATCCTTCATACTTAAATTTGAAAAATGAAATCGTCCGTAATCATTGTAAGCACCGGCTCTTTGTCCACTACCATATTACAATTACTTACTTGGAGGTTATGTATGATAAGGAATATTGCGTGTGCAATGGGAAGTATCTGCTCAGGGGAAGATTACCACTTGCGTCTTAGAATTCTTGTGCATCGAAAAATATTTGTTAAATCTCGTCCTTTATGTTGAGTGCGCTAATTTATTATTTATTTTCAAGGGTAATCTACCGGTAAAGATAGATTTTCGAGGGACACAGGGTCTACTAACGGCTACAACTCTGAACCCCTCCTAACACGATACTAAAAACATCGCAAATAACCGTTCGCTAAAATAAACCTTTCTTCAACTCAGCGTACCTCTCTTCTACCTCCCTTCATTCCGTTCAACATGCCTTTTCTTTTCTTCTCCCACCACAATTACCCAAAATTCTCCCTTCCATCTCATTGCTCAACGTCCCATTTCCTCTCTGCATCTCCCTTATCTACTATTTCCTGCTTTCTTTGCATTTCTCCCTACAACTTTCTCTTCCCCTACTATACAAATGCTTCTGTTTTCATTTACGTGTATTTTACTTCCTAGATTTTTCTCCACGCCAAAATATTCCAAACCTTTTGTATTCTTATTCTGTTACCTAAACGACCACGTTTCCGAGCTGGGCTACACTTCAAAGTTTTTACTTGTCGTTCAATTGCATATCAAGCCGTCATGAACTTCCATTCCTTGAGAAGGCTTCTTTTATTCTTTTAAAGATTCTTTGGACTCATCTATTCGATTCAGCAAATACACAAGAGAGTGAATAAATTCGTCTTAGATAAAACACCGCAACTAGGACACGATTCCACTTACAACGGATATCCATGGAAGAAAACGCCATGCTGCCCAACCAAGCTCGAATTGCAGACGGTTTTCGTTCATAATATCTTCATTTCCTCTCTTTGGTTGAAAAATTCCACGAAAAAGTGGCGAATGCTTTTTTTTATCATTCATTAATTCCCCTTCCATCTTATCGAATGAATGATACAAAGAATGGGTTGGGTAGAACCTACTAAGTTTCGAGTTGTAAGAATTGTCATCGGAAGCCTCACCTCCAGTTGTCATGAGTGTAGTCTTATTGTGATGGACACTACTCTTGATTGTTGGATGTGTTTTTAACCCATGTTATTATAATGATAGCACATGTTTAAACGCACAATTTGGAGGAAAAGATGTGCCTGCTTCGTGACAACCATCGATCGTTGGGCACGGTGGTGCTTGGAACCTACAGACACCGCCTTGGGCCCCCGCTACGGGAGATCGCGTGATTCGAAAGAGTTTAAGACAGTTCCGCGGCACATTAAGCGAAAACGTTTAGGAAACCATAGATAAGATTCCGGATGGACCTTTATTTTTGTTTGAAAACACACACAACCTTTATTTCAAAAGTGAAGTTTATTGGGGAGATTTCTTCAGCGTCAGGCGCGGAGCGCAAACAAGAAAATTAAAAGAAGCAAGGTACAGTATTTTGAAGAGGAGTCATGTATCATTCTCCCTCTGCGGAGCGAGTACATATTCATGCCACATGAAAGAATATTTCCTCATCAATTACTGAGAACTGGCATTGCGTTAAGATGAGGAAACTCTCTTCCGTTTTTCTAACGGAAGAGATTGAATTGAACGGAAACTCACTCCTTAACGCGCCGGTGAACGTAACAGTAAGAAATAATGAGATTATTATTTTCCTGTTTCCTTAGGAACCCTTTAGGGTGGTAGCGTATCCGAGTTCTAAGGTCATTGGAGGCGCATCACTTCAATTGTAAACGTATTCATTTGTAAAAAAAGGTACTCGTTTGAAAATGTGTCAGTGTTGGAAAACATATCGGGGACTGCCCATTACTCCCTCTTTACATACGCCACTGGATTTTGGCATGCTATTAACATCTGTACGGACGTGAATCATTATAAGGTATCAACACCTAGGGCCGGTTCAATTCATGATAGAGCAAGGCCAATGGGGGGCATGACCTCCAAGATTACCTCTTCCTCTCGTGAATATCAGATACACAGTGTTTCATTTGGTTAGCTTAAACATTTAAATTTACCAGAAATGCGGTAGCGGGAATGTGACGTCTTTATGAAAGAAGTGCTGAGAGGAGGAAGGGAAAAATAATGGTATATAATGAGAAAGATCATATCACGTCCCACCATGGACATCAAATCTACCTGCCCCAATGGGTCTTTAGACCATTTAGATCGACAGAATTCAGAATAAATAAAATGCTCATTCCAGCCTCTAAAAACAGACTTGTTCATGAAAAACTCACTCGCCGCTCACTCACTCCCTAACCCCCCCCCCCCCCCCAACCTCTCCTTACCACACGCCCTGGGACCGCAAATGTAAAAAGGGTGAAGACTTCTCTAGCGGTAGGCAGCCGCCCATCAACGGCGTCACGCCTTGATGGCCTTTTCAGCTGCCTCTCCTCCATTGTCACGCTGGAGAGAGAGAGAACCCTTCGAAAAATCACGTACCTCTGCTTGTTAGGGAATACTTGCGTGTTGGAATTTTTTCCATGTCGACCGCTTACGGCGAAGTCGAAAAGGGACAAAACATTCTCATAAAAAATTCGGATTAAGATCGGCGGTGATAGAACGATGAAAACTTTTCATAAAAAGGCAAATTGATTATGTTTATTAAAAATTTATCATCGGCACATCTTCAGTTCAAAGTGTGCTAGCGGGAGAGGTGAACGTAGCTAATTGATTAAGTTTAATTTAGCGTGCTGTTGCGTATTTGGGAACTAGACCTATCCTGCACTGTTGCACAGTTATGATTAGTAAATTTTTCTCCGCCCGAAGCCATAGACGTCATTTGTGGACGAGGCGTATGGCATCATGAACTATTTCATCGACCCTGCATTTTAACTACTGTAATTGGCTCGCAGACTCTGTATAGTATGTAACTTTTCAAAATATGGCTTTCCAAAATGGGTTTCGGGGAACCTTTTGGGTTGAGCCGTAGGATGAAACCGAGTACGGAGAGTATGCGAAGGTAATTAAATATGTGAGAATGTCTCAGATAACGAAAAATTAATGTTTTCTTTTGAAATGACGTGAATCCATGTGAATTGAGAGCGGAAAAATCAAATTAATTATGCTATTTGGGCTACAGTTGTGGGATAAATAGAATTTTCACGCCTTGCTTCGGGTCAGAAGTAACTTTTGGCCTGAATGATGTCCTCTAACGTGAAGAACTACCAGCAGCCGGTGACAGCGGATCGTGAAGGGAATGGTGAAAGACGAGCAGCTTCGTGCGTTTAAAGGTCGCGGAAACCAGAGAAGCGGCTTAGTGTGGGTCTGCTGGGGGCCTCGTGTGCTCAAGAGCGCAGGACGTATGGATGTTAGAACTGCATTGCAATAGGTATTGCCAAGGAGCATTTTTTGCCAAAAAATTGTTGCTTACGCTATGATGAAGGACAAATTTTATAAGTTGCAATTGTGAAAGATCCCGAGCAAATCATTTGCAGTCATTTTAGCCTGAGATTGCCGAGAGTGGGAAAATGTGTCGTCGCCATGCGAAATTTTATCCTTTGGTGTACTGCTGCTTTAGTTTTTTTTGAAAGCTTATTTTTTTATTCAGTACCCTGCGAGCCAACGTTAGGGTGTCTGGCAGGGAGTGATTAATGAATAATAGGGATAGTTAATTCCCAGCATGAGAACAATCGAGTTTGGGTGTGCCACGACTCAGCAATTCCCGATTCTCACTTGTCGACGAAGGACACGCCCTAGTTAAAGTTTGAGACTAGGAGCGCTAATGCCCAGAATTAAGTCTACCCGGATCACAAGTCCGGTTACCCGTGGAAAGTTGCATAACCCGGGTGGACCGGTGGGCATTATCTCATGCATCACATTCACCACTAATTCGTCCTTTACTTGCTCTCTCCGGGACCACAATATCGTATTATTTTTAATAAACACCTTAATGACCAAATATATTCTTTATTTCTTGAAAAAATTGAAACATTTTAGCGCATACTATTAAATTACATTTGGTAGGAATTGTTCAAAGGTAAAAACATTAAGAATACCGTTCAAGATATTATCTCTAAGCCTTCGGGTTGAACTTTGTGTCAGACTTAAATTTTCACTGAGTGATATCAAAAAGTATTCTTCCACTCGGATCCAATACTTCCCAACCAGAGAATTGGCGTTACTATGCCATTGTCAAGGATTAACTTATTTAAAAGCTGAGTGTGGAGGGAACAAGGTTAGGAGGGCTCCAGAGAAGTGGAAAGAAGAAACAAAGGTTTAGGGTAAGGGGTAGGGGGAAAGTGATGAATCGCGAAGCGGAGGGCGTGAAAAGCGGGGAGAGTTTGAAGGACAAGTAGTGGGGATGTGTGGCATCACTGAGATTTAGTTTGACTGGGTTGACACATTTGGGAAATGTGGCGAACACTGCAAATTAGTCAACTCATTTAAAAGTAAAATATCAGGCAACCTTTAAAAATTGCAAACCGTTCTTACCGTATATTAAATTAGTAATTGAATACAAATATCTGATTGATGCCTATTTTGGGTTTCATATCCAGAATAGCTCTGCAAAATAGGGCTGCAGGAAGTATTTTTCGTGCAGACCTCGAAGTTCTTTTTTTTTACATTTCATCATTTACCATATTCCGATTCCACTCACTATTTGTCGTGACATAGTCGTGACTAGGTCCTTTACTCTATCTTATTCGCTTAATTGTTGATTATCACCTTAAAAGTAATAAAAAAACAACATGAGACTCTTTGACGACGACGCTGTAATCTGAAGGAGCATAGCTAACGAGGCATCGTCAAATACCAAAAATTGACTTTAAAAATATTAAAAAATGATGTACTGAATGGGGTTTGGATTTAAATACTAAAAATGTTCGGTTATGTACTTCTTTTAAAAAAATAAAGACGAGCAGACTTTGCCACCGGAGGTGTTCGGATGAACGTTTCAGACCACGTAAAATACGTGGGGGTCACGTGATAATAATAATGGCATTGAATCTTTGATGGGGAAAACACATACGCGCCATTTGCGGGGAGGCCCTTAAGTAGGTGGAGTTCATCAAACGCATAGTTGAAAAATGTAGCAATGAAAAAGTTGACGTGCTATTTTTCGTTAGTAACATCCCAATTTATTAGTTTTCGGCGAGCGTATTGGGTCAATTTCCAAAGGCACTCACTATAAAATTGAACAAGTTACAGAGAAGGATCGCCAGATTCGTGAAAAATTCGTACGAAATTAACATATTACTAAAAGATCTGGGATGGGAACCTTTAGACATGCGGAGTCTCAGAGCAGGATTTTAAACCTTTTGCAAAGATACCAATCCTGTGGTTATACATCCGACATGAAAGAAATAATTCAGCCCCCCAATTAAAATCGGTAGGACAGAAAATTGTCAGAATATAAGGGAGATAGACTGCCAAACGGATAGATGCTAGCATTCGCTTTTTCCGCGCACTATTCGCGACAACAACTCAAGGGGGAAACACTGATACGGAAATGGGTAGGCCACTGGCGAAAATAGGAACGTAAAAGTCACATTACCCCTCATTTCACTTCGTCGGCTGGTGTCCTAACGCCCTCCACCAGGCGCCCTTGGTCCGGTTGGTGGCGTTTCGTGTAAATAAATAAATTTGTTGATCTAATTCACATGTGAATTGTCCGTCCAGTATGGGCAGAATGCTTTCTCATAATTGGTGACTACGTTGCATGTTATCCTGCCTTTTTTATTGGGTTTTCTTATCTGTTTCTTATTGTAGTCATTGAACCCCGGGGTGCCTAGTGTTAGTGAAATTACTGGAGTAGAATTAGAATGGCTGGTGACCTAACACCTCCTGCCACACGTCCTTGCGACGTCTTGCGTTGTTAAGTACAAATAGATGTAGATTACTGCAGAGTGGTAGTATTGTTAAACTTTGATTTGTTAAAAATTAACCTCTTTCAGATTATTCAAAGAATCGGAAAACTTGTTATTAAATACTGCCAAATAGAGAAAATATTAAATGCGACCCGAAGGAATAACCAGCTTCGCTCGGGAAGGGCCAATTTACACAAACGGAGTCGAGTCGGGACAGATTCATCCCGAATCGCCACCGTGCAGCGCCACTCGATTGCATTCTTGATGTTAGATTTGTTTCAAGACGACCTGAATACGTAGTCTTGCCGAATCTTAGAGAGAGGAGTCGATGGTCGAAAATTTTTTCAGCGTTAGAAGTGTCAGTTTTAAGCTTATGGCTCTGGTGAAGAACGGACGGGAAATTTATAAGCCAAATCACCCGAAATGGAAGCATCTGAATTTCCTATGCAGAGTGTGGAAAACTGCGGCAGCAGAGCTGGAAGCAACGGTTAAGTAAATAACGCTTATGAAACTGTTGCTCCAATTCGAATATCTCCAGTTCAACCGAACAATTAATGTTTGAACATTGAAGGAATATTCATTTTTGAAAATATAGCAGATGTGAAGCACATTATGTAATAGAAGATCAAATTAAAACCATTTATCTTGCTGTCCAAGAACAAAACCTGCGGAAAAATGTAGTATAAGGGTGATTCTCGTATTCGAATTACCTAATGAGTAGTGATGGGTGTTTTACTTTCTAATGCATTACAATCATTTGTTCATCAAAAACTCTTTCCCCAGAGAATTTCTCCTGTATCCTTCATACTAAAAAATACAGAATCATAAACAAGGAATGTATCAGATCACACACGAGAAGCATCTAGAATATTATATCATTTTTATATATTATTATATTTTTAGTACCCTGCAAGCCACTGCTAGGGTGTGACGCAGGGAGTGAGAATGCGCACCAGACTAATTTTGACCCGAATATGACCCCTACAGCGGTCGGACATAGTAATTCTGATCCCCTATCGTTAGAGAATATGCTTCTATTATATGAGATCCTCACGAAGTTGGATTGATTGCTGAATTGGATCACGTGCAGCGTGGAGGAGCTAGATTTGTAAAACATTATGATAAATTTATTAGCGTAGCCAAAATATTTGAGCTAGGCTGGGAATCACTAACGGAGCGAAGGTTAAATTACAGATTTAATTTCTTTCATATATTGGAAAGATGTCTCTTTACAGTGATAATGAAAATTTATTTTTACTCCCATCGTTTACGGTAGGAGAGATCGTGTCAACAAAATTAGAGAGATAAAGTGTAGAACAGATAGATTTAAGATGTCAATTTTTCCACGAACGATAAGGGATCAGAATAACATTGTATGACCACGGTAGGGTCATATTCGGGTCAAAATTAATGTGGTGTTTATTCTTCCCCAGTCACACATCCTAGCGGTGGCTTGCAAGGTATTAATATATTAAATAAGTAATTTAGCTCGGTCCTCCCGTATTATATGCCGTGCCATTGAAAAAGGCGCGCACTGTAGTTATGACCGCGTAGCTGGTAAGACAGGGTACCCTGCCATTCGAAACTGTTGCCCATATAAGGTCAACCTTCGACATTTCTATTCGAAACCCACCACTTTCGCTCACTTGAAAAATGTTCACGAAAATAGTCTTGTCAGAATATTAAGGCTGATGCCACTTGAAGGTCAAAAAGTGTGAGATAGGAGGTCGTCCAAGGTTACTTTTGGAAGGGGGATCACCCATGTGAGAGGCACAAGGGTCAGCGAGAAATGTAAAGATGCATAATGAATGAAACCAGTGAAGTGAGAAGATTGATACGATTGACCACGGAAATCATATCCTTCGAATGTCTCCACGTTCACCGAACGCAGGGACATGCTTTTTGTTGTTGTTAATATTTGAATTAATGTGTAAATGGCTACATGAATTTCGAAAACGGTTAGCAATCTCTTCTGTCAGATGGAAGTTGTTAGTCGTCCTGAATTAAGTGAGCGCGCTTAAGCACACTCGATTCGCCAAAGTGATCTCGGGGCGCGGTGGCATTCTGCCGGGCGGGCGAAAAGTGAAAGTTGCCCCTCGGCATGATTACGAATCATTTTTTCTCGAAAACTTTATTAAAACACCTTAACGGATTCTCACATTTAATCCCAAACCAAATAAGAAAAGCAGGAAAATTATGGACGTATGCTAGTTTAAAAAATACAATGTTTACAGTTAATACTTTAATAATTTGTAACATTTGTGACCCCATTAACCATAACAAAACCGGACAGGTGAGTAACCCGCTCACCTGGTAACCCAAAGGTCGCGGGTTCGAGTCCCAACGAGAGCATGGGTGTTGTGCACTCATTGTTGGAGGTCTTAGATACGTCCGTAGCTCAAAAGAATTGCATTGCATTATACACAATATAATATTTTGAAAAAATGTTTTTCGTAAATATTCATCCCTTGTCTCATAAAAGAGCAAGGATTTCAATCTGCATTTTGGCGAATAAACATTTCTTATGTCTTGAAATCCAATCAAGATTAATGATTTTAATGTTAGAAGTGCTCCAGAATTCATGTTTTAATATTGATTGTTAATTGTTCGTGCCATTGCAGGGACCGGCATGACCCTATGTCCAACTAGGCGATGGCATTACTACCGACTCAGTATTCATGCCTTTAGTTATGATTACAGCCAAAAAGACATCTTTCTACCCCCATACCGCTCCTGAAATTCACTCCTTTAGGATATAAGGACATTTCATTTCGTCGCGGAATCAGTAATTCCCCACTAGTTCTGACATCCTGAAAAACACACAGGTTGGACTTCGCCGCGAGGGGATTTGAACCCGGGGAAATTTTTTCAAATGCAATAATTATCAAGTTACAAGAAGTTGAGTACTGTGCCTTAAAAATTCGCCTACCTTCGGTGGAATCAAGAAGAAAAGTAAGCAAGATCAAGGAATGCACTTACGTGCCTACATCGACGTAATACGGTGCAAGATTAAAATAACAAATTAAATTACATTTGAAGGCTGTCTCTTTATCCATGATGTTGAAAGTGTATTATTTGCCACATATTACTGTGGTAGCCGAGATCATGTCATTATAATTAGATAGCTTAAGTGTAGAATAGATAGTTTTAAGATGCCATTTTTTCCACGAACGATAAGGGACCAGAATAACGTCCAACCGGTCTAGGTTTAAAAATATTCGGGTCAATATTATTCTGGTGTGTAGTCAGCCCCTGCCACACACCCTGGCGGTGGCTTACAGGGTACCAAGAAAATACTAGAACACTGAGACGCCACGGGTTCCTTTATCTTTTAAGTCTGAAGAATATGATCTGCTCGTAATTTATTTTATTTATTTATTTTATTTATTTATTCAGTATGAGTCCGAAAACAGCACATTTTGGCCTTTACATCGAACTATTAACAACGATAACAATAGTCACATTTACAAACACCCAAGCCCTAGGTGGAGGAAAACTCACCCAGGCGGGAATCAAACCCGCGACCCTGGGAATGGCAGACGAGGACGTTACCCCGCCGCCACCGGGGTCGGCAATGGGGATTTCATAGTGAAATGAGGTTTTTTGAGCATCTTTTGTTGGATTTTTTTGCCCTTTTCCGACTTTAATCTCAAAGGGGAAGAAAGAATATGTGAATTTGTCCGTATCGAATTCTAATTATCTCATTTTATCTGGGTGTGTTTTTTTCCTATCAATATGGCATTTTGAGAGCCTTATGATTCACTCAGTAACGTGCCCTGAAGAACTCCTACCATCCTATGAAGTTTACAAAGCAACCTCTGTACACACTCAAACTCCCTTTCGTGAATATTTTTGACAAATTTAAATAAATAAATTTGAAACTTATCTGATATCTTTCGGAGTGAGGGCCCGGGTTCGCTTCCCGGGCAAGCCCCTCTGGGGACCTACAGCTCTACCCATGCTATGTGATTCGGGTACCAAATCTTCCTGGGAAACCACAGGTGGCACAGGAAAAGGAACTGGCCCCCCTACCCTGATGTGTGAATTTCACACGCCGTATAGGTCTTAAGTACTGGGTGAACGCTACCATCACCTACCAAACCGACCTTCGGGTTCATTTACTGTGTTTATGGTTTTAGCATTTAAATGCAACCAGTGTTGTTCAACGAATATTCTGAAATTGGAAGAGAAAGTTTAAATATTTATATCTTTTGAAAATAGCGTATTTTATCGAATGTCATGTTCCTGGGCGAAGAGCTGGTGCAATTTACACCTCTTGAGGGGCCTGCGATTGGCAGCCGAATTTTAAGGATACTAAATTGATGGAAAAGGGGAAGAGTAACCAAGGTACTTAAAGGGGGTTACGTCTGGTCCTTAGCTGGGTACACTCTCGTACTAGGTCTTACGGTGTAATCAGATGTAAGATTTCTTGTAATTAACAAATAACAATCGTCCATGCGCCCCCATAGTCGAATAATCCAACACTGATTTCGTGACCACAAAACTTCAATGATTAATGAACTCCCATAATTAGTGATGGTTTCACTACACCCCTGTAATTAGCGTTTAAATGAACATTATGTGGAAACAGCCGTTTGCGATTGTCGCTGTCATTAAATAAGTGTAATTAATAGTGTAATTAAATAGTGTACTTTTACTACTGGCTGAAAATGGATCCTAAACACTCTTTTTTAGGCCTTTAACTTTGAATGGATGAAAATTACTCGACGAGTGTTCCTAATGAACAGAGATAACTGTGCATGATGTTTAGAAACCCTTGAATTATTTTTCGCCGATCACATGTTTGTTTCCCTGAGACAGGGATCGTAAACCTTTTGACGAGATTGAGTGCCAACGTTTATGTACGTAATTAGAGTACCATATTCGCGTACCAACCCATCGAGTGATCACCGTGGAATTGTCCGTAGCACCCTCTCAGCTCTGCGTGCCACTTGGGCACGCGTACCATCGGTGCGCCAACCCCGCCCTAGGGGAACCAATAGATGACAAGCATGTTGAAAGGCATCGGAGTCCATCATTATGTGATAAACTACAAGACCCGAAGCTTAATCGGTTCAGACTGGCGCTGGCGAAACCTGTTATTTTAGTGTTCAGGTACCAAGCTAGCCGGGTCCACGGGTATTTAGAAACGGGTTCCCTACCCTGTTGCCCAAACGCTAGCGCCGAAGTGCGTCTGGTGGGGGAGGAGATGGGTGTGTCCGAGGGCACGTCTCAAAACCCGAACAGGAGACCCGCGTGTTATGGAATACCCTGGTTTCTTGAGCCAGGGCTTCAAAATTTCACACGTGCGTAGCACGCAAGTCTACACATGATATAAACAATTTTCATGTTTTTTATGAAACATTTTCACCTCGAGAATAGCGACTAGGTGTATTAATTGTACAAATCTATTTAATTATGGACATAGAGGAATTTTCTAATGTGATGGGGATAGTGAGGTTTGGCTAGATATTATTAACCACAAGGGGATACTTTGTTATCAACTAATCTATACAGATGAGTGATGCTGGGCTGTCGGATAAAAATACCTGTAGCTACAAGGTTTGTATAAAAAGTATCGGTAACATTTGTTTCCTGACATGTGCGTGAAGTGCTGAATTCAGACCGTCGGTTAAGTGTGCGCATGATCGCAGTTCGTATTGTCATTGATAAGATTACAGTGTACACCATTATCGCTGAAAATTTAGCCATGCGAAAACTCTCCGCTAAACTCGTGCCGAAGGCCTTGACGGACGACCAAAAGCAGGGTTGAGTGTCTGCTTGCAAATACCTTCTGCAATGGCATCGCGACGATTTTCCAAGCCCCTTACAGTCCCGACTTGGCAACGGCAGACTTACCTATTCCCAAAAGTGAAATCCTTCTTCAAAGGACGAGCGGGAATCTCAATAGGTAATGGCCGCATGATAGTTAATCCCTCTTTAAGAAGGGAACTTTTGAGGCACAGACCGAAAACATTCTTCGAGAAATTTCTTTCGTGACTGCTGAGTTAGATTTGGATGTGTGAAGGTCGAAATGAAAATTTTTGACCAAAAATGTGTAGGTAATCCAGTTTGGGATTGGATTTTTTTTACAGTTTTTAGCACCTTCCGCGGTCGCATAAACCCCTTCTCCTTGGGATTCCTTCCTCATTTAACGGACCATAAGACTTTTAGAGAATAATTTCCTCATATCAAGGAAGTTATATCAATGTTTTACTTTTGTTTTTACCCGTCTAATGCGGAAAATCTGTTTACCTTATATATTCCGTAGTCCCTTACGCTTCCGCCTTGGGCAAATTTCAGTTTATTCGTATCAATGCCTACTGGTCCCCTTCCACCAGTCAAATGACTGCTAACCCATTTAAAGCACATATAATGGAGCAGCAACATGAGTTAGGTAAATTTCACATAAAAAATGTATCAAACTGCACTGTCGGCACTTAAGTCGCTCGCCACCTTTCCTAAGACTGGACTGGAAGGCGCTATCGAGGGAATACGATTTTTGGGTGCTAATAGTGATTTACCTGGTCCTAGTTGAAAGCTCCCACTCACTTCGAGGAGGAATAACGCGAAATTGAATTTTAGACCCTTATATTTTTTTTTTACTAATTCAAATATGCTGCGATGGGAAAATTAAAATTTTCAGGTTTACTGGAATAGGTTACCCTTATTTCCTGCCTTCCACTCATACCGCAGAAAATACGATACTGCGCCGCGTTTCATATCCAACACATCACAAAGCTAGATGCAGATTTTTTGGAAAGTTGCTGTCAGAATTTTGGCGCTGGCTGTAGAAAGAACAGCACAGGAAGAAGACAAATGAGAGAAAGTGTGGCCATAGGGAAAGGTAGGATAAGAGTAGCAAAGGACGGTGTAATTCGATAGGAATGACTTGAAACCTTTTAAGTTCGCTCAGGAGTAGCAAGTGTCGGCAAACACTATAATTTCAGCCTTTGAATACGCGTACTCACATTTTATCTTTCCCTCCCGAATACGGCTTGCCTCAGATATTGTTTTCCTCGCGAGGGATATTATACCAGCATAGTGGATCCAGAATCGTGCAACTTGTGTTCTTATTTCTACTAATAATATAATTTCAATTGCTTGTTCCATATCCAGGACCCTTCTTCCCAGCTTCCTATTTATTACTATGGCTACCCCGCATTGACTCTCCTCCCTGCTGCTATACTATATATCGTATTACTCTGTAACTAACACTCCATGATCTTTCCATCCCACCTCGGCTATAGCATGTCAATACTTCCTCTCTCCAGTATTTTCTTAATATTTCCCAGCATCCCTGTCCTTCGCATCATCTTAGGATTCTCTAGTCTTTATTTTCATGGTAGCATACCTCTTCTTCTGTGTTTTCTTCTTTTCTGCCGCCATCAGCTCAGCTGTTTAAAAACTTCATGTGATGATCACTACAGAGTTCTTGCCTCTTTTACTGCTGGGCATTACACTTCGCTCAGTGGGCCAAATTTTATAATTGCCATGGCTCACTCTCTTATTTGGTTCCATAATCCAATCCATAATGTGTTCTTGGGATAAATAATTGAAGTGATTTCCCATTGCCATTCCCAATAGTGTTTTTAACATGACACCATCATAAAATTTCTCCCTGGGATCGGACACCTTTGCCGGACCATCCTTGAGGAATAAGCACAGCATGAGCTGCCTTTAACTTCCAACTTGGCTGGCTTGTAACTTTCAATCTATCTGGCATGAATGATTTTACTTTTTAAGTACAGTGGAACCTCATAATACGAGAATAATCCGTTCTACGAACTTTCTTGGAAAGCGAAATACTCGTATAGTGAAACAACTTTTCGCAAATAAATTAATGCAAAATACGATAATGCGTCCCATGCCGAAAAAAATGATGTACAAGGTTTATTCAAAGAAACTTATTATACATTATTTAGGATCGCGTTCACCTTTCCTTCCGTCGCGGAATGAAGTAACCATGAATGCGAAATCGATTTGTAAAAGCAAAAAAGAATCGAAATAAATTGTTGATTCTTTATGACGCTTACCTAATGCTATTTTACTGGGAAATTGTCTAGAGACATTTGTTTTCGCCGACGCTTCAAATTTTGGTAAAAATGCGACTCAGAATGATTGTTAAATAAATTTATGGCGCGCATCGCCACAGCCTTACGAAGGTAATTTGAAAAGTTCTCGGAATCGAATAGAAATAAACGACTTACCTCAGTGAAAAGTTTTCATTTTTCAATTTAGTCTCCCTGTATACTAATGCACTTGGTCCAACGATGTTCCAATGTCCTGATCCCATCTTGAAAGTCAGATATCTTCAGGCTTACAAAGTGCCCGTCTACTTTGGGCTGTTTGTTGTTTGAAGAGAATCTTCGTCCACCGAGGAATATTTTGAGCCTGGGGAAGAGATGGAAAACCGACGGAGCCAAATCATGCGAATAAGATGGGTGTGGCATTAGTTAACGTATTTTTGCCATGGCAACGACCCTGGCGTGTGGGCATGCATTGTCTTGATGAAAGATGACTTTCTTCCTTGCCAAAGTTGGACTATTTTTCTTGTATCTTTTGCTGTAGTTGGCACAGGAGGTTAGCGTAGTTTTGTCTAGTAATTGTTTGACCAGTAGGAAGATAATCTATTAGCAGAATTCCTTTCGCATCCCAGAAAACTGAAGTACTGACACCTTTCCGGCTGACCTTGCTTTCTTTGGTGGTGGCGAATCAACGTGTTTCCACTGGTTATTTTGTCTCTGGGGTATGGCCGTGGACCCAAGTTTCATCTATGGCCACGAACCGGCACTGAAAATCTTGTCGGTCGCCCTTAAAACGGGTCAAATATTGTTCGGAAATGTCCATTCTGATGCGTTTGTGATCATGCGTCTAGCTTCGCGGGCCCATCAAGCAGATAATTTTCTAATATCCAATATCACCATTATAATATGATGTGTCCGCTCAGGTGATATCCCTACAGCTTCAGTGATTTCTCGCATTTTCCGTTGGCGATCCTCAATGAAAATTTTATGGACTTTTGCTATAATTTCTGGGTAGTGGCACATTTTGGCCGACCACTACGCGGATTATCATCTAAGCTGTCCCAAACTCAAACTCGTTTATCCACTCGGCAACAGATGAATATGGATGAGTCCCCCAGGGTGTTCTTAAAGTCGGCATGAATTTCCATTGCATTGATACCTTTCTTTATAAAGTATATAATCACTGCTCGAATCCCAATTTTTTCCATCTTCAAAATTCACTACACAAGGACAACAGAGAGGCATCTGCACCACAGATGTCTTCCTAGAGCATTGACGCGTCAACTATTGGGTATTTGTGACTGTCTTCAATGTACAGGCGTTTGGTGGAAGAGGGGACTACGAAGTCTCAATCTTACCCCATTTAAGTCGTTAAATAAATAAATGGTTACCTATGACTACGCAGAAAACTCGTTGCGCTGGAGCCGACATCTGGTGGCGATTCCTAAAACGTTTCAAACTACCCTCGTAGTGGGGCGATGTTTCGTACGCATGGGAAAATAACAGCGTGAGACGGCTTTCCATTGCCTCTTAGTCGAGCAATTATTTTCTTCTACTGTTATGAGCACAAATATAGGTTCGCTTCGGCATCTTCTTCCCGAATAGAACCGTCTCGTTAGAATTAAAACCCTGTTGTGGCAGGTATCCCTCTGAATCTGCGAGCTTTTTGAAGTCACCGATGAAGCTCACTGCTGCCTGTGACTCAAATAGTTCCTCAGCGGTAGTCATTGAAAGTTGAAATTTGTTAATTTGCCTGCTCCTGATGAAGAATAAAACTCTCCATTAGGGTGTTGCTTTATTTTGGTGGACAGGAAAAATCATTTGGAACTAGGTCTGTACAATGAGGATGAGGAATGCACTTCACACTGTTTTTTTGCAGCTTTGTCTTAGGTTTCATGAATATCAGTTCTCTAACATGGCTATAGGTAGTTTTTCTGTTGCCAACAAGTGAATGGCATCCAATGAAAATTTCAGGATTTTAGCAACAGCAGTTTTAATGTTTATTCCACTAAATAGTAGTAACAGGAATATCCAGTACACCTTTTGATATTGTTTTCCCTTTTAAACATTTTAAATGACCTTATAGCTATGAAATAGAGAAGTACAGACTTCATAAGGCTTGTGTAGCATTACATAGGCCTCTACTGAGAAGTTGCTTGGGTGAAAGTAGCAGTGTGCTTGTTGTATGTTACCTACATCATTGGTAAGAAAAAACAAATATATTCCAAATTGCAATGGTTGCAGAAATACTGGAGTCAAATCAATAAAACTTGTACCACACATATATATCCAAAGAGTGGTTGCAATCGTATGGATAACTGTGTATGTATGTATATATATATACAAATAAACCATAAACACAGTAAAACCAAAGGTCGGTTAGGTTGATGGTAGAGTTCACCCAATACTAAGCCCGATGGCATGTGAAATTCAAGTATCAGGTTAGGGGAGCCAGTTCCTTTCCCTGAGCTGGCTATGATTTCCAAGGAAGTCCTGGTAAAAAATTACACAGCTTGGGCTAGGCTGATATATATATATATACACAGTAATCAACCCAATGATCAGTTTGGTAGGTGATCATAGTGTTCGCACAGTACTAAGCCCAATAGCAGGTAAAATTCACTCATCAGGGTAGGGGGGCCGTTCCTTTGTGTACCTACTATCTTTTCCCATGAAGACCTGGCACCTGAAAAATCACACAGCTTGGGTAGATGAGGGTGCCCAGAGGGGCTTGCCCAGGAATCGAATCCAGGCCCTACAGTCCAATTCTCTACCTCTGGACTACTATGGCCAACTATGTAAATATATAAATTTACAATTTATATATATATATCTCTTCGTACTCTGATGAAGGTGTATGTGATCACAGAAATATTAAAGGAAGTTAATTTCCTTTTGGTTGATAGCCATTAAAAACAACTTTATTTTTTTTTACCATAGAGAAAAGGTCTGTCCCAAAAGTAGTATGACTGAGTTGATTAAAAAAGATTCTATGGACAGAATTTATTCATTTACTCAAGTCTTTGAAGTAGCACCCTTGTGCGTCCACATACTGCTGCCAGCAAGTTTTTCATGCCTTGAGCATCTTGGCACCTGGAATGCTGCTCAGCACCCTACTACAATGCCTCCACCAAGCCATGGTGACTTCCTTTTGGCACAGATTTGAGGGGAGGAGGAAGAGGCCTGTTGGGGCATTGTCTAAAAAACTTTGGATTCTCAGTCACATGGTTGAGAAGCTCTTGGCAGATCTGCATGCAAGTTTCCTTTTGTTTGTTTGAGAGCAATCACAGCACCAACTTTGCACCCTTTTCTGTTTGCCCATGTTTTCAGTCACCAGTCAATGTACTCAATTTTAGGGATGCCAAGTTCATCAGAAACTCTGTGATCCATGTCCAACAAAGCCTTCACTTTTGCAAGATTTTCATGACTCTTTGAGCTTGAAGGGTATCCTGAATGTTTGGCATCTTCAACATCATCTCTACTCTTCTAAAACAACTTGTGCCACTCAAAAACACCCGATCAACCCATGGCGCTATCACCATAAGCTGCCTTGAGCATGTCCAGTCTCTTTCCTGGTTGTGCCCATTTTCATGCAAATTTTGGCAATGTAGTAGTTCCAATGACCATTTCACGAAGGAGCATTTCAAGGTCGCATTATAGAGGTTTCGCAAAGGCTGGAAGTCAACTCCCACTGCCTCTAGCCTTTCCTGAGACTCACCTACCGTGAACCCTGACAGAGAAACAGCCTCAGTCCATCCATCTACCTAGGAAAAACAAAGTCCTTACTTTTGGACAGACCTTGCATGCATGTGCAGCAAGCATTAGTGAATGCTAATAAAGGTGTTATCTTAAAAAAAAAAAATATAATTAAAACATTTCCCTTACAATATATAATAGAAATTTTGAAAAATAAAGCATCTGAAAATGAACTATGATCAAGCTTTATTGTACAGCCCTCTTATACAAAAATAAAAAGCAACAAAATATCTCAAAATAAAATACACTTACAAATTATTTTTGAAAAATGTGCACTTAAGGTTAAGATGAGATTAAAAGCAGTAGGAAATTTGGATTTGATTCATCACTCTTAGACCAAACAAAAATGGGACCAGTATTGAATCCAGGTTTCAAAACCCAATAACCACACATGCCATTGGTTCAAATTCAGTTATTGAATTCATGTCAAAAGCGGAAAAGTTTTGGGGGTTCGAAAAAATAAAAACAGTAACTGATCCATGTGCAAAAATCTTTGGATAACAATTAGAGAAATCTTACGACCACCAAATTCTGATGACTTTTTTCGAATATCAAAAATGTGTCTATTTGATGGTGGGTATACAAGTGAATTTCTAGCATTATCAATATTTTTTAATAAGGTAATACTAATTGAAGGATGCATTATGAGATGAGCAAATATAGTAATAATGAAAACTTCGTTGATCATTGGTTACAAGAAACAATTAGTTAAGACATTTGAAGCAATGTATTAGAACCAATTGGCCAACTTCCAAAAATTTTAACTTAAAATAAGTCGTGGCCTAACTTACGTACCATTAGTTCAATAAAATTATTTAAATCAGAATGTTGCAGGGACTGAGGACTGATTGTAACTGTCCAATGATTTTTTCCAAATTTATTATGCGTGGGGATGTGTTACATCATCTTGGCTATTGTGGTTATACAGACATCAAAATGATCAAATTTTGTCAAATAATCTTTATGCCTATAGACAACAGGTGAGAATGTTATCACTTTAAGTGCAGAAAAAAATTATAACTTAAATAATTATACAATTTTGGTTGCAATGATTTTACATTAAAACAATGAAACCTTTATACAATATGACAACTCCAATCTTGGATAGGTCAACCTGGACCAAATAAAACTGTTAAAAAATACTGAAATGAGCCCTGAAAATATATTTATATCAATTAAAAGAGAGACTTCCCTTTAAAAAAAAACCACAAACATTTATACAAAGTTACACCAAAGCAACATCATCTTGTCAAATACCGTGCTGAGAATTGTATGAGAGTATTACATATGAAAAACATCAAAAATATCTATACAAAAAATGCCATTGTGCAGGCACAATTGATGCATTTACATTGATACAAAATATTTACATAGAGATAACTTAAACTAAGAAGGGTCGAGGGGTTAACTTTGGTGTGCCTACACGGGACTTTGTGGCACTACGCAAATGACGGGAATGAGTAGATTGTGGTGTCTTGGATGGAGTGTACCCAGGTATTCGACTGATTGCCCTCGTTGGGGTCTTCATTGTTGACACTGGTGTTTTCTGGCTTGCAGCCACTTTGGTCGTCCCTGGGGTATGAGCAATGGCCAACCTAGGAGTGTTGAATGGACGCAATGGAGTTGGATGCCTTTCCCCGGGCTTGGGAACTTCTGGCAAAGCTGAACTCCTACAATTGACATCTCTATTAAGAATTTCCAAGTGGTGCTGCAATAGAGAAATGAAAAAAAATGTCAATGCTTATAAGTTAGGTATATCCAAAGGAATAGGTAATCCTCATTAGCATAGGAACAAATTAAATCTGTGAATGATGGAATCAAACATCTAAATGGATGGAGGGCAGGGTTCACCCACTACTTTTAAGCCCGATGGCATGTGAAATTCACACATCAGGGTAAGGGGGCCAGCTCCTGTGCTGGATATGGTTTCCAAGGAAGATCTGGATGATGACACCTGAGTGTTGAAATTAGTGGTACGAAAATAAAAACATTGTGTTCTTCATTTGATGAGCATGAACTTCCACAAAAACAATTGAATACAAAGATCTGGTACTTGAAAAATCACACAGCTTGACTGGAGCCAAGGATGTCCAGAGAGGCATGCCTGGGAATCAAACCTGGGCCCTCCAGTCAGTATTCCAATACTCTACCCCTGGACTACCACATTCCCGGAATGAAACTACACACCATATAGTCAATGAATTTCCAGTAATGTACAAACGGCAGCAGGTTTCTCAGAGGAAAGAATAGTAGGATCCTAAACAAAGCATCTTGAGTGATACCTTTACACCTTGTTGAATACCCTAGAAATAAAATATTCTGGATAATTTTTATCAACTTTGTTAGATATCCTGGGGGTGACACAAACTGGTTGCATTTATCCTGAGGTATGTTGAATTAACACAAAGATGCGGAAGTTTCATAAGGCAGAAATCTGACATTCAACCAGGCCTGGAACTTGAACCAGGATTATTCGATCCCTGGCCAAGTGCTTTAACCAAATGAGCTAAGTGATTCTCTTGCATGAAGCACTTTATGTGGCGGGAAATTGAAGGGGTACAGATCCATGTCTTGATCAAGGTAAACAATTTTTATTGTGGAATGTCCGCACTTTGGAAGGGCATTGCTGTAGTACCTATGTCCACTCTGCCTTGACTGAAATATGACAAATTTATGAACTTGTACACTCCAAAAGGAATAAGAAAATTCAAGTTTCCAGATAATTTAAATTTTCAGAAGAAACAAACATGAAGGAGGAAATCATGGATGAAATAGATTCCAGATTGATATCTGAAGAATTAAGTAGCGGTGTAGCATAATAGCTTCGTTATTTGATATCTCCATGAGTGCGGATGGCTCATACAATCTTAGCAGCATATTTGCCATCTTAAAGTTCTTTCTCTAATATCTGATCCACGATCTACTAGATTTATATCATACAGGTAGGAATGTAGCGATTCTACTAAGAACATAATCTGCGACAATTAAATAAACTAACTTCTAAGAGGCTGCAATGTTGGAGTAAAGGAGCACCTTGTGAAGCATTAAATGAATATTAAGGAAATGAGGAAAGGGCAGGAACAGGATAGGGATGTTGGACAGGATGAAGGGAGGAAGGAAGTACACGGAGATAAAGAAGGACTTAATGTTGAGTAGGTTGCTGGATTGTGGTTTGTTAAGAGTCGCAAAATATTTAATTGGTAGCTGTGTCCATCCAAAACCTACCTTAACCGGTAGATTACATAATAATAATAAAAATACATATGCTTTAAAATCAATGTCTTTGTAAAACAATGTCCTCTCTGAAAGAGACTAAGTACAGTGGTATTTATAGTATCATATATACTTCCCTGAGTAGAGAGGGAGTTCAACAAATATTGTATCTGCAATTCAGGGGCTATAGAAGCACAACATGCACATGCCCAAATCATTTGGATAAAAAAATCAGGTTTTCATGGGATAATCATGTATTACATTCAACATGATTAGTTCTTAATTTCTTCATTACCTTAATAATTCAACACTTACTTTCCTAATGCCTTGAAACAGACAATTCAAAATGGCAGGAAAAGTATGGACATTGGATTGACAGGCTGACTAGCAGACCACCATGATAATCATGAAGACATAAATACTAATGAAATTCATAGGAGTTAATATAACGAAATGCTTCATTTGGCCACCCATAGATGGCATTTGGGAGTTATTTAACCCACTACCGGAAAAACTGAGAGTTACAATATGAGGAGAGGATAATAGTACAAATTGACAAAAAATGTGCTAAAAAATAGGTGCAATTTGTTTAAAGGCACACACAGTCAGGAGGAAATGGGCAAAATTTGTGAAAAAAAAGAAATACATTCACACATGAATCTCACTAAATGGTGAAAACACAAAAATACAGGTATAAGGAGAAGGGAGGGGTAACTATCACACCAAAGACTAAAGGGGAAGGATCTGGATACATCTTCGTATGTGTTTGTACATATATGCACAGTACACACACACATGAATATTTTTCCATGTAAATGTGTCAATACATACATAAATAAACAGGTACATACATACATGCTTGCACACAAACAATTATACACAAAAATAAATAAAAATAAGTTGTCTTATATAAAAAATAAATGGCAACATGAAATTATTATGAAATAAAAACTTTACATAACACAGGGTATTACATGTGTTAAATGGATTAGCAAAAAAGAGAGACATACACTACTTCCTCAGTAAAGGAGATTACACATGCATAATTATGAATCTAATTCATTGATAACTAGGGATGGAATATTAATGGCAATATACTGTGATGATGGTACGTACGTTATATGGTAATATAATAATAATCCATCAATTTTAATGCCTCAAAACTTTTTAAATGTCTAATTAATAAAAAAATACCATGCTTGCAAATAAGCATGAATTATGTGAACTCCTTAATTGAACATAACCAATTCAATTTTAATGGCTACTCATTTTCTGCTTTGTTCATATCAATAGCCATTCATGATGCTTAATAAGAATGCAGGATGTTAAGATTTGAGTGTAAAAAGAAAAGGTTCCAGAGTAAAAACGATAACTTGAATAAAGAAAACAAGCAATTTGTCATTGAAAAAAATTGATTCAAACTATCGAAATTGTAACAGATTCAAAAAAATATATTTAATGTAGTCTCTGACCATAGCCCCTGGTTTGATTTAGCCGATCAAGTTCATTTTATTAAAAAATTAAATTGAAGCCATTTTTCTGGCACTTTTTTAAATAAGTAAATGAAAGAAAAGGATTTGAGGTTTCCACATAAATTACACAGTGACAGGATGCCCAGGAAAATCTAGAAATCCGAGGTAAGGCATAGCTTAGAGGAAAACATTTTCAAAATGAAAGTGAACTTTAAGGGACTATATGGCTATATTAATCTAAAGTTATACAAACTTTGATGTTGAATATTTTGAATTCTTATCGGTAATATTATTTTCTTCCTAAACTCAACTAGAATATAATTTAGAAATTAAATTAAGTTGGTGTAATTATCATAATGACTAAAGTTTACCACAGGAGTACTACCCCATCTACATACAGCTCCTGAATCACAGATTGCAAAGTGGATTTCCATATCATCATATCCTGCCCAAATATGAAGTTATGGCTAGACAGTTATGTTGTAGGTGTACATTATTTAAGGCATATTGCAATGAGAACAGCTGTCCCATAAAAGGTAAAAAATTGATCCACCGGTCAGAACAGTTCAATAATATTTTCAATGGTTGTGGACATACTTGTGCTTGAAGTTAACAATTATAATACAATCAATGTTTTCTGCCTGAATTGAACTTTAAAACGCAATAAAACATCAAAGCTTGTTCAATTTCATTCATAATTTTTAATAGAGATACTTTTAATGAAAAAGAATGATAACCATTTATGTTTTTAGACATTGAGTACAAACATTTTTTAAAAGAAAAATGATAGTATAGTGCACATAATTTTGACCGCCCATCTATTTTATTGAGTCCACACCAGGTATTTTCTATGGATTTGGATTGGATCTTGCTTTGAGTGCCACTGGAAACTCTGTAGTAGACCTTAAACTAAGGTTTTGACTTTTGCCATGGCTAGCATACTCTTTGGCCTCGGGCTAACATGAACTGATCTCATAATGAATTGGGAGTACTCAATTTCCATATTAAATTGATCCTTATTGGAAAATCATCTTTCCTTGTTAAATGATATTACCACTACCCTTGAAAAATAATGAAGTGGTACATACCAAAGTAAACGCCCACCCCTTGCAATTGACACCCACATCAGAATAACCTAAGGATCCTCATTAGAGTCAAGGAACATTTAGCTCATTTTTAATTTAAAAAAATAACTGGAAAAACTAGATCACCAAATGCCTAATCTATGACAACTACCCCACATATCTCAAATATATCATCTAAAGTGTCACTAACTATCTCCTTGTCCCCTAAACTAATGCATATTCATCTGCAAATGTGTCAATATTTGAAATTCCGGCTCACTATTTCCCCACATGTTTCAATTATCTTCGTGAACTTAACCTAGCATCTCATCTCCTCCCCTTCCACCTCACTCAGGATCCATTATGAAGTCATTTCTTAATCATATCTTGTATGTTGAAGATGATGTGACTTCCTAAGTTTATCTTCTTTCCCATATCCTTTTTGTCCGACACATTTTGTCCCTTACTATTCCCCCCTCTTGCCCTTATCCTATTCCACATCCCATCCCCACCCCAATGACAAGGTAAAATCCCTGATAAAACAAGTAGAAACCCACTCAGCTGAAGCGTAACATCAGAGACACAACTTGTTACTTAATTAAATAATAATTGCAAAAGTTACAATTGAATAATGGAACAAATTGCATATTGTTTTCAATGCAATAGCATGTAATAATTTAAATGAAAATTTCTTAAGCACTGGAATATTTTCAAATTAATTAATTCTGAATCCTGGGATTTCTGGAGTGGCTTCCAGTGGTGAGAAGTTTGGCTGCTACCGCTTTAAATATCTATTAGAATAAGGGATGTGCCCCATAGTCTTCATTTTACACTACGACGAATCAAGTAAAAATGTTTTTGAGAAGTTCTTCAACGCATTTCTGAATATTAGAGCTTAGTAGTCAGTGCATTAGTTTGGCAGATACAACAAGAACTCCTTAATCTAGGTTCAACATTAAAAAATTTCTCCCAATACAAGTTACCTTCCAAAACCCATATCCCCAGCAAATTGTACAGAAGGTCCAACATAATGCGAAGATCTTTGGGGTTAAATCTAAGTTAGTAGAATGTTACTACAGCCATGGAATCAAGGTTTAAGGTGAGTGTCTTAATGCCTTAAGGCATTAATCCCAATCATCAAGCTTTATGGAAGTCTCTTAAGAGATATTCATCAATTGAAAATCAATAGATGTTTTAATTTCTGAAACACTGATCACAGTATCAATTGTCTCTCTGTTTTTGATAAACCCATTACACATATAACACCCTTACCATTTTTATTTACCGTAAAGTCAGCATAAGTTGCGACGGAGGAGGTAATACTAATGTTTATATGGTCTTCATGAACTGGAAGGCTGACTTTGTTCTCCTCATCTGCATCATGCATCATGGGCTTTTCAAAAAGCCTTTGTGAAGCCTGTCAAAATAAATAATTTTAAAGAGTTTGACAACAATTTTAACCTTCCAAGCACAAAATTCAATGGAAAATTTAATGCTGGCAGCCTATTGCATACACCTATTTACTATTAGTGAAAATATACAAGGACAATTCACTTTCAATTCACAATGATTTACATAAATAATTCATTGGAATCATTTAAAAACAATATTTATTGTTGTTGAGGCAGCAAAATACATACAGAACTAGAAACAAACATTTAAAGCTGAGGGGAAGAACATTTTTTAATGGCCACAATGGTGTCGGCAAGCATTAACACCAAGAAGAACTAATGTAGTTTAATCACAAATTTAGAGATTCTATCATTAAAAAGTTAGAGGAGATAAAAAGGATGTTGGTTATTTCTAGGCCCATTAGCTTATTTTAAGTTTTTCTAAGATTTTCAAAATCTTGTTTATTATTGTCTCTTGGCAATTTTTCAACTCAAAAATGAAACGATACCTCAACAAAATATGACAAACCCAGATACATTACATGGATTTCTTAATAACACTAAAAATCCTAGACAGCAGTAATCAAGCTATATGAATGTACATTGATTTAACAAAAGCACTGTTAATCATGACAGAAGAGCATAACTTGCAACACCTATCAAGTTATGTTACCACAAGACCCGCATACTTGATCATAATATTATCACACAAACAGGTATCAGATGGTCCAAATTTCCCCGGCATGATCTGGAATGGTTAATGTGCCATCTTCAAATATAAAGTAATTAAAATATGGTGCAACCCAAGGCTCTATCCTCGATCCATTGTCATTACTTCTGTACCTAAATGGTCTTCATGATAATTTCCATATACTTATTTAGTATCTGTATGCAAATATTACCAATTCATTCCCTAAATTACAGGAAAATGTTCATTCAACTCTACTCCATGGCTCCAAAGGAAATTGCTCCAAAATAATATATAAGTTATTAATCTGCAAAAACTGCTTATTAAACTTTAATTCTCAAAATCAACCAAATGTGAATTCATTTAATAATAAATTTCTTTTGTAAACAATATCTTTTCTTGGCTGTGGACAAATCCATAAAATGAATCAAACACCTATAAACTTTAAAATTTAACTATCTAGCATAATGTTTCATCTTGAAGAGCTAGCACAACTTCAAATATTTATGTATTAAGTATTTTGCAAATATATCTTCCCAAATTTCTTTAGGTGTAATTTTCTGGAGTGACCAGAAATTATTATTACAGGTATATCTCTATAATACCTTTGTGTGATATATCTTTGAATGCCTATAACATTCTTGTATTGTATTCATGCACTACCATACGAGTGAATGGTAAATATGCACAAGTTGTTCACTCTGATTTTACATCAATTTTCAACATTGCCTTTAGAAATTTAATATTTTTATTTTTACTGGAATGCAAAGACACAAAGCTATAAAAAAAGAAATAATCAAAAACTTTAATATAAAAAAATATACGTGAATGTATACCTTAGAAGTTCCATGATCAGCAGCACTTTTTAACCATGTCTTTGTATTCGCGGATGCAGCCTCTAGGCAGTGTGATTTTGCAGCAGGAGACTTTGCAGGAGTTAGAGCATATTTTCTCTTGCTTCCACTAGCTTTTGTTCCAAGCTTTGCTTCTTGATCCAAAAGCATCTCTTTGGCCCTTTTCTAAAACAAAAAAAAATAATTTTCCTCAAAACAAAATTTCGCGAAACAAAATATATGATATTTGAATGATGGTGGCATTAACATAGAAGTTTAATTTCCTGAGATTTCCAATGTTCCTATTCAATGCCCTGAGTTTTAGGGCTGAGTGAAAATAATGAAGCCTTTTTATGATCTTTCATGACTTACCCTTTTAAGTTTCTCCTCTTCTTTCTGGGAATGGTAATCTTGCCACTTGTTTTCTATATAATTTAACAGTTCCAAGCCCTTGTATTTGTAGGTCTTACCATGGTCTTCACACCAAGCCAAGTAATGCTTCCTTAGAGTAGCTTCTACTTTTGGAAGTTCCTAGGAGTGGAAAGTGAACAATTAAGGATGATTATGAAATTTAGTTAAATTGATTCAAATACCAAAGTATGAGCTATCCGGCTTTAAAAAAAAAAAACAATTTTACTGAGCAGGTATTTCCAGCTGAACAAGGTATCCCACACTCCAACAAGTGCATTTTGAGAAATTAACCATGTGGTAATAATTAATGACTGCAGGTGTTAGATATGACATTTAATGGATGGTGTTCTGCTTGTGATATTGGGAGGGTCAAATAATATACTGATTCATGTCAAGTATACATGAATGTGCAAAGATTAAATCATTCTGAACTCCAATTCTATCACAAGTTAATGCTAACAAACTCTCCTAGTTATATATTGTACTGGAGTTCCAGATGAATAAAAGCAAAACTCTTCAAATAAAATAATGTAGTAACATTGCACTACAATTGAACACCTGAACAACAGTGGTATGGTATAATTTCAGTCTCATTAAAAAATGTATCATTAGGATTGATTCACTGGAAATCTAAAAATCGCATATAAGCACAAGAATATCACTTCTGGTCCACTTGAGTTAAGGAGCAATATGAAACATTTCCTCAGGTTTAAATTGAAGAGCCCAAAAAGTAAAAAAATTCAGCAACAAAACTTTAGAACCTCATTTTGTATCATACATGAGTGACTAACTCCATTTGTTAACTCTCAATCTTCGCATTCCAATGGAAAGTGAATTAGGGCAAGGGCTGTTGGATCTCCTGCACACATTTCCATTCTGTCTTACCGCATATAACTGAGCTAATGGCTGCATGTTATGTGAATGTATGGTAATCGTCATTGTGGAGGTCTAACTCAACTTACAAGTCACCAGTAGAACAATCTTAGGCCATCGTAAATAAGCTATCAAAGAACTTGACCAAATCATATTTTATTATGCATGTGTCACAAAAGGGAAAAAGAATTTTAGAATAGAACTATACCTTTTGGATAGCTTTTCTCTCTTTCTCTTCCTTTAAAAGCTGCCCACCACGATTTGCAAAAAGCCTCTCTGGATCAGCCTTCTCGTCCAAATCAATTTGCTTGTCAAAAAGCATATTCCACCTCTCCAATGATTCGAGTAACTGTTTACAAATCTCTACTTCGTGCTGAAGTCTTTTCACTTCAAGCTCGTGGAGTTCAAGAAGCTCTTCTGTGTAATCAGTGGACTCAAATGCTTGAAATCCCAAGCCTTCATCATCTGCACACAAACATCTCTGTCTAAGTTGCACAATTTCTGCCCTCAGGGTCTCAATGAACTGCTTAATGTTTAGTCTCTTCAATTCCTCACACCTTTTAATTTCCTTGCGGAGCTGAAATTAAGATGTTTAGCATATATTAAAATCTTACTAACTGAACGTCAAGATTTTATCTTTTACACTATCCCATTAATGTTCATGCACTAAATTGCCTGGAATACAACATGATGTACAAATAATGTTGCCCACAGCCTAATTATTGCAAAATCTACTCAAATACTGCCAAAAACTTTTATTGAAAAAGTCACAAAAATACAATAAAATTATAAGTCCGAAATAAGTTTTTTGTATTTGTCACATGAAATACTTACACCGTCAATTGTCTTCATTCCATGACCACGATGGCTTTCATGAAACTTTTCTCTAACATGAGAGGAAACACACAACCTGTCCCATAAAAGTGAAAGGGTTTCCCGTAATTTAATTGCCAAATCTTTTCTGCGATGAGATTCCTGAACTAATTCTTGATGCCGACACTTGAAATAATAAGTATGGAAATTAAAATTTAAAAGAGGAGTACACAAATCATTCGGATCTGATAATTAAATGCCGACCAAGCATTTCGAAAGGTAATAAAGGAATACCTGAACAGAGGTCATAAAGTCCTTCGTAAGACGAACTGAAGTGACATCTTTCGCGGTTATGTTTCTATCCAAAGGTGATACAGGCTCAACTTCCAATTCTCTCATTAAATCAAGTATTATTTCTCTCTTTTCCATGAACAGTTTCTCCATACGATCCTGTAATAAACACTTTGAAAATTAATATTCAAGTAACTTAAAAAATACTATTGTACCACTCTGCCTGTTGTAGGCTAATATTAAATAGAGGATAACTATTGTAACTCACCATCTCTGCCTGTTTAATGGCAAGATTTTTTTTGAAGTCTTCCAAGTATTCCAATTTGGGTATTTTACCATCTCCATAGGCAGGATATTCCTCTGTGCCTAACCGGAAGCTCAAGGTTTTATCCTGCCATAGTAAAATTTGATGATTAGCTATTATGGTATTTGAAAGGATAGAGGGGCGTAAGTGACGAAGTTCCGAACGTTATCAACGTGAGGAAAAAGTTTCACTTCAGAAGTAAAGATCAAGTTTTTGGCTATTTGGCCCTTACATGATCTTGTAATTCACTGTTAACTGAAAACTAAGAGTGACGAGGCAAAACACTATGCACTTTTTTTCCTAGTTACACTTAGTTTCCTTATCCACTTGCAAGCACTTTGCTTCAACTTCGGCGATAACTATACCATTTGAAAAGTGCGAATACAGAACTCACCTTAGATTTATAATCCCAATAAGCATCAAATCTCTGCTTTTTCAATTTCTGAAGAGTTTCAAGTTTTGATTTCAATTCGCTTTCAGCAATAACGAGAGATTTCCCATTGTCATCTAAGGGAACATTTTCTTCTAATTCCTATTCATGGGTTAAAAATACGAAGAGCGTTATACACAAAATTGAAAACATAATAGAATTCGATGTATGTATGTATACATATAGTCAATTACCGAAGCAAGTTTCTTAACTTCCTCTGAATAACGTTTAACATCCTTCATTAATCTCGTCTTGTACTCCTCTTCCTCTTCAACCATAGTTTTGAACATATCCTAAACCAGAATTGTTTTATGATTAAAATAATTCAAAAACACCAGGTACAACGTGATGAGCATTTACGTACCCGACAATGCATCTCCACTAGATCCATCCTTTTGGCCATACTTTCTTGATTCAAGCCCATGTCGTTCCAAAGATTATTCAACGTTTCGATGCCACTTTTAATGTGACCATGGATTTTAAAAATATGCTTCGGCCTAAATGATAAACAATAAAAAAATAATTCATTAACAAACCTGAAAGCATCTTAATGGTAGTAACAACAGCTGTGGGGTAGTTGAACATTCCAAAATAAGTAGGAAACAAACCATAATTCCACGCCCTTGTTCGGCGACATATCGACAGTGAGCAACTTCAGTTAATGATAACACTTGGGGCAATATAAAATACGCGAATGTTTCTAGATTTTCAAATTTCTTTGGTTGCACGCTACAACCGACTTAAATCACTTTAAATAAAATTCGTTACTAAGTCGAATGAACGATTGGGCAGGTGGGAATTTGAAAGCTAGAGCTTGATTGGCTATCACTTATGAATTGGTCCAATGGGGAGTAAATATGCTTCTCACTGCGCCATCTAAGGAGGTGATCCTAAAGTAAATTTAGCGCGGTGAACAATTTATGACAATATATGAGCAAAATACTTTGTCAAGGTTTTGTCGCTCATTCGCCTTGACAACGAATTTTATTTAACGTGATTTGAATAGGTTGTTCTTTGTAACCAAATAATTTGGAAAATATAGAATCATTCACGGATTTAATATTGCCCGGAGTGATTTCATTAAATGAAGCTACTCCCTTACGATATGGCGCCGAACAAAAGTGTGGATTTATGCTTTGTTTCCTATTTATTTTAAAATGCCAATACGGTATACAAGAAAAAAAGGGTTCATTGCAAAAAATGTTTTAGTAAGCAGCTACAGCATCTTTTCGGTTCTAATTGTTGGATTTCATTTTTTGAAAATTTTGATTGAATTGATGTAATGTACTTCATTGTTTCAGGGATGACTAGCTAGAATTCGTCCATATTTGAAGCATAAGAAATAATACTGAATGTACAATGAAATTTGCAGTGTTTTATTCTCTGAACTTTCAAAGTTATGTAAATCATTCGGCATATTTGAAATACTATATTTGATGTCTTCCCGGCTAGCGATTACGAAGTATTCGCAGGTTTTCTACCGGAATAGCTTGTCATATGCCGAAGTTTTGATGACAGATATAGCCATCGAATCGTCGGCAGTCAGCACCCTGTCCCTGGCGAAAAACTCATGAAGACTGTATCTCATTCATTTGAAATAAAATGTCCATCAACAGTTCTATATCATGGCATGTAAGACTATTTTAGACTTACTATCTCTGAACTCGGACAGAATACTTGCTCTAACATCATCAGGGCAGAATTTTTGGTTTTCACCCGCCATTATAGACCCTTTCGAGTGTGTTTTACTTTCATTATCCTTGGTTCTACAGTCCTTGAAGAGATTTCGTTTTACTAAATCTTTTTGCACTCAATGTATGTAATTTTATCCAGTATTTACCTAAAAAACCTAAAGAAAACAGGAACAATGGAAAGAATATACCGAGAGGTAAATAATAAACTCAGTTGATAAAACCAATAGGGCCAAGGGAATTTAATTGAAAGAAGAATGATAGGACATGGAATAATTTTTTAAGGGTAGAAATAAAAATGTAAGATAACCATGAAACTGTAACAAGTAAAAAGCTATACTGACCATAATAATGATAGTTGTTAGCAGGGAAAACCGTTTACTAAAAGAAATAAAAAAACGTTATTTCAATAAATACAAAGAATGAATTAACTAAAGATATATTGTGGAAAAGTAATGTAAAATTTTGCAATTTACAATTGATCTAAATACAGTGGCCATATACTTGACATGCATAATCTAAATAACACCAAAAATAAAATGACATCAAATAGCATTAATGGTTTAAAAAATTATGATAATTAAAGGATATATAAAAGTATATTAAGATTACTTAATAGATAAAATAGAAATAAGAAAACTTGTTGTTAATAGAAATTCTACAAAATTGTAATTCTTAACATTTATCATTTACTTTACCTATTGTATCAGTTGATAAAAATACCCAATGGACAACAAAAAAACTTATTACCAAACATACAAATGGTGACACTTCAATGATTAACATTCTGGAATTCTTCAGGTATTTTCAATGTCAGTTTTTAAGAGAGAAAGGTAGAAGAGTAAAATATCACCATTATCACAGCTATTGCATCTATTATAATCTGACTTGTAAATGAATGAGAAGTGTAATTTTGCACACAGCATTCAGTATCAAAGAGTAGTTCATATCTTGTGTTACGTGAAGTACCTTGAAAGATATTTCCCTTAGGAGCTCGAGGAAATCAGTCATGGTTTTCAGTAATTTGCAATGAAATGTTGTCAATTCTATGTTGTTAGTTCATCCTCAATTATGAAAAAAAGAGAATATTAGTGAATAAGTCTCATGATAACGATGGGATCACTGTGGAAATTGAATTTTAGGACATGTTTTGCATGCTGTTGATGTTTTTAACACTTTCAACTGTGTAAATAGGAATTTGTAGTAAGGAGACCAAACCATGGAGCAGTACTTACAGAGTGACTGCACTAATGAGTTGATTGGCGCTTATAATGATGTGATATCATTAAAGTTTATACAGTTATTATTACTGTTATTCAACTGGCTAGGTTTTCAATGGATACAGCCTATACAACAGAACCATGATACATTGCCATGTACCTCTTAAGAAAAAACCTGACATCCGACACTGCAATAAACCCTTCTTCAATTCCATATCTGTAATTCCTTCCTCTCTTCAACATTCAGCAACCTATTCTTTCCTTCCCAGCCTAGCTCTCTCCCTGCTATCACAATCTTCAACATATCATCACCAATTAAAATGCTCTGTATCGATCCTTCCTACCTCCCTTTTATTCCTCCCAACAGTCCCCTTTCCTCCCCCACCACCCCTAACACTTCCTAGTTTTTATTTGATCCATTTCACCTTTTCCATCTTTCTCCTCTTCCACATTTCAAATTTGTCAAATCCATGCTTCAATGACCATTTTTCCACATCATACATAACCACGCTTCATGTCAAATTTTAATCAGCCTTTTTTAATGTCCTTATTCAACGTCCCTATCATTAATTCCCTCCTCTTCGTGAAAGCTTCTTTGTCTATGCCAATTCTTCGTATGTCCCAACTACTTTGAACATTTTCATTCAAAATATGCCATGATAGGTAAACTGTTCCACCAGCTCCAGCTTTTGATCTTCAATTTTAACCTTTAACTAATCATCCTTTTTCTTGAAAACATCACAACTTGTTTTGGCTTAAATTGACTCTCAGTCTATTCCTATAAAACTGATATTTCAACACACTCAGCCATGGTTGTTAACCCTTGGCTGACTAGCAAGCTAAGCTTGATCATTTGCAAACTTAACTGATTTTTTGAATTCCTTTATCTAGTTCTTCCCATGCCTCTTTAAGCATTTCCCCAACATAAGCATTAAAGATCACAAGTGATGACGGACACTGCTCTCACTCCTCTTCCTCACCCTGCCTAGCCTGACTCTTCATCCACCAGAATCTCCATTGCAGCTGAGCAGTCTGAGACATATAGATGTTGTGGATAATCTCCTATCCTTCCATTCTACTCCTATCTTCTGCAATACATTCATTAGTTTTCCCAATTCACTCTATGAAATGCCTTTTTGAAATCTATGAAGCAGGCAAATACATTGTGATTCTATTTTATATGCCTCACCATTAGCAACCTCATTACTGCAATGGCAAACTTAATGTTCTCTAGTCCTCATATTTGACTGCATTTCCCTTTTTTGGAATAGGAGCTAACACTGACCTGATGAAGTCTGCTGGCCAAGTTCCTCCCTCATTAATGCTATGAATTAGTCAATAAAAACTCTTCCTCTGATGATTTCCCAAACACTTCGGTAGTTCTGTGGGAATGTTATCTAACCCCATTCGATTTCAGTTCCCTTAATTGCTATCAGGTATGCCAAAATGTAAGCTATCATTACCTTCATCATATTCTCCGAGTCTAAAATTGCTGTCCTGTCTTTACTATATAGTTTTTACAATGCCAGGCGATACATTTAAGTAATCTATAGGATGTAGATTGAAAACAATTATAATGTTGATGGAGTGTTATGATGAATCAAATATAACTCCTATATCTTTTATATTTGTTAACTAGACCAGTTATTATTATTACTTTTTATTTGCCCAGAGATCACAATACAAAAATACCAGGTGGGTGGTGTATGTACATGATATAAGGCACGTCAATGAGGAGCAAAGACACAGGCTCAGTTAAGATACATAAAAGAAATGATGCTCATAGTTACATAAATGTTTGGTACAAACCCATGAACATTGGCTGTAACATGCACATGCTATATCAAATTCAGAAAAATCATTGATCATTAACATGAATCAGACCATGACCATTGCTAGAAACTAAAAGTATGAACTTACTGGTTGGGAATATTGTTGAGATATTCATCAACCGAGTAAAATATATTGCGCTGTAGATATCTTTTTAATTTATGCCTGAATGCAGCAGTTCCCTTTGTATCCTTGCTACTTTTGGGTAGTTTGTTATATAATCTGATGCCCATTTCATTGGGTCCTAATTTCAATGCTTTAGTTCTTATAATCCCATAATGGAACTCATTCCTTCCTCTGGTGTAATGATGATGATAGGCAGAGTTAAGAGAATTGTTGCCAATGTTATTTTTTATACATAGAATTAAAAACATAATGTAGATGCACAGGAGTGGTAGCAAATTTAATTCACGGAAAATAGGCCTTGATGGAGCATTGTGAGGTTTCCTGGTGATGATTCTAATAGCTTTCTTTTGCATTTTAAAGATGGTTTGAGAAACAGCAGCTGATCCCCATAATATTATACTGTAGGTTATATTTGAATAAATTTCCCCATAGTACAAATTGAGTAGTACAGTTTTACTTGTAGTTTCATACAGGTGCCTTAATAAGTAGCAAGTTGAACTGAGCTTGTGTTGAAGGGCTTTTACATGAGTATCCCAAGAAATATTTGTACATAGAGAAATACCTAGAAATTTGCATTCTGTCACACGCTCAATTGATAGGTCATTGATTTTTACCAGCAGATCATCTGACACGTTCTTATTGCGTGTAAAGTTTACTATTTTACTTTTATTTACATTTAAGTCTAGAAGGTTGTCTGTACACCACTTGTTTATTGCAAGTGTGACAGACTTAGATTATTCCACAAGGCTGGGATATGTTTGTGTTGATATTATTACATTAGTGTCGTCAGCGTACAACACTGGTATTATTCCATCATTATTTGGTAAGCAGTTAGGTAGGTCATTGATGTAAATCAGAAAGAGGAGTGGCCCAAGGGTTGAGCCTTGTGGAACACCTTTGTTAACTTGGTATGCTTCGGATGAATATTTTGACCCATCAACTGATAACACTACTTTCTGAGTGTGATTATGAATATAGGACTTCATCCAGTTTAAAGGACTTCCTCTAATTCCTATTCTATTGAGTTTAATTAGTAGTCTATTGTGGTTTACATTATCAAAAGCCTTTGACAAGTCAAAAAACATTCCAAGAGTTTTGCGTTTAGCATCTAATGAATTAAGTATGCTGTCGATTGTCTGACATATGGCAGTTGTGGTAGACCTTTCAGATCTAAATCCATGCTGAGAATTTGAAAGTAGGAAGTTTTTTTCGAGATAAGATGCTATTTGCATATACATGGCTTTTTCGAATATTTTAGCAAATGTATTTTGGACGGCTATTGGTCTGTAATTGTTCAAATCATTTACACAGCCATGGTTTTTATAAATGGGCACTACTTTTGATTCTTTTAATTGGGATGGGAAAATCCCTTGTATCAACGATTCATTAATTAAAAATAAAAGGGGTGCTTTTATGGCTTCAAAACAATGATGAACAACTTTACCAGGAATTTCATCTGGGCCAGTACTGGATTTGTTTCTGAGTGAGGAGACAATAGTTTTTAGATTGGTTTCAGAACAGGGCTTGGCAAACATTGACAATGGTGCATTTGCAAAAAGCACATTGGCTGGAGAAGTAGTTAGGCAAGGAGGTGATACGTAGTATTTGTTAAATTTATTAGCTAGAGATGAATAGCTAATGGCAGTGTTATTTTCAGGGTTACAAAGTTTTGGGAGAGTGAGTTGTGGATTTTTCTTACCTCTACAGTCATTAATTATTTCCCATGCAGTTTTGGACTTATTATTGGAATTAAGTAACTTATTATCATTATAGGTTCTTTTCGTGGTAGAAATCAGTTTACGGTAATACTTTTGAAATTCCTTATAGAGTAACCTTTGTTCATGATTGTTTGAACTTTTACTGAAGATAGCAAGTTTTTTAAGGATAGTTGAGTAATAACGGATCTCATCAGTTAGCCATGGCTTGCATTTAGTTCTATGAAATATTTTATGATGTGTTACTGAGAAACACAATTCAAAATTGTGTTTGAAAATTGAATAAAAGTAATTGAAACCTTCGTCTACTGACTTAAGGTCATCGACATTGTTCCAGTTTTGGGACTGTAGAAGGAGCAGAAAATGCTGCATATTTCCATGAGTGACAGACCGCCTTGGGTAAGTTTTATCATTTGGACTATCCATTGGTTGGTTAGTATCGATACTTATTTTCACCATGCAATGGTCTGTTATACCTAGGTCACTAACAGTTGTAACTACTTTTTCATGGTTGAGGTTGGTCACAGCGTAATCAATTAGGATGGCAGATGTGGGAGTGACTCTGGTAGGATTATTGTTAAAACATTCCATGCCATAAGTTTTGAACAAATTCAACAATTCGGATCTGTGAGGGGAGTCAACTAAGAGATTACAGTTGAGATCGCCGTTCAGCACGAGTATCCGGTTGCTTGCATATAAGGAGCAAAAGAGTTGGTCCAGTTTTTTAATGAATGAATGAAAATCACCAGTTGGTGATCTGTAGATGGAGATGAGCACGAGCAATCCCACTGGAGTTTCATGGAAACACACTGCACATTCAAAAGTTTTTTCTTCCTTCACAGACACGTCAACTGAGTTAATAGTCCCCTTTATTCTACTATGCACGAATATGGCCACACCTCCATTTTTATACGTGGCCCGGCTGAATGACGACACTAGGGAGTAATTTGAGAGTGAATAACCATTAGTTCTTCATATTTTAACCAATGCTCTGTAATACACAAAATGTCTGGTTCACACTCGTTTATAGCCACTTCCAGCAGGTTTACTTTGTTCCTAAGGCACTGAATATTAACTTGCGCAATTGTTAAAGGCTGCCTAACTTTGACTAACCCTAGTTGATACATACCTAGTCCATATTGAGACTGCTCCATGTTCCTTTCATGACTAAATGTTACAGAATAGCATTTTTTTAAAGTTAGGTAGTTATGCTCACATCAGGTTTTTAGCCTTAGTTGGCAATTATGCAAAGTGAGATGATTTTCATTTGAGTGAACTCTTGCAAAATTTTTCAGCCATCACCATTCAGAAGAAATGGTATCCGATGTGAGCCATTGTAATAATATTAATGAATAAGTTAAATAATAATGGTCCCGGAAGGTACCCTTCGGGAACACCAGATAATGGATAAGAAATTATTATTTAGGTAATCTACCGGTTAAGGTAGGTTTTTTGGATGGACATAATTACTAATTTAATTTTTTGTGACCCCTAGCAAAACACAACATCCTACTTTACATCAGGTCCCTCTTCAGCTTTGAGTACTTTCTTCTTCCCTTCATCCCGTCCAACATCCCTATCCTGTTCCTTCCCTTTCCTCTTTTGCCCAACATCCTACCCTCTATCACAGTCTTCAACATCCCATTGCCGGTCAACACCCCCTTCATCCACTTTTCCTGCCTCCATAGGATTTCTCCCAACAAACCCCTCTCTTCACCCACCATACCAAGTACTTCCTCATTTGTTTTCTTCTCTGTCCATTTCACCTTCTCCATTCTTCTCCACACCCACATTTCAAAAGCCTCCAATCTACGTCTATCCTCCTGCTTCAATGACCACGTTTCCGCACCGTACATAGCTACGCTCCATGTCAAAGTTTTTACGAGTCTTTTCTTAACATCCTTACTCAAAGTCCCTGTCATCAACTACCTCCTCCTTGTGAAAGCCTCTTTGCCTAGCGCAATTCTTCTCCCTACGTCCCTACTACTTTCACCGTGTTGGTCCAAAACACTACCGAGATACGTAAACTGTTCTACCTGCTCTAGTTTTTGCCCTCCTATTTTAATGTTAAGCTTGTCCTTTTTCTTTCCAGAAAATCGCATAACCTTTGATTTATAAATATTGATTCTCATCCCATACCTGTCGCACTGAATTTCCAATTTACTCAGCAATGCTTGCAGCCCCTTGGCTGACTGACAAACTAAAGCTTGGTCATCAGCAAACCTAACTGATTTTACGAATTCCCCGCCCACTTTCATTCCTACCTCGAGTTCTTCCCATGCCTCTTTGATCATTTCCTCTGCACACAGGTTGAACAGCAATGGTGATAATGGGCAACCCTGCCTTACACCCCTTCCTAACACTGCCCATTCTGACTCCCCGTTTCCCACCCGCACCTGAGCAGTCTGAGACATGTACAGGTTGCGGATTAGCCTCCTTTCCCTCCAATCTATTCCTATTTTCTGCTATATACTCATTAGTTTTTCCCAATTCACTCTATCAAACGCTTTTTCGAAATCTACGAAACAGGCAAATACCTCGTGGTTGTGTTCTATATTCCTCTGGATTAATAATCTCATTACTGCAATGGCATCACGCGTACCTCTCCCCTTCCTAAACCCAAACTGATCATCCAAATATATACCTACTTTTCAATGACTTGATTTTCACTCTGATAGTCAACTTTCAATTCAGTCAAGTATCATTGATCCTTTGTGAGCTTAACTTTTAAAAAAGAATCTAATTACTATGTCATAAGTCCAATTAAAGTCAGCATACATAACATCTGTTTGCAAGCTTTATTCCATGCCATCAATAATTTTTAAAACCCACAGTAAAGAGAACTGATCTTTATTTGGTGGATCCTTGCTGCTCAAGGATAGTCATACCTTATCTACAAGCAATGATTCTAACATTTTTGCAATGATTGATGAGATATTGGCAATTGGATCATTTACCATTGGACTATTTACCTTGTTTGTGTGTTTAATATATGTGTAGATTTAGAGTGTTCCAGGAAAAATGCTAGTAGAGACAGATTCATTAAATAGTATGTATTCATAGTGGTGGTTCAATACATACACAGACGTGCAGAAATTCATCAGGCCCTCAATATTTTTGGAGCTAAAGTTTACAGTTTGACATCTTCTCGTGAGATTTTAAAAAATATAATGGACATAGAGGAGTGGATAGATACCTACTTATGAATAAGAACATCATATTTAACATTACATGAATAGACAGAAAGATCAGAAAAAAATTACAATGGGTGATCTGTCCATCTTTCTCATGCTTTTTGGGATTTGATACAGCAAATCTCAAAAAGACCAAGAATGTCAAAAAGGCTAAAATCTGAGCTGTAATGATAATGATGCTTTTATTTGTCCAGAGATTTGTTGCATATTCATACATACACAAGTATAGGACATAGCAGATATAAATTTCACAATTTTAGAAAAAATACCTTATATATATACATACCAATACACTAGTACATTTACATATTCATTGGTTAAGCCGAAATTGATAAAAAAACAATAAACACAGTAATCAACCCGAAGGTCGGTTTAGTGGGCAATGGTAGAGTTCACTCAGTACTAAGCCCGACGGCGTGTGAAAACCACACATCAGGGTAGGGGGGCGTTCCTTTCCCTGTGCCGGTAATGGTTTCCCAGGAAGATCTGGAACCCGAAAAATCCCGAAATTGATGCCTAGTGACAATTCCGGGCATTCATTTACAGAATAGAACATATTATTTTTTAATGGGCTGAACAGGTTTTTCTTGAAAATAGGTACTTTTGTTTCATATTTGATTTCATGGGGAAGTTTATTGAATATCCTTAACCCCATTGCTTTGGGCCCATGAGCAGTATTGTCTGTTCTGACAAATGGCTGATGCAGGTCCTTATGTAGTGACTTAGGGTAATTGTGGTTGGACTTGTACAGAGAAATATTACCCTTTGCATGCAAGAGGGCATTAAATATATAGATGCAAGGTAGTGGTATTAAACCAAGCTGTAGGAGGTTCAAGGGAAGTGTATTCTAAGTAGTTTTGTGAGAAAGAGATAAGGACAGCCTACTCAATTATAGGAAGGGAATGTGACAGAAATAATGATTGCCTAAGTCTAGTAATACTAGACAGTGAGATAGAGAAATAGCTCAAGGAAATGAATTTAAATAGGGTAGTAGAACCTGGCAATGGAATGTTGAAGACTGTGATAAGAGGGGAGAATGTTGGGCAAGCAAGGAAGGGGCAGGGGTCGGATAGGGATGTTGGATAAAATGAAGGAAGCAGATGGAGATGAAGAAGGGCTTATTAAAATGCAGGATGTAAGGTATTTTGTTACGCAGTGCAAGGAAATGTTGCTGTACCACTTGATAGTTTTTGTCCATCCAAAATCTACCTTAATTGGTAGATAATATAATAATTATTATTACAGTGGGATCAGATAAAAGACCAACAAGCATACTGAAGAAGTTAAAAGGAACTTGAAGGAAGAGAATTTTGCTAAAGAGCTTTATTACAGAATTTTCAGCATCCTTCCTGAAAAAGAGTAAAGTGACATAAAGGTGAGGAATACAGGATGATAACTTTAATTTAAAAATGCAGCTAAGGTAGGTATTAGAATCATAAAATAAATGTCACAGGATGGTGCAAACAGAATTTATATCAAAGCAAAAGCTAGTTTGGGTTTAAAAAGGGGAAGGGAACATGTAACACCATTTAATAATAATAATAATACATTTATTTGTCCGGAGATTTGTTGCATATTCATACATACACAAATATAGGACACGTCAAATATAATTTTCACAATTTCACAATAGAAGAGATACAATATATATATATATATATATATATATATATATATATATATATATATATATATATATATATATATATATATACACACACACACACACACGAGGGTCATCCGGAAAGTAGTACCCGTTCGTGCCGCATGAAGTGCTGACGACGCGAGTAGCCGCTGGACGAGGTTAGATAGCTTCAGTGGCTTGTCTGCCTTCTCTGAGCCAAGTTGCGTGACGCTAGCATTGCCTGTGTTGTTTCTGTGATTGTTTACAATGTTTAAAAAAATTGAGAACGCCGCCAGTTGTGAAGTGAGGGCAGTGATTAAATTCCTCAATGCAAGAAACGTTCGCCCATGTGATATTCATCGCCAATTAAAGGAGGTGTATGGAGACAATGTAATGGACGAGTCGTCTGTTCGGCGGTGGTGTCGCAACTTCAACATGGGGAGGGGGAACACACACGACGATGAGCGTTCGGGGAGACCGTCTGTCATTACAGACCAACTGGTGAGCTCAGTTGACGAATTCGTGAGGAACGATCGGCGCGTCACAATTGATGACATCTGTGAGCATTTTCCCAATGTTTCTCGAACAATTGTTCATGAAATTGTTAAACACCATCTGCATTATGCAAAAATTTGTGCAAGATGGGTCCCTCGCGTATCTCAATGAGCTGGCGGCGAAGGACTATGCAGCAGGAATACAGAAACTTGTCACACGTTATGACAAATGCCTTAATTTGCTTGGAGATTATGTTGAGAAGTAGTTTAAAGTATCCTCTTTCAAATAAAATTTTTTATGTTTGTTAATATTTACTTTTGTGTCTTTATTTCACGAACGGGTACTACTTTCCGGATGACCCTTGTGTGTGTGTGTGTATATATATATATATATATATATATATATATATATATATATATATATATATATATATATATATATATATATATATATATATATATATATATATATACACGAGGGTCATTTATTTTACTAACAAAAATACCTCTCAAGTGAATATCAGGATTAATATTAATGGGAAAAATACCGCAGAATACTTTTTCTAATTTCCTGGCATTAACATTGACAGTAGATTATCTTGGGATCCACTATTTATGGTGAGTTCCATCAATTACCTTATTACGCATAGTGAGAGTATTGATTTGTTTTTGTCTACTCCTCTCTTATTTAACATTCAGTATTCAGTTTCGGGCTTCTCCACCAAAGACCATAATTCAATTTAAAATAGAAAAGCAAGTTGTTTGACATATGTGCGATGCACCATCTTCCCCCCTTTTTCATGACTTTGCCTCCTGCCTCTTCCAAGTGTAAAAGTGTATGCTGAAATCAACAGTATTGAGTACAATCTTTGCAGCTATAACAGGAATGACAGTTATGATTGTTAAAATGCGATGAGTGCCAAAAACCTGCCCAACCGGATGTACTTCGGAACTGGGAATGTTGCACTTTGACCTAAAAAGATGGACCTACTGCTCAATAACATGTTACCTGGTGAAATAGAACAATATAAATCAATATCTGTGTTTCAATATCAAATTCATCAATATTTGAAAAGATATTCTTAACTCTGCGGATGAATTCACACTGCAATGATTGATTGTGTTTTGACATATATATTCTTTGAATTTCCTTTATTTGAATGCATAAACAAATTGCTGGACAAACAAGTGGTTATTATTATAGTTGTGATTATATTCTATGTTCCTTCCTAATGCTATTCTTTTTATAGATGACATTCCAGGGATAGTCATAAAAAGGTCGTTTAATGCTATTAAGGATCAGCTGCTGTTCTTAATTAATGAATCCCTAAAAACTGGAATTTTCCCAAGCCCTCTTAAATCAGCAAAAATTGTGCCAATATACAAAGGGAAAGGTTGCAAAATGGCGATGAATTCTTATAGACCAATATCCCTGTTGAACCAGCGGGGGAAAATATTTGAAATAGTTTTTTATCAACGTCTTGTATCATATCTTGAGACATATAAGCTATTATCCACATCTCAACATGGATTTAGGAAAACAAGGTCCACTACAACAGCCACATATCACATGGTGAATCAAACACTTTCAGGATTGGATAATAGAACTGAAACTTTAGTATTATTTTTCGATTTCAGTAAAGCTTTTGACTTCGTCAATCATCAGTTACTCCTATATAAACTGAAATGCTATGGTATAAGAGGCACGCCCTACAAATGGATTGAATCTTATCTAAGTGAACGGCATCAGTATGTTGAGCTCTCAAGAAATGGCTCCAAATTTGTTTCCCCTGGTAGAGAAGTAACACTGGGTGTTCCCCAGGGTTCTGTACTTGGTCCTATTTTATTTTTAATCTATATCAATGATCTCCCAGACAATCTTAAGCTCATTAAGGGGATAGACCCAATACTGTATGCTGATGATACAAATATCATTGTATCAGCCTCCTCAGTAGACAGCTTGACAGAAAGAGCAGCCGAAGTAGCTCAGATTTTCAATGAATGGTGTCTTCATAACTTTCTAAAACCCAATATAAGTCCAGCCTGATTTATTTTACTAATAAAAAGAAAGTTTCATCTGCAATCTCAGTAGATGTAGAAGGTGTGAGAATTCCCCAAAATTCCAGTACCCAATTCCTGGGAGTAATCCTGCAGAAAAACATGTCTTGGGAGGAACATATTTTCAAATTACGCAGCAAGTTAAGCTCCTTATGCTTCCTTATTAGAAATATTAGGTATTCTGTAAATTTAGAGGTCCTTCTATCCATTTACTATGGTGAATTTTATTCTCGTGTTACTTTTAGTATCCTCTTCTGGGGTTCCTCTCCCCATGTGGGCATAATCTTCAAAATCCAAAAGAGGATTATACGCATTATGAGCAATGCTCCTTGCGATGCACCATGTAAACCTCTCTTCAAAAGACTTGGTTTATTGCCAGTACCTTGCATATATATATTTAATGTCATCTTACATGCAAAGGGTAATATTTCCCATTACAAGTCCAACCACAATTACCATAGTCACTACACAAGGACCTGCAATGGCCTGCACCAACCATTTGTCAGGACACACAATACTGCCCATGGGCCCAAAGCAATGGGCTTAAGGTTATTCAATAAACTTCCCCAGGAAATCAAATATGAAACATAAGTACCTGTTTTCAAGAAAAAACTGTTTAACCTTTTAAAAAATAATATGTTCTATTCTGTAAATGAATACCTTGAATTGTCGCAATGCGTCAATTCTGGCTTAAACAATTGATATGTAATTATACCAGTGTATTGGTATGTATGTATATATATATATATATATATATATATATATATTGTATCTCTTCTATTGTGAAATTGTGAAAATTATATTTGAAGTGCCCTATATTTGTGTATGTATGAATATGCAACAAATCTCCGGTCAAAAAAATGTATTATTATTATTATTCACCGCAGCTCACTCTCCGTGAACCTAACCCTCACATTTGGCAAAAAGGGAGGGTATTGTGTCTCTGTAACCTTTGTTATTCCTGAAATATTAAAATAATCTTAAATTAAAAAAATATGTTAGCAACAAAAATAATCAAGATTCACTGTTTATTTAAAGGAAAATTTTTATTGATTTGTTTATGAACATAATTTCAAAGTATGATAGCACAACACAGAGAGGATGAAAAGCTATGTCTATGGCAGTCTACCATGCAAATGTACTAGGTATGCTCACAGCAGTGAAAGGGTTAAAGAAATATTGCCATCATTGGAAATTCCTGATTCCCATAACATAAGCACAAAAAGATAGATGCAAAGCTCTAGATTTGTGATGGAACGTTGAAGACTGTGATAGAGAGGAATACATTAAGCAAGTGAGGCAGGTATAGATAGGAAAGGGTTGTTAGACAGATTGAAGAGAGATAAGATGCAAGTTGAATTGAAAAATAGTTCATTGTAGCGTAGGTGGTCAGGTTTCAGACAAGGCTAAGAATTGAAGGTAGTGTATAGCCTGTGTCCATCCAAAACCTACCGTAAGCCGTTGACTACCAAACAATAATCCCAATTACAACGGCAAATACTTGAATTTAAAAAAAATCAGCGCTCCCCTCAATTTTTGATGAAATTGAGTATGCACTCCCTAACTTTTTTCTGATTTCCCAACCGAGTGGCCACTCAATTCGTTTTTTATGATTTCCATGTTAGACGTGGATTTTATGTTGCCATGGTATGATTCTAAGAGCATACCAAAGGGTACTCCAGGTGCCCTCCATAGAAGATCCTCCATCTGGACAGCCAACTTCAATTATCTGAAAGTACAAAACTATCAAACTCTGCAGCTGAATACCAACAAAGATTTAATGAGTTACTGAGTGAGTACCCCAACTATACAGCAATATACACAGTTATACCTGTATAAATCAGCAGATGACCTGTTTGCGCTACAACTTCCTTCAATCAAGGCACAATTTAAGCTGCATTTAATTTGCAGTACATATTTTTACAGTTGAGCTGCCCTTTGTAAACATCACTACATTAAAAGATCCCCTTTTACTTAATAGTCCTCAGTCAACTCTCTTTGACTGAGATGGTGGGAAAGTTAAAAGATCATTCCAGAGGGCTACAGGGTACAACGGCATTGCATGATTGAGAGGGCTGATATAATGGCAAAAGAAGCATTGAACAAGTAGCATTTACAGCCACAACCCATACCGGTACAAGATCAAAGAATTAAGTTGAGGAGAATAAAGATTTGCTGAAAGGAGCACAACATGGCATGCACTAAATAACGATAAGCTTTAGGGCTGTAAAACTCAAAGAGTCCCACATAAGACCCCATCCATTAGGAGATGACAGCGATAGGTCATCATGCATATGATAAGGCACTGTGCCCTCAATCATGCGTATCTCTTCCTAAAAAAGGTTGCCTAAAACTGCTTCCCGTTGCCTAAGGCTGCTTCCTAAAACTGTTGCGGCATCTCCCGCAGTTTCTTTGGAATTACTAAAAAAGGTAGTTGAACGATGGTGCAAGGGCTGCAAGTTCTTTCCGACTGTTCACCGCTGTCCCACGATATGTAATAAAATAAAAGTCATGAATCTTTAAATATTAGGGGAGACCTTGACATTATCCTTGGTGATAAACCTGAAGCCACATCTGATTAATTTTATTTTTAAAGCAAGCCAATCAATTCTGGCTTCTGTAATATGTTTTCCGTGGACTTAGGTGTAGAATCTTAATGTTCATGATAGATCAGGAAAAGAATTAGCATATTTTACACTTTTTTCTTTTATTTTTCTTAATATGAAGAGTATTTGTATATGTCATGATCTTATTATTAATCTCAGATTGCTAGTGGGGTGCAAATGACCTCAGTCATTGAGGCACCTAAAACTTAAATTACTACTTCCACAACTGCAAATTACCGATCAAAAATATTCATGACATTTGAAGGTAGCAAGTTCTATTCATTTAAGCTACATACTTACGTAATTTTTTTACAGACTCCTTATACGCCAGCCACTCATTCTAAATAGGTAAAAAAAGTATAGTATTAATAAAACCTAAAGAGTGAACACAATGGAAAAGATAATTATACGATTGAAATTAAATAAATACCAGTACAAAGTTGATATATTTGTTGTTTATTCCAATCTTTACACAAAGACTGACTCCAATCATCACATTTTTTTCTCTCTTATATTTTAAGTAATCAATTTTAAAAATTTGTATCAAACAGTAACAAATTTTCAAGCCACACACACTTAATAATCAATTATACTGAAAATTTTGAGCCAAGAATAAAAAAGCCCATCTAAAGCATGTTATGAAAGATTCTTCTCATATAACTCTTACATAAAATACAATAATTTTTCTCTGGTTAAATTTATGGAAAATCACAAATTAAATTTCCTGAGTAATATCTTCCACCATCTTTGTGCATGTGGATTATGGTAAGCTCCAATGGCAGCTAACATTACTAGGTAGCTCATGATGAAAACCAACACTTTGTGATTCCTAAGCCATGATATTGCTCCACTCCCGACCCTGAAATCAAATTTTTCATTGTAAGCACTTCCATGTTTGCCAAACCCATTATTTTGACAATCAAACTAATAAGACTTTTTTTTTTACCTATAAGGTGTTTCTTTGCAGTAGACAAGGAGGTATCTCACTCGCACCAAATCACTATTTACAACAAGGTAATATTTATTGGGAACTTTGCCACCAATACTGTCCGTTGTTATTGAACGCGATGGATCCGAATCTGAAATAAATTTTAAGCTTAAATTAAGATTCTGTTTTTTTCCTACTCATCAAAAATAATTAACAGGTAATGAGGAGAATATGCTATATGCGTAGACCTTATCAATAATCTCAAATTGTCAGGTAGCCTAACACTGAAGTACCTGCAGGTTTTATAGAATGCATCATAAAAATCTTACAGCATTTGCAATACATTTTCACAGTATGGAGAAATAATTTATTGAAATGTATCTGCACTCAACCTTGTTCATACCTTTATCTTGGCACTTAACATCAGGATGATTAATAATTTCACATACAGCAACACAGCTCAATTCACTTCCATGAATACTCCTGCCCCATCCATATCCACTAGGGCTATATGGGAGACTTACTGTCAACTCACTAGAGAGATATATACCCTTTCCAAAGAGAGAATTCTGTAAAGACAAAATTTTTCAAAATGAGAAACAAATATTTGTGAAAGAGAATTTATAGATAGGGCATAAGCAGATATTACCATGTATTTCTCTTTATGCATTATTACAGATATTGGGTATACTAATACTACTGGGTAATGAAGTTTACTTACCCTCACCATTTGCAGATTTGCATTATTTACTACTGAGACCAGTTTTGCCTTGTGTAATGACTTTTCACTTGCACAGCTATAAGTCACAGAGAATGAAGCATGTGTATGCTTCAAACTGATGACAATGAATCGCAATGTAACTATTGCCAATCAATTACAGTAGAAGCCCATTTTAATGCGCCTCACAATAACATGGGAGTTAAACAGATAGGGTGAGTGATTTCCCCTGAAAAAAATTCTGACTGGAATAAAAGTTGCAAATAATTCAAAATACAATTTATTTGTGAGGTCAGTTATTTTCTCAAGATATCTGCTCAAATTTAATAACTACATATGATAGACTACTACTGCATGTTAACAGTGCCAACATCAGCAAGACCAGCATTACAATGGGCTTCAATGGGTAAATGATTCAACATTGATCAACAAAAAGAATATTAAAATATATGTAACACTCCATCCTAAACAATACCTCATTTATTAAAATGTAATATTATAATTTTTTATTAGCTCCTCCTCACAAGTCACGAAACAAGTTGGTGGTTTTAGAGATTTGACTATATATGTATGTACTCAGGGATTGTAAAACCACTTTAAGCTGAGGAATCAAATTATTTTTGGGAAGGTTAATTTGTATAATTTCAGCAGTACACAGGTCAAATCCACCAGCTGACAGATTAAAAGTCCATAGCAAAATAGAAAATGTATGCCAAAAACGGAAAACTTTCTGAAAACATGGAAAACAATGTTTTTTCATTGTGACGGCATTTTTTAATGGAGCATGATGTAAATCTTCGGGCTACTCGAATATATCATAGTCCATTTGACCAAAATATGCAAGACAAACACTCCTAAATCATGTATTTATTTCTATTAAGGATATAGTACTCCAGTGGGTAGATCAATGGGCTAATGACTGAAGGTCCTGGGTTTGATTCCAGGTGAGGATTCTTGGCACACTCAGCTTCACCAAGCTGCGTGATATATTGAGAACCAGATCTTCCTGGGAAACCACAGGTGGCACAGGAAAAGGAACTGCATCCCTACACTGATATTGGAACACACACCATTTGGCTTAGGTAATAGGTGAATTCTATGCTCTCTCCTTGAACCAACCTTCAGGTTGATAACTGTACTATTTTGTCACTAAAAATAAATGATCTCTGAATTAATATTATTTTGAATCTGTTTCCCATCTGATTTATGACGCTGATTGCTTAAACTAGACTATTAGTTGGTACTTCCATGAGTTAGACTTAATGAAAATAATCAACAATAATTGATTTTTAAACAATAAAAAATAACATGTATATGCGATATAAGTAAGATACATACCTGTAGTTTTAATCAAAATTGGAATCATACACCCATTTTGCAGCGTAAGTTAAAATTATTTGGTTAATGAATAGAAACAAACTGTTCAACTAGGTGAATATTCATTTACATAACTATAATTCCAAGAATAATATAATTGGAGACTATTTACAATGGCCTCTGAGAACATGAATTCAATGCACTCATCTATTTAAAGTTGCATTCAATTATTGGTAAGGCCTTGGTAATCAATACTTAATACATGCAGGAAGAAAAATTAAGTCGGGGCTGCCATATTCTCTTTGGAGTTCATTTGTTCATTACTTTGTGTCAATAAAGCTAGATGCAAATTCCTTTGCTATAATATATGGTTCTCCAAACTATAATTCCATTTAAACCTTTCTTTCACACGCTATGGACTACCTTCTGTAATTTGATGATTAAGGACCATCATAATATTTAACTTAGGGCAAACTAAAAACAAAATAAAATGCCAATGTGCTCCTCATCTAAGGAGTACATACAATGTCTTATAATTTGCTTTCTATGGGAAATATATAGATTATCCAACTAGTTAATTAAAACTCTAATCCTGATTTCTCTGTAACTCATTCAACTCTCATCTGAACAATTAATAGGTGTGAGTTCAGTTATGCCAGGTCAGGAAGCAAAGGGGCAGAATTTTGGAATTTATTGATTATATATTTGCTTAGTCATTGGCATGATTTAAAATTTGATAACAAACTTTCTAGCCTGAGATGAAATGGTTTAATTTGACCCCAACTCTACCTGTGAGCCAGGTTTGACTTTTCATTGGGGTAGGAATGGTGACTTTTGATGTCTGCATTTTCTGATCTTACTTAAACTTAGGTAATTACAAATTTGAGTGTCCACATGCATGCATCCAGACACTCATGCTCTTGGCTGAATAAAAACCCCACCCCTAAGATAACTCGTGTTCAATTTCCTCTACTGCACAAGAGTTGGGGAGCGGGCCAATGAAATCAAGAGAGCCACACACAATGCAACCTGTTTCTGATATTTATTTTCCTTTCTGTGAAATAAGATAGATGAATGGCAAAAGGCGATTTTAGGACCATTATGGAAAGCGACAATTAGTGTTATACGAAGTGCGTAGCACATTTCATGAAGTAAAATTTGACCATATCCATAACAAGATTTAAAAGGCCACTAAAATGTACATCTTCAACGTGAAAGTGTTGAGCTTGAGTGGAATTAACAGACTTCTCCTTATTTAACAATGTAACAACATAATAGGAGCCACAATAATTACATTTAGCCAAATGTTATTCACTGTTGTCAACAACTGTGATTGACTAATTCAAGGTATATTGGCTAGAGGTAACATCAATTTACCTTATTCATATGTTGCTGTAAACCATAGTGAAGAATGGAATGAAAATTTTCCAATCTGCTACCATGAAATGCAAAGAAGGTACCATATTTTTTAGTGAAGTCATTCCATTTCATTTCACTGGAACTTTCAGGACTCCAAACCATTTGAAAAATTAGATTGGGAGCTTCAGTCGCAACTTCTGATGGTACCAGCTTCATCACAAAGTCAAACTAAAGATGAAAATAAGAGAAGCTTTAAGTCCATAATATAAGTCAGTAAAATATTAACATACATTAGATCCCACTTATTCATAATTCTCTTTTGATGCCTAATTGTGTTATAATATTTTTTCTAAAAACAAAGCAAATTAAAGAAAAATACATGGAATTTGATCAGAAGGAAAGTTATGAAACTCTGTGCATATAAATATTTCTTTCATATGATGATTACTATTATGAGCATATTTCCTTCCTGTTACGTTTTTTTATGTAGCACTAATTTGAAAAGTAATGTTTTGGCCTTTTTCATCACACACATGTAAATAATAAAAACAGCAATTATAGACACCATGCCCTAGGTGAAGGCCAAACCACCTAGGTGGGAGTTGAACACAAAATCTCTAGGTTAGGAGGGAAGGGTGACATCCTGCTGCAATTGGCTGACATTTAAGAAGGGCGAGTGCATTGAATACTGCGCTATGACCAATCACAGTGGATACCCACAGTTTCTTTGGAATACTGTAATTTTTCAGGTGCCTCATGGATCTTGGAGAAATATGTACTGATCAGGAAAGGGAAGTAGTTCTCATACTCTGATGTATGAATTTTGCATGGCTTGAGGCTAAGTGTTAGGCAAGATCAACCATCACTACTCAAGCTAACCTTTGGGTTGACTACTACGGTGCATTAGCTTTTAACTCTTTTTTTTAAGAGAGTAAAATGCTTTTCCATTCATTGAAAAGGCAATTGTCTCAATTGACATCCTTGCTGTCTAGTTAAGAGTATGCTGCAACCAGGCATCTCTGAAAGTAACCACACTGTCAAGAGTCCTAATCTCGTTATATTAACAACAAATTCATTCCTTAGCTTTCATGATATTGCCTATTGCATCCACTTATCTACATTTAGTTAATAAATTGCTCTGTGTTTTCAAAAGACATAAATAAGAAAAATAGGGAAAATCCTGTATTACTCATTATAATTACAAACTAGAATTAATATTTTTCAATGTCCATCAATTTGTTACCTGAAAACTTCACTACATGTGATTTGTGTAACAGCTTTGGACAAAAATAAATTATTAAAAACGTGGTTAAATTTATAAATGCATTAATTAATTAGTTGTATACTCTATGAATTCAATGTTTCCCATTGTTATTACGCATGTAACATTTAATCCCATATAACCTATGTATTTAAAGTGCAATTAGAGTCTTTCATAATTCTTTTACCTCTTTTTTTGGAATATTTTTAAACTTAGGTTCTGGTAATTCTATTAGCAGCCAATGCAACAAATCGATGATATCTTCATTTCCCCGGTAGAAATTCGGTTCTTCAATTTTCTTCAGCAGCAACGAAAATGATTTTGTTTTGTCCACCACTTCTCTCTACCATGAAAAAACATAGTTTCATTTCAATGGAAATATATGACGGCAATATCGAAGATTAGAAATTTACAATATACTTGAAAACACTTACTAAGGCGTCTATATTCTTGTTTCCATCAGTGACAAACTGGTTGGGGTAAGGCTTAAGACATGAATCAAACCTATAGCTTTGACATGCCGCAACGAATATGCTCCATCTAATATCGGCTGCAACTATATTGGTCTCAAGAAGATGTTTTAAGTTGCTTACTTTCTTTTCTCCCGCTATTTTTTCTGTTCTATTAGGAGTTGTAACGACGGCTTCATCCCCAACACCGGTAATTTGATTCATGGTCCTGTTTACGTCCTCTGAAAAAGTTCACTATCGAGTGATAATAAATTTCACGTCAAATGATAGGCATGGAGAATAAATGGTAACATAAATCTGCTGCCAATAAATGGGCATACCGATTTAATTAATGGAATACATACCAGCGATCATGAATGATGACGTTGAAGTTTATTAACCTGCATTTGCCTATAGAATTAATAAATTGAAAAAATGTTTACTTCATACACGAGAAAACGTCAATTTATATTGAAATGGGCGATGTAAGAGATCGGGTGGATATATAGGTTGACTAGGTAACACTAACAACAACGGCATTGCATTCATTGGTTCGAAACAAAGAAATCATTAGTTAGTCGTTTATGCATGACTACATCATCCTTCTATAAATATATCTGAGTTTCGTGAGACCACAACATTTTGTCCAGTTATTATAAGAATAAAAGCGTTCTCTTCAGCCACATATTTCACCAAACTATACACATCATTCTGTCTAGAGCTCCGTTCAACTTATCCCCCTCGCTTGTTCTCGATCCATTGATCAAGGGAGCAGCACCGCTGTACTATTAAATTATGAACATCAACTAAAATTCTCAAAGCAAGAACATTTACCTAGCATGAAATTATATTTAAACCGAAATTCTATACTCAACAAAGATCACAGGAGGTGACTGAGTTTTTAAAATTTTGATAATGTGACTGAAAATCTCATGCGAGTTACATATGTCACAACACAACAGCCGACCCGTGAAGTTGAATTAGTTGCTTAAAAGAAAACTTACCGTTGTATTCAAATATCATAATTTCAAATGATGACACCTAATTCATAATTGAAAACTAAAAACAGGATGGCACACCAAATTGTATAAAAAATTATTCACCTTAAAAAATCGATTTATCATTTCTATGCATAAAGCACCCGAAGAAATTCATCAAAAGTTTCCAATCGCGCCAATTTTCAATGGAAGTTCAAAATATTCATCACGACGGAGTAACTAATACCTACTTCCTAGAAATTATGGGCAGTTATTGGGAGAGATATAACAACAGTGCCAACGCAAGGTTGCATCAGTTAACATTTTACGGTCATACATTGACATATCACGTCGTGACACCGGCTTCACATTTTATAAAATCCCGTTTTTAAAACACCTACGGACCCTGACAATCCATGAAACTTTCTCATCTCTACAAGACACATTAATTCGTTATCTCTCATCATGAAAGCGAATGACATACAACATCGCCGGGAATAAATAAAAGCATCACTGATGCAGACAAAAGGAAGAATACATCAATGGATCCCTCCGATGGATGGTCATTGATGAAATATTCATCTAGGAACATTTTTTATATGGAATGACCCTAGAAAGCACATGTAGAGGTTTTGAGAAACATGCATTAACCTATTATAGATGCAGTCAGTGTTTATTTTTTCAATCCTAATAAGCTTTAAATAGTCATGTTAACTTAAAAATTTGGCAGGGCTGAAATAGCGAAACAACTATACAATGCTGCCACACAGTAGTTGTGTAGATTCTTGTCCTCTTTTATTTTGTAATGCTGAATGCCCTAAGGAAATATCGCAAAATACTCTATTCCATGGAACAAGAGAAACTAGTTCTTATTATTAGCTGTGGTCATCTGCCTAACGTCTAATCATTTTCAACAAATTTTAACAATTTACAGCATGCATATTTGCCTAGCTATGTTTCTGAAAATAATCCAGGGGCTACAATGTGGGTACCTACGATTTATTTTATGAATTACTCATTGTAATTTATGACCATTTCTTTAAAAGAATGAATTTTTCATTAAGTCCATTGTAAACAAATAGATGTATGTTGACACAACCTAAACTATATATCTACCTTCCTGCAAAATACATAACATTGATTCCATCTAGAGTACCCACCAGCACAATAAAAATGGAATAACATAGAAACAATCATTTTAATATTGGCTAAGTAAAAAATCTTTTGTCTTAAATCGGTCTCAAAGAACACAAATTATAGTTCACTAATAAAAATTAAGTAGAAGGTAAAATAAGGAATTAGAATTGGGTCAACACTTTCATTGGGTGTATTTTTCAAGATTCAATGCCAAAAAGAAATGCAAAAGACTCCATGGACCTTAAAATAACTTGGATAAAGTGAACCAAACAAGGTACTTGGCAGATCAGTTAAATACAAGAGATGTCACAAGTAAACAAGTAGACTACCATGCCAGATGAAATTTCAAATAGAGTTACATTCTCAAAATCTTAAAATGCAACCAAACTTAAAGTCACACATGACAATTAGATACATATTCCTTCCAACAAATACTGAATATTTAATCCTCAGATGTGGGGCGAGTTCACCATTCAAACAGATGGCCATTTTCTACTTAAGTCATAATTCTCAAGTCCATTGCATTATACAAATGCCAACTATGCTGTATCGTCTTCATGCAATAACACTCATTATTATTTAGAAATCCTCTTTCTCTATCAGTTGAAATAGTTGCACAATAAGGGAATCAACTACAAAACCAACAAAATCAATACATTGGGATACTCGACTGTGTATTATAGATGTCATGGTTCAAACAGGCTTTCCCAACCCTTCAGTTTTGATACAAAAATTTGATCCAATCACAAGAAATACTTTGGTCCTTGAGTGGATTCCTAATTTATCCGATTTTGTTTCTTGGCCATGAACTGTGTGATACCAAATCAGGGGAATTTCTGATTTTTCCAGCAAATATACCATCCTTTTTTCCCAATTTTTCTTCACTGTTTGGTACATCAATAATTTTTCTCAGATCACCCCTTCTTGCTTTGTGAGTGATTGGCATCACCAGAGTTATTCCTCTAATATTTTGTTTTTGCTTATTTCTGGATGGCCCATGCTCTACAGCCAAAACAAATTGATCTCACGACTAAAAGAAACATCAATCTCATCAGGAATTCCGGATTCCCATACATTCACAGCATGCATTTCAAACTCCTGACCTTCTTAACAAACATTGGACTTCCCCCCCAAGTTTTTAATGAGATGGATGCTTCCTGACTTTCAAACTAGGTGGTAACCATAGAGATGTTTCTTGCCCTATCAAATAGAAGATACTTTAATGAAAACAAAATGTAAAGGAATATGCTTATAATTCCAAAAACATGTTCAAAACTACTTTAGCAATCAAATTGCACCTCCACTATATAAAACAATAAATTCTCTAAAAGTAGGCCTAGTCACATGAAGTAATGAAAAATTCTATAGCTCAATTGCAAAACACAAAAAATTCTTTTTAAAAGATATTTTATTTTATAGTTTTATAAAATTTCAGATACATGGCTAAAGATCATTATACAGTACATCAGCCGAATATTTAATGGATATCGCAGTATAACAGTTTGTTGACCAATATAGGGCTATGAATGTCTTTGAAACTTAATATTGGCAATCCCTGGGCTTCATTAAGGGAGAACATGGTCTCTATAAATTGATTTCACCTTACTATACTGACATCTAACCAATTCCACAGCCACTAATTCATGTTTATAACCAACAAATATACACCAAAGTTCATCACGATAGAAATGTGAATCAAGTGGTTTAAGCAACACAGAACTGTAATCCACTTACAACAAAAATTATTTTTAGCGGACCCTGATATTTCATTTGGTAGTCATCTGCAGAGTGGCTTTTGAATTATGATTTAAATATTTCCTTTACTTAAGGGCATCACAGAGTAAGAAGACAACCATAGCTGTAAAGCATGAATGTACATATGCTTACAATGCTCAGGTATATTTTTATTCGAAGCCACAGAATTAAATACAGATTTCTAAACACCTTCTTGGGGGTGAATCATTTCTAGACAATATAGTTACGTATTATGGTAATAATTATTCAAAATAAGTTATTTAATGATTGAAGTTTTTTATTAAAAGATTTTGGACGCTTCTGCAAATTTTATACATTCTTGTTTTACAATTCTAATGTAGAGCATGCAGTTAAAGAGAGACTAATCTGCCACACTGCACCTGGAGATATTTCAATGCAAAATAATTTATTGCTTCATCTATGTATTCAGTGCATTTGAAGTTAGTCTTGAGCAAAATGATAACATATTATCAAGAACACTTCTGTACACAAGATGGCAAAGACCTAAATAAACCAAAACAAAACAGCCGATTGATAAAGCTAATGTAAAACAGTAAACAATTGTACGTTATCTACATCGATGCAACTGTCACCTCAAAATAAATAATGCAAAAATGCCTTAGGCTGCAACAATGCATGAAGGAGCACCTGCAGAAATAATCAAGCAAGCCAAATTAACAAATAAACATGAGCTACTCTGACCAATACACTTCACAAAAAATTAACAGATAAAAGAAAAGGGCAAATCAAATAATCACGCCCTACAAATTACACAGCACATTATATTCGTCGTAGATGAATTAATGTAAATACTGCATCTTCCAAAAATATAGCAGTAAAGTAACACCAAAAATTATGATGTACACGTTTATGTTGGCATGCCTATATTACAAATGAATTAAGATCTCTGGAAACCCAAAGGAAGTACTGTTCTTAAAATGTTCAGTCCTTTCACTGTGAAGAAAATGGGAAACTAACATTACGTATTACTACTGCTTGTAGCCAATTTTGATTGCTGGATGATTGACGTTTTCCTGACAGGTACCGATTCAGGCGTGGGTATAGCTTCGCCAGTAGCGTACGGAAGCACAGGAGGGACTCTGGATTTGGCGGTTGGTGCCTTATTTTGTTTGGCCATTTGGTAATCTCCAGAATCGAAATATTTTTGCTGCAAGAAAATGACAATATTTATGAGTATACATCTTGTGTGAATAACTATAAACAATATTGGATTTGACTTACCCCTTTTGCAAGTCGCTTTTGTAAAAATCCAGAATGTCCGCTCATGGGTAACACGGCTTTTGGGAATTTCACCTTCAGTTTGGCTTCCTCAATTTTCTCTAACTCTTGATTAGATAGGGGTTTCTATAATTAGAAAAATACCATGTTAAAAATGTTACAATTCGAGTCAAATTATTTCATCGCACATCCTTAAAACATCTAATTTGGCAGTCATAGCAGATACATCTATCGATAAGTCAAAATAAAAATATGATAATTATGGAGTATATTCTCTTCAGTAATTCACCGCGAAGTCATAACGTAGTTGAACGGTTCGTCCATTATTAACTACATCAAGATATGATGAAACTCTAGAGACCCACTCAGTAACAAAATAAAAAAATTAAATTTCATAAAATAGATGAAAAGTCATCAATTTTATTGAGTGTATTCCGGAGGTCCCATGGTATTCTTACTAATGGGCGTGGGAAAAAAACGATTCAGTTGTCTGTAATGCTTAAAAATATGCAAAAAATTTATGTCAGGTCTACAGGGGTATGAAAAAATTGTATTTGAAAACGCCAATTGTGCGATAACAATTAACTACTTGAATGCAAATTTGAAGTATCATAACAACGCAATCATATCACACCCATCCTTCATTGAACGCACGTGATTATGTTGAAAATACATTGCACACATATATTAGCGGCTACCATATGGCTCAAAATATGTTTTTAAACTTTCAATTAGATCCAACTATTCGTAAATTACGACAAATCATGATAGATGTGCATGACCTCCCGACGACGTTAGGGAAAAGCACGAGATACGAACTAGGTCGTCAAGATATAAATCACTTGATTTTCTTCATATATTCTAATATTATGCTTTGATGTGTTATTTTTCAAGAAAAATATTCGTAGGGAATATTACCTCCGGTTCATTCTCGTTAGTCTCCTCGCCTTCCTTGGTTTCATTTTCACACTCCATAGTATCCTCAGATTCGTTCGTTTTCATTTCTGCTTCTTCAGACATCGTGGCTTTAAATGTAAGCCTTTAATCTAAGAATATATAATTAAAAATGATCGTACAGATGCCAACGTACAGTTACTTTATACTCAACGAAAACTCATGCACGAACGGGCGGTTGCGAAGGACCCTTACATTCACTTGTCAATGATGACATGAAAATAACAATGGCGGAAAAATAGATACCTTTTTTTGGTGTTTTTGAATTAAGATGATATCATGAAAAGTCCGTTACGATAACTTTCAATCGACTTTTTACAAGTGCTACTTTCTATAAAAGTATCCAGAGCAGTAAAAATATTTTAACGAAGAGTACTCGGCGAAGAAAATAAAAATTACGATGAAGTTGTAATTTTTGAAACTATGAAAACTTAGAGGCAAAATGTGTACCCTTACGCGCTCAGAGGATAAAAATTAATTAGGTATGAATTCGCACAATTTTCTCTCGAAATAATCGGCAATAATTATTTATATATATTAACCCTCGATATTTCCGGCAAATCAAATTGTAAAAAAGCGAGCCAAGAGCCTAACCGATGGTTGCTATACTATGCTATGTTATGCGCACTGTAGTGGCCATTTATACTCGTTTATATTAATAACAGTGCTAATGCCAATATATAAATTTGTAATATTGGTGTTAAAGGTTCAGTCCTATTCAGCCACTTGAGGTGAATTGTTGTTTACGTGTTCAATATTTTGGGAGAAGACTGTACACTTTTGCCAAAATGCATTCTAAATCCCAAATTATAATTTGAACCAATGTCCATTATTTAAATTCCCATGATTAATGACAACAGTGACAACAGTCGTCGTTTAATTATATTGCCTTTATGATCACTTTTCCCAAAAATGAATTAGCACAAACAATCATTTGTCCCTTTATCTCATTCCTGTCGGCTAGATACATTTTCTTCTTCGAGCTTTTCAAGATGTGGAAATCATTCTACAGGTCCCAAAGTGAGACATGTGCGCCTAGGCCATACTTTCACTGTAACCTGGCGGAAATTTAAATGTATGTTTATAATTTTTACAAAACACAAATTGGCGATATTCAACCATATCGTAGTATTATATTTAATGCTGCACATTCATTTCTACTTCATGTAATTAATAAATCAATAATAATTTTCAAACATATTAATCGCCGAAGTATTTTAATATTGTAAGATTAGCTGATTACCTAACCGTCGGTTTAGATTTTTTATGAAATGTTTACTTCATTTTCCTTTCTAGTGTTGTACAAAAAGTATGGTTAATGGTCTGTCACTTATTTTTTATCTTGCTCAAGATTTAAGCGAGTAATATCAGTGGCTAAATTAATTTCCGTTTACCTATTTTTCCATGATGGAAAAGGAGATTTTCAGGAGTGGGGGGTGCTCATCAAAATTTCCCAGTCATTAAATATCTCTACTTTACATTTCTTCTTTATATATATTTTATTTTTATCTCTTCCCACCCGCCCACATTTTTCTTTGTGAAGTTAAAACTTAGTGGTGTAATTACAAACCACGGATTATGGACAAAGTAGGATTGTGTGAGAATGCCATGGAAGAAACTTTACTTATGTTTTCCTGCTAGGTTGAGTAGTGATCTAGCTGTCTACCCTATCTAGATTGAATCACAATTATGACACATGGGGAGACCAGAGTTGAAGGAGATATTACGGTATGGGGTAGCATTCTTATAAAATATTTAATTAAGAGCCCAACTTTATTTTTTTCTGCAAAAATCAGGAAATGCAGTTTCCCGTGAATTTATTTTTAAAATGTAAAGTTGTTACAATTGCATTAGTAATTTAATGCACTCATACACTTGTCTATACTGCGAAGATATTGTCAACCTTTGCGAAGAAACCAGCAATTAACATTTTTCTCATCAACTAAGTGCTGCACAATTTTTCTTCAAAATAATTCTTGAAAAGTTCAGCAGGTGTAGTAATAATGCATACCCTATCTCCAAGCCATAATTTGCCTCTAGCAGCGTTTAATTAGGGTTTATTTTCACCTGCATACACATTCACCATATGCAGGAGAATCGCTGAGAAATGATGGTTCAACGGCTGGCAGGATCAATGTAATTATATTGAGGAAGTATTCTTCCATGGTTTCCTTGGCCAGTCACATAATAAACAACGCTTTTTCGGGCTTTGGTTCACCCTGAGGTAAGCACAGCGAAATTTACGCTTTCAGGATAAGGACGATTCCTTTCTCCATACCACTATTCGATCATGTTACATGTGTATAAAATTTATTATTAAAGCCATAATTGCACCGTTCGGATTTTAAAAAATGGTTCATCAAATGATCACTCGATGTTTGAACCCGGGCAATTGAAGAACACCCAACCACTAGGCTACCACGTCGTTTTGACTATAATTATACCTAAATATTAATTCATTTATGTGACTATAATTTGAATATTTTTATTAAGCACATTCGTATAATAGAAGTGTTAACCAATTGGAATAAAACATACTTTGAACGAAAAATAATTTCTGTAAAAACAACATTCTTTATTTCTCTATTTCTGGTAATGGTAATTAAGTGTCATGTCAACGGGTTTTGTCGCGAAAATTTTCATTGATTAAAAATGTTTGTATTACTAGCGTGTTTTCTATCGGGAAGTATTTATCACTTGTGTTTTGCTGAAAGGGGCGTATTGGTGAGGAACAAAGGATGAGTCGATTTTATGAATGGTACATATCTCAAAGCATTTCAATTCTTATGAATAACCCTCAATGCCATAATACAGTATATGCTTATTATGTCTTAATTTTTTATACTGTCCGATGATTTAAAACAATATACACGATGTATTTAAAAAAAATTGGCGTAATGTGATTATAATCTCCTAGCATGAGTTTGCCTCGCAGTTTCTGAATTCGTTTCGTTTATGACGTCACATGTTGGCGTTGTACTCCTGGTTCCAGCTTTCAACGCGAGGGCGTCTTAATGCTACTCGAAGAGTGAGCTATAAAAAGTTGAGGGATGACTAACGTCGAGGCAGTCTATCGATTCGGTCAAGATGGGGAAGTCAGTAGTTAGTCTGCTTTTCTATCTTACCATTGTGTTTACAAATATTCTACGGCAGTCTTATTCGTATAAAGTTGAAAAATATTCATTGCTGATGCCTAATGTTCGTCCATCAGTCGTAAGTATTGCTGTCATGTTTCCATTGCATGTTGTCTGAACAGATTATTGTAGAAATAGATGTAGAAAATTTGGAATGTGTAAGGATTGTTTTCTCCACAAACCCTCTCATAGTGTGACGATAAGGAGTTCACCGTGGATATTTGTGTATCAAGAATATTTTAGTTTGAATAGCGTGTACTTTTTACATTTTAAGCGAGAGTAGCTTGTCCATATGCCTTTTAACATTTGTGTACCCCGCTCTGTTCCATGAATGATATATAATTAAGAATAACTTCCGAGGAAACTAGAATTCCAAAACTAAAATAATTTTATTCGGAAAAAACTTTGCAGGAATTAGGCTACGTGAGAGAGAGTTAAGACATTATGGAGTTACATTTATTTCTCTTATTGGGGCTTGCAATTATTACTTCTCCGTTTTATAGACTTGCGGTACTGTTTATATTTCTTAATGAGGAGCGGTGGTTTGTTCTACCAGTACTTTCAAAAGAAAATATTTGAATCAACCTTGTTTCTTATGCAGCCATGAATTTCAAATATGAAAAATTGAAATGGAACCTTATCTGGCCTCTAATGCTTATGTTGCTGGAGTGTGGAATGGGCGGGTAGTTTGGAAGTGAGCTCGTTGTATGTTACGATAAGTTATCTTGTTGCACATTTGTTGGCATTTAATTCATCAGTCAATGCATTATAAAATTTCGGTAATTCTATATCCTTTTCTTAGATCTTCGCTATTTCGTCCTATTTTTTGGTTTCTGTCCATCATAAAGTATCTTTTATTTTACGCTGAAAATTCAAGCGACGCACCTTTGACGTCATAGGGGAATATGCGTGGGCGTATCAATCAATGGCCCAGAATCTCCTAACCACCCCAAACATTCGGCAAGCCCGACATCTGTTGCTGCGGAAAAATAAATTCAATGGCCAACCATGTATCAAGCTATCTACGACCGATAGTAGACCGGTTCATATATGAATGATGGTTTTCTGACTTCGAGGCTTTCCTGCAAGATGCCATGGTTGTGTTAATGTGCCCTTCCATTATTATCCTGGCAGTGCTGCTCCGCTGACGTTCTAACGTTAGTTTCGATCTAATCTGACATATGGCAAACCGACATAAAGTTCTTAATTATCGTTTATGATTGATAGATGAATGTGAAATGTTTTTGTGACCGTAGATCCCGTAACTACTAAGTGATAAAGGTAAATACGAAATGCTAGCGCCAGTTGAGGGGTTTTCGTGGAGGCGTCCCCGACAACGGTAGGTTCGTTTTTTTCGTGCGAACAAAGAGAATTTAGGGAACATCCAGAAATGTGTCATCAGAAGCGAGCAGGGGTCAGTTTTTCTCCAATAATTTTCGCTGAATTCACCCTAGTGTTTGAAAATTAGCTCAAAGAAGTGATATGCATTTATTGTTTAGCCACAAAGAAAAATATCCTTGACGCCACATTTTTAGAGCACTAAGTACTTTGGAAAGAATGTTATAAAAATATTGTGTTTTTATCCTCCGTTTTATAAACTTAAGTTCACTCGTACAAAAATTCTTTCCAAAGCGCACCATTGTGGTCACCTTGGGCTCTGGCTTCATGCTTGTGAAGTATGAAGCTAGGTGATACAAGTGATAACCGTATAAAAATATTTCAAACGACAATTATGTAATTTATTTTGGTGCACAGATGAATCGAAAACCAGTCACCCTGTTTAAATTGTTGAAAACGTTTCAACTAGCTTTCCAATTGATGGGATATGCATTGGTTACTGGTTGTTCGCCAAACTTCTCTTCCTCACCGAAGGTTTCCAAAATGAAGATTTAACAACGAATGGTGTAATTACTAAGGCGTGTTATATTTTACACTAGGTGTACTATTTAATTAATTCCCTTCGAGGACCACATTAGACACCCCAAAGCGGACGCAGGTCTATACCTTCATATCTATTCGTTTGGGCTACTGGGCCTTACTCCCACGTACCGTAATGGATAGTATGTTCCTCACGGTATCTATCAATTTTTCTTCGCTCAATCATGAGTCCGCGAACCATAAGGTCATGGATAAAACGAGAGAATATATTCAGGACAATGGACCATGAACTTGTTTTTGTCTCAGACCGCATTGTAAAATCATGAAGAGCTAGTGGGCAACCCTGTACCTCCGTAAATATGTCACTCCATTATCTAAAGCAGTGCTATAGTTGCAACAAATTCAAATTCGCATGATGCAAGAGACAACGGGACGCTGTAAAGTATTTTTCGAGCCGATCCGGAACGCGGGCTGTGGGTACCTACTCCTGTTTTGTGGTTTATAAAGTTTTTGCTTGTGCTAAGGTAATCAAGTAACTTTGGGTAGCGGTAGTCCTAACTGGAGTATCGCTGGAAGTCGTCCGTTCACGCCCTCCAAATACCAATGAAAGCCTCTGATCAGTTGGAATAAATTCCTCTTAATTTCGAATAAAGGTTATGTAGTTTCCCAACTGTGCTTTGTGGTATGCTAAACAAATCGCAAATGTTTTATTTCTGCGTTGTCAATGTCGGCCATGCAGACGGTGTCGAAATGACATGCGTTTCATTTCTATTTTCACCTAGAATCCCCCTTATTTTATGAAGAATATCTGAGATAAAATCCTTTATCAAGGGAAGCCGGGTCTTACAATCGAAATAATGGGTAAATAGATGTATGTCTATGAAACGTTCCGAAGAAACTCAAATATCCGCTTTAATATCCGTCACTGCTACTAACTCAATCTATCCACTTAGCAAAATTTGTGTGCCCCTGGTGTCCCGTGGACTCTGAGCTCTTTTTAGAAGTCTGCTCTGTTGTAAAGAGGACGGTGCCTTTCTCAAATTAATTTCCTTTTTCAATTTCTCACAATTTTAGGAACCACCATTGGGTGGCATGAAGTCTCATTAATAGCTGACATTTTATGGTGTCATATAGGAGCGGATAGTTACAACTTCGTGTGGACAGTGTGCATCGGCGCTACATTTTCGCGCGCGCCAACGGGTGCCAAAAATTTAACTTGTCTTCTAAGCGATAATAAAATAAAATGTTGCAATTTATGGTCGAATTTCGTCGTATTAAAACTGCGAGATTGATTCCAGTAGTCATCCATAATGAGAATTTTTGCAGGCGGGGGTTAGGCGCCTCTAGCGACAAGCGAGTCATTTCCTCTTCCCTGACTCCATGAATGGAGGAAGCAATGAATGAATGAACGTTCCCTGCCCCGCCCTCCGTCCCCTCAGCGAAGGCTCGGCTCACTGGGGTTGGGACGCACTATTTTAAGGAGTACCGGTCTTTTTCTAACGGGTTTCAGAAATCAATGATTTGCAAAAATGGCACTGTCGCAGGAATAATCCGTTGTATATGAATGTGTTTATGAACAGATAATTAATGTAAATTTGCCCAGGAATTGACGGAAACCTCTCCGCGTTTATGGCAGTGCCTACGAAATATAATGCCTAATACTCTTATTAATAAATCAAAGTCTCAATAAAAACTCCGGTATATGGTTGCTGGTAATTAAAAGGAAAATGATCTAAAAAGTTTCACTTTGGTAAAATTCTGCCCCGTAACCACTGTTTAACCTATAGTCGAATGTAATCTAGGGCTTTTATTGAATTGCCTTTAGGTTATTAATCGTGTGCCACTCGATTAATCAAACGTTTAAGCACTAGATGCCATCCGGAAGAGGTACTTTCAACAGTATCGATTTTAGATTTTGGCTGGTAGTACCGCAGCACAATACAGATACGTTAGCACGAGGTAGATCCGAATGGGGATATTTTTTGCCATCGTTATAGTTCAAGTTGCATCAGCCAAACCAGTTGATTTACGAAAAAGATGGACTAGAGTGAAGGTAGAAGTGGTGGTAAACCCGAGATGGTTGTTATTCTAAAGTTAGCTTCAATGATAATAATTTGTTGTCTCCGGCTTAACATTTTGGAATTTACATAACATATTGAAATAAAATGAGTAACTTTGTAATTCCACACACACTTTACTTAGAACACGACTTAGGGTTCGACGTTGGACGTCATTATCAGGTGATGACGTCCATCGTCAAAACCTAGGTCGTTTCCTAAATCTCTAAGGGTGTGTGGAATTAGCTTCTATGCATATTTTTAGGGAAATTAATCGCTAGTTCACACACAGCCTGGGTCTATTCGTCGTGGGTTTAATTAGTGGGAAGTATAATTAAGTTGGAGCTGAAAGGGGAAGAGGTGGTGTAGTTTCACCTTAAATTATCCTAGGTTCCATTATCCATAAATTTCCACTGCATCGTGAGTAGTACGGAGAATAAGGACGATAATGAATTATGAGCTTCGTTTGTCTCTCGCTCCTCACCCCACCTTAAGCTTATCCTTTTGTAAATAGGTTCCCTCCTCGTCATTTTGCGTCCATAGAAAGGGTCTTAAACTGTCGCTAAATGCATGGCAGCTCATTTTGTGATAAGCATTACTGCAACCAGGACCGCTTTATTCTCGGCATGATTGTGTTCCGTTTGACACAATAACCCACCAGTTCATAATCGGCGAAAATATATCGGGGTGTAAATCTACATCTACATAATACCCCGTAAGCTGCAGCAAGGGCGTGTGGCGGGGGTGTTAAGTCACCTGAAATCCATCCCCGTGGTTATCCCTTACGATATGGCGCTGCGGTGTTCGACTTATGATGAATCAGGAGCTCAATTAAGTAAGGCTGGAGGGAGAAAGGAATGAGAAAGTTAAAGAGAAAATGTAAAGACGGAGAATATCGGCGAATTCCTTGTGTACACAGGAATGAAGTATATTGCTACTGAATCCCATCTTATTTTGCTTCCATCTTTTCCTATGTTCTATTATTGATCTGGGAGAATTTTTCAGGAAATTAATTCTTAAATATATTCATTTTACGGTTTGTTCCTCTAATGTTATCAGTGCTGACTTAAGCACTAGCACTCTTGATCCAGCATTAGTATGTATCTAAGTTATTTCGTGTGGAGTAGTTCCACTATGCGATGGAAGTTTATCGTCTTTTTAAGTGGGAACATGTTTAGAGAATTGTTGTTAATGCAATGACTATAATATCCTAGTTTTCTCTTTGATATGCATAAGAGGTTATACAGATTTTTACTCTTCTTAAAGTCGATCCATCAAAATTAACCATTCTCGAGCCACGGACAATTGAATCACTAACAGGGCGACTTTGTTTCTCTCCAGTGTCCCCTTGAATTGAAAACTCTTAGTTTTAGATTTCGTCTTGACCGGGATGCGAGCCCGGATCCCTCGATGTCCGGCCCAGTGCCATTAGCCAGATAAGCTGCCGGGGCGTCCTCTTAAACTTGGGAGAGTTTTTAAATTTCGCGTTCGGACGTGCCAGAGTAGTGTCGAGTAGAGTTTAAAACTTTTTTTAGTATTTTACAGCTAATAGTGGGGAGTTATGCTAAATATATGCCAAAAAATTGCAATTGTGGTAGATATTTTCAAAAAAAGGTACCTTGTTTTTCACAAGCTAAATATGAAAAAACTGAGAAAGCTATTTTTGCTTTTTCTTAAAATTAATTAATTTTTCTCTTGCAAATTGAGAATCTTTAATATTATAAGCTCCCTGGTAAAAATTCTGGATAATCTATTAATCTCTGCTTAGGCATTTTGTTTAGTATATTCAAAATTCTAGCCCTATGATAATTTACCGACCACACGTATTTTTTAATGTAGAATAAGAAGCTGTAATAAAGACTTAAGTTTCCATCTGAAAAAAAACGAAGTTGACTTCTAAATGTCCTTGTAAACGTCCATCATACCAAAAATAGTAATTTTGTTTCTCCCCTTGAATCCAAGGAACATTTATTAGAGACATTTATTCCAACAATACATTGTTCTCGAAAATATATGTGTGGATATACATATATGTGTCTTTCGTGGTTCTGCTCGTCACACTTAAGCCAGAAAGCACCCGTTCACGACACTGGTTTTCCATGCTAATTAGCGTCATCGGTTGTTCTGGGCAATCCATTTTATTTCTTCGTATCTTACCCCAATCTTAACCATGTCCAACACCATAGATCTCTTTCTTCCTCGCCCTCTCTTCCCCTCTATCACACCATCTGACACAGTCTTCAATAGACACTCCTTCCTCAGACGATGCCCTTACCAATTAGCTTTTCTTTCCTTGGTAGCCAACAAACTCATTCTTACCCTCTGTCATAGATCTTTACTCAAACATGAGGGTTTTTGCAATTGGTATATGAAATGCGTTGTACGTTAATAAATCTGTGGAAAAGTGCAAATTTTATTTTTCTCATAATGACGAACTTCCTCTGCATCTCACCTGAATCTGTTGAATATAATTGATGTTTCATTCCGCGTAGCTGAATCCAGCTTGATCCTTAATAACATTAATCCTTACCGTTGTATCATTCATCGAGGTGTGGACATGTCTTTTAACCCGAGTTAACTCATCAATTAAAATAGTTTCAATCTACGAACGTCATGAGTGCGCTGTTGTAAATATCCTCATTATTTACTTCTGAGCTGTATCGTAAACGCGACGATTCCCGAACCTGCGGGGTGGCGACAGCGGAATGATTTAGATGACAATCCCCTCTACAGTTTTATCCGACGGACCCCGTGGGAATCCCAGATAGGAATACGAAACTATCTGGCCAAGGTAACGAAAATTAAAAACCAAGGGTGAGGGTTTTCAAGGCAGGAGCGGTTTCTATCGGGAAGGAATAGGAAAGCGGGGGCCATGATTTTGCGTTCAACATATCGGCGTACTATAAGTATTATTGAAGGTTCTCGATTTCGTGAGCCATATGAATCGGATTATTCTTTTTATTGGCTGTATCTGTATCGTTAAAATTAATTTATCACTGCTATAAATTGACAATAGGAGTCCATAACGTAATGCATTATGACATTATCGGTATTTCCAAAAGATAAAAGTATTGTGCATCACATTGATGGCCTATATGGCAAAAAAACTTGATTTGCCGTTGATAAAGAATATTTAGTTTTAATGCTAAAGGAAGCGGTATGACAAGGTGCTATCAAAAAGATTTTGAACTGTGCCTAGAAAACTTTTTCGACATTCTATTCAAATTCGGGTTCCATCCCCTTCGAAATAATGCCCTGGTGACATTATGAAACAATCCCAGCCCTTCTGCCACGCTTCAAATGCTTTCAGGAAATCATTTTGTTTGTTGAAGGCTATCACGAAACGTCTGCGGGTCACTTCTCGGTTTCTTTCATGGGTTTCAAAAAACGTTTCTTCCCTATAGCGTGTTTCAAAACGCCTCAGATGCAACTTAAGTTTTGGGGACAAGGCAAAGCCACAATCGACTCTCGTCGCCTGCGATGACCCTGAAGATTTTCCATATTTCCCTCGGGGTTGGTCCATAACTCATCCCAAGCCACATCGCAGATTTCATTGGTGATAAGGCGACAATGTTAACGAACCATTTTTCCAAATTTTTGCAACATATTTTAGGGGTTGTGCGCGTCATCTCGAGCGCTCGTTATCTCCAACCGAAGTTTGACCGAATGTGGGTGCCGCTCTTTACTACAGGCTTCATTACCGAAAGGCCTGACGAAACTTACGAAACGTGGGAAAGTACGTACGTTATATTTTATGAAAACGAAAGCATTATATTAATCTGGTAAAAAATAGCTTTTCAGCACTGGAGTACTCTTCCATGTTTATTATCTGCTGAAGGTACGAGAATCGTCTATAAATATCAATGTTAAACATACCCTTCGGGACGAATTAACGGAAGAATATCGTGTAAAGCGCAGTTATTTTAGCTGGCAATGTGCACCGCTCGTTTTGGAGATTTTTCAGTAAAAATGTCAGAATATTTGGTTTTATTCGACTTGAAGGTAAAAGAACCGCTTCAAATTAGCACTTAAATTTCAGCACCCGATTTCTCATTTGGCCAAAAATTGGACATAATGGATGGATAAAATTGGAGTTTCGGTTAATTGAAAACTGTTACGAACGAAAGCCAGTGATGTTCGATATTTTATATATATATATATATATATATATATATATATATATATATATATATATATATATATATAAATATATATATATATACTATATATATATATATATATATATATATATATATATATATATATATAGTAGAGTAAAAAACAATTACGGAGCTTTTACCTCTATCAAAACTGATACACAAACAAAACAATATAGAAACTTGTCACACGTTATGACAAATGCCTTAATTTGCTTGGAGATTATGTTGAGAAGTAGTTTAAAGTATCCTCTTTCAAATAAAATTTTTTATGTTTGTTAATATTTACTTTTGTGTCTTTATTTCACGAACGGGTACTACTTTCCGGATGACCCTCGTACTTAGGGGATCGTCAGTTTGAATTCAGGAAGGGGTGAAGCACGAGTGATGCCGAAGCAGCTATGGGGTAACTAACATAAAGTAACTTCAAGTACAATCAGGATGGATATTTGTTTTGTAGACTTCGAGAAGGTGTTAGATAGAGTAAATTGGGTGGAATTTATAATCGTATTAGAGAAAATAAGAGTATAATGTCGAGATGAGTTATTTACCTGCAACTTGCACTTGACTCAGACTACTCGTGCGTGTGGCGGATGGATAGTCGGGCTGAGCATCGTTAGGAAGCAGTAAAAGACAGTTTCCCATTATCACCCAGACTTTTCAGCGCAAACGTAGAGGAAATGGTAAAAGAGGCATGTGAAGAACTGGAGATAAGAATGAAAGTTGGTGGGGAATTCATAAAAATCAGTTAGGTTTTCGGACGATCGAGTTTTAGTTAGTTAGCCAGCCAAGGAGATACAATGACTGCTTCGCCCATTAGAAAATCAATGCGATAGATATCGGATGCAGATCAATGTAGACAGAAAACAGAGATTTCGAGTTTTCGAGAAGGAGGAATGCTGAGTTACATGTAAAATTAGGGAGGAAAAAATTAGACCAAGTGGAAAAGTTAACATGAATCGCAAGTGTTTTGGGCCAATATGGTCAAAGCAGTAGGGTCCTACGAAGAATTCCGTGAGCCAAAGAACCTTTCACGAGGAGGAGGTTGATGACAGGGGTGTTGACTAAGAGTGTCAAGAAAATGTTCGTCAAACTTTAAAAAAGAGGGTGGTTTCGTACATTTCGTACAAAACCACGCTCGGTTGCAGCGACATGGTCGTTGAAGCAAGATAATAGGCATATATTGGAGGTTTTTTTGAATTTGGGAATGGAGAAGGATGGAAAAGGTAAAATGGAAAAAGAAAAACTAACGAAGAGCATTGTAGGGGAGGAGATGCGATCGTTGAAAAAAATCCAAAAAAAGACAGGAAAAGTGGGGCAAAAGTATTTTGATTGGCGATGGAATGCTGAAGACTTTGTTAGAGCGCATGATGTTAGGCAAGCGAGGTAGGGGTATGGGAGGTATTACGTACTCGTATTTTGAGCAGAATGAACGGAGATGGAAAGTATTCGGAATTGAAGAACAGTTTGATGTAGTGAGGCGGTGTGTCATGCTGTATCTTGTTAGACGAAGCTAAGAAATGCAACGATGATCAGTCTCTGTCATCCGAAACCTACTTAAACCATAGACTACAACTACTAATAATATACAGACTGTATTCTCTATATACAGCTAAATATAAGATAAGCAACAAACAATCAACTCAATAACTTCTGACTTTATTTCGCGAAAGTTACGAATATTAAGGTTTATCAGAAAAACAATTTTCCACATAGTTCATTTAGTCGTAGGACTCACCCAACATCATAAGTTTTTTCCAAGTTGAAAAAGATTAATGCGAAGGTACAGTCTAAACAATCATCTTCAGAAACGATGGCGTTGTAAGAAAAAGTCTCATTTTATTAAGTAGGAAATAATGAGCTAGAGTTGTGCACCAAATACACTAGTGATGATTTTTTATTCAAGTCCGACTACTCAATAACCTTTAACGTAGTAGCACTCGGTAAATGGCGATGGTTCATGTGGTAATTAAATTGAAAATAAAATAAATATTGCGCTAATCGTTCAGTAAGCGCTTCCATTCCATGCGGTTCCATTCTGTAAATTTTTAATTACCTACAATATTAAAACGACACTATCTGAGATCCAAAGAACCACAGCGAGGATAATATAATTTTTTCTGGGGGCAATGTTTGGAGCATAGGTGACGTAAACAGCCTATCGTTAATTAACTGATAAGTTGCCGTCTGCTCGCATTGAATGAAGGGCTAGCGATGACCCCCTCAAAACTATATGGCAACGAAAGAGATAATTTGCCGGGAGTTTTGATAGTGGCTCATGAAATGCTATAAGTCAAACGCATTTCTCGTCGCCAAAATCAACAGTTCTCCCACTTCATTTGCCAGAGCAAAAATGGCGAGGGAAAAAATGTCAAACAATATACAAACAACTCGTACATTAAAAACTAGGAAACTTAAGCTCTACAGCCTCGTAAAACAACACATTAAAGGAAAACTTCTATAGCTGTAATAAATTAGCACCACATTACTTAAATCCTTCAGTTATAAGTGTTTATTTCCTTCATTATTAATTAAAAATTGGGAATTTTCTGCCAAATAAAATTTAATGCGACCAGTTTCATTGTAACTAAATCATCATCAGGTAATTATGATGTAGTTACATTGAAACCGGTCATATTAAATTTTTTTTGTGGAATATTTCCAATTTTTAATTAATCATGATATTCCACCATATCACGCCTGAAACGTCTCTTTTTATCATTTCCTTCAGTCCGCTGAGGTGGCCGGAATACGAGTACGCGCAAGAAAACCATATTCTTTCAATTAATTCCATTGCTTGAAATGATTGTTCCCGACAAGTGAACAGCAGCAGACGGGGATTATTTATGTTCACTGAATAGTTTTATTTGCATATTCGTCGGTTCACTTACAAAGTCATATTCATGCATTACATAGTCATGTCCATATTTCCATATCAAATGAGTTGGTAATTTTCCAGAGACTTGAGTCTGTGGCAAATTACTAACTCATTTGATGTGAACATCAAACAATTCCACGCAGTGAAACTTCTTAGGGACAAGTATTTCATATAACTCATATTTCCCTCGTATTTTACAATTTTTATAAATTGGATACATTGTGGTAGGTAATAGAGTATAATGTGAAATTGTGAATCAAGAAATCTTTGGTACTACGAGTATTTTGTAACGTATTATTATTGGCCGCGCATATCCATTTGCCTCGGCAAACATCAGTCAGGTCAGAAGCCATTAAATAAATAAGATTTGAATATGGAATTGTATTAAAAAGTAAAATCAACTTAAGACAAGCGTAGAGTAGTTTTCTTTCAAATTGAAACTTAAGATCCTTCTCATGAGGCGTTATTATTCATAGAATGGATATTTAAATGACAAGCAAAGGCAGTGTATTGTGCTTTCATTATACATTCTATATGTTCTTTTTGAAGCTTGGTCATAGAGCTGAAATGCACCTGCATTTTGTACTTTTCTTTGTGTTTGACGGCTCCCTTATCTACATGATATGCATGATCAGTGAACCATAAAAATATCATTATTATCTTTTTAAAAGTTAACGACTAGCTTCCTGGCACGGAATATATGTTCAACAACTCGCATGTACAGGTATTATAAACAGTTCAAGCAAGAGTAGCTTTTGTTAAAAATGCCATTTCGTTAAATTTATCAAATAATAACTTAATTCACAATTAATTCCGCAAAAATATCAAATGATTAATTTATGTCGCTATATTTCGCTCAATAATACAAATTATTTTTTTCGAGGGGAATCGGGATGGTGCGGTGGCTAACGTACAGGCTTCCCACCGAGAGGACCCGTGTTCAAATCCTGGAGACAACAAATATTTTTCAGCGGTATCCCGATCCCTACTTGAGGTGCTTTGTGGAGAGCACTTTGAGTGAGTACAACATTGATCGGACAGGACGTTAAGCTGCGAACCCCTTGGCACCTTCCGACATAATTAGGCTAATGCCGACGCCGGCTTTCTCTCCACCCTTCTTTTCCCATCCATCCCTAATGACCTTAGATGTCGGTCGCCTCCCATAAAAACTACTACAACTACTAATTTTATTCGATTAAGGTTTATCAAATAATTTTATGTAGTCGTTGCAATTTCGCATGCCCCATGGAATTTCTTTAGTACGCGTATCGACGAGTTTAAAGTTACGGATCGGTGAAATCTAAGTTATGCCCCAAATTGCCGACATAGGTATAGAGTTATACAGTGTTACGATTGCAAATGATAATCCAACGGTAAAGGTAGGGATTTGGATGGACACAGCCTAGATAGCGGTAAAATGATGTATTTACTTTACAATAAGCCTCTCTTCAATAGCGCATACTTCTTTCATTTCGTCCAGCATTCCAATCCTTTTCTTTCCCTTTCTTCGCTTATAGGTGGTGTAGGGGTTAGGTGGTAGAAGAGACTCCATAGTCTCAATTTCACCTCAAAATAAAAACGAATATCTATCTTACCTAACGTTCTCCCCTCTATCGCAGTCTTCAATATTCGTAGAGAGCTCAAAAACAACGGACAAAATCTACGTCACACACTACGAAATGGTTAGATTGATCCCGTAGCCTTCTCTTTAGAATTATTAAAACTCATATTTTCACAGTCTGTAGAAAGTTAATAAAAATCAGCCGCATTAACTCCCTGATTTCTCATGTTTACATTGTGTTTTGTATGACGATGTTGACAAATGACTACCACAAAGCAATGCATTTGTCGATAGTATTTCAGCGATGCCATCATGCTACCGGCTGGGCAGCCCGACACTCAATCAGCATCCAGAAATGGCATCAGCGCCTTTTACGGAATAACTTCTGATGCCGTTTCACGTAGCCCATGCCATAGTGGCATCCTTAAGCAAATACATACTAGCATCGGGCGCCATCGCGAGGGAATAACCTTCCAGGCATCCTTAAAGGAGTCCCTTTAACCTTGTGAATGACCCCATTCGGTTTGAGTGTGTCTGTAGTTGGTAAATGGTGAGGAAGTAACATTCCCGCAAACTAAAAGAAGAGGGTATTCTGGTTGAGAGGTTGTGGTTGGTCACTGCCCCCGTGGAATTTATTTTCCCACAAAACATCACAACAATTTTAGTTTTATTTTTGGTACGAGTGATGCTAATATATTACGGCTATAGGATTTTTCCTTTAATTTCTTAACATACATTAAGACGATCTCTTCTACGATTGTGTGATAGAAAGGAAAATCCATTAAAGATTAACCTGCATCAGTTAGGTTCACTACGAATTTTGATAAAGTTAATATTAGCACAACTAATTAATTTTCGGAAGTCTAATTTTCCGAAATCTTAAGTATTATGCATGATCATCATTGTCAATGGCTTTAATAAAATACATGCATCTTAATATTTACTATTGTATTTAAAATGTGATTTAAAGTAAAGCAAATACATCTGCAATCCATTTTGCGGGTTGCGTCTAACAATTGCTTTTGGTTTTACAGCACATCAAAAACGCAATATTATTCCCTAGGTACGACAGCTAATTGAACCACTGCTGCTGTTATTGTTAAACATCACAAACCAAGTCATAGAATTGCATGAAAGTATGCCCAACATGATAAGCATAGTAGGGAATGCCATATCCAACTGCAGTTGTTATACCATACGTCAGCCGTTCTGGTAGATCAATCCACTGAACTGCATCGCGTCTCCTGTAGATAAAGGGTAATGTTTTCCTCAAAAGCGACTACTCTAATCGACCCTCGCTTGAAACTCACTTGAGTGCAGTGATATTAACGTAAGAGCAATTGGGTGTTTTCAACTCACCACTGATAATTATCCCAACGACTACTTCGTCTTTATTACTGATTAGGTCAAAATAACCACCACGGGGCTGCCATGCGTCGAGATCATTTAACGAGCAACGATTTTGATAGAATAAACCGGTATTGGATTAATCTCTCTATAATGAATGTACAAGGTTTCTTGAAGAGAGAAAATAAGGATTCTAGAATATTATTCCCGTTCGTTCAAAGCTACAATCTCGAGTCACGACGGGCTTTGGCTCACTCACTGAATGGCATCAAATTGAGACCACTTCCAAACGACAAACAATAATTTATAACTTCACCGATTGTCAGGGACACTGCGGACTAAATATTGCTTCCCAGTGAATGTGAACATTGCTTCAATGTCTATCACTTACTGAGCTGTTTAACGGTCGGTTTCGAACTTAACTAGCGATCATAACACTGAGTTTCGGCCTTAACTAGAAGTTAAAGTTGACCTGCAATTTAACGAGACATTATGAAACCTCGTCTACACGAAGGAAAGAATAAACTCATTTGGGCACATTATAACAGTTGACATCTTCCGAAGACAAATGTCAATGCGAGCCGAAATAAATCGAGAGGACTACGCAAGGAAGAAGAAGTGAAAAGAAATAGACATAGAAGCAAAGAAATACGAAGATAATTAGAGGGAAGCAGATAGGAGACTAAACTGTAAAGCTGTATTAAACCAATCTTACGATTGAAGAATACCTTTCGGGTTAAAATAATGAAGATGTACAGATAACTTCTGAGAAACGGGTAAGAAAGTTCGAATTAAGTAGATTTTCCATGCAAAGCAGTGTGTTTAATATATTCCATTTTTGCCGTTGAAGAAACGAAAAACATATTTGCCAGGATTTTGTGCATAATAATGTTTTCAATAATTGAGTTGTAAATGTACATCCTGAACAGTGATATTATCCTACAACATATAACAATATTGCATTTACGAATTTTGACATCATAAAACGTTGCTAACATATATCCTTGGACACAAATTGCGTGGCGTCGCAAAGATTCCCACGTGCGATATTCTTACGGGTCTCAGAACCCAGAAATAAAATAAAATCAGCTCCAAATTGAACAGGATGAAAAATAATAATCCATAAGCAATACATTCTTTTTAAAATTCAAATGAAATACCCATTAAAAACCACGAATTTGTGGAATTTTCCAAATAATTGGAGAGCATTTGCATACATTTAATACAAGAAATGACAGTTCTGCCACAAGTTCCCCGATACTCATTAAAAACCACAAGCGATGCTTTATTTTGGAGTCGCACAAAATACAAAGCATGCTATTAATTAGAAAAGAATGAGAATTGGCAACAGTCCCAGGATAACTAAATTCCATTCATCAAGGCAGCTCGGTTTATTCACGGACTTTCGTCGTGAAACAGTGTCAACAAGAATTGAACATAAATATTTCGTCATGCAGTGGAACAAATACTGCACGAGTGCTTCTTTCCGCAGCTATTAATATTCATTATGGGCAGAGATTTCTTGTACATGACCATCTAAGAATGTATACTACATATATACACCCCTTTTGGGAAATTCATCCGAGTTATATACATATATGTTTAGGAAAATGTGGGAGGAAGAGGCTATATGGGCTGATCCGTAGTATTTATAGGGAAGGAATTTGGCTGGGAGACTTTGTGAGATCAGTTTTAGTTCCTATTCCGAAAAAGGTAAAGGCTACATATTGTGAGGACTACAGGACAATAAGTTTGATATCCCACGCAGTTTGAGGATATGGAAAGTGTGCGGAGGAAGGGTGAAATTGATGCGCTGTACCGCAAAGTTAAATCTTTAGCGGGAAGTAAGAAAGGAAGGTCGATGATAGCAGTTAGAGATGAGGTGGGTAAGAAAATAGTCGACGCAGGGAAGATCCAAAAGAGATGGAAGGAATACATAGAAGAACTGTATAGTAAAAAACTTAGACCAAAAAAGTTAGACGTTGAAAAAGAATATGACGTAGAGGAAGACAGCTTAGGTCCAGGCATACTAGAAAATGAGATACAAAGAGCATTAAAGGAGATAAAACAAAATAAGGCCGTGAAGGTGGATAACATTCCCGCGGAACTATTGAAATGCTTAGGAAAATGTGGGAGGAAGAGGCTATATGGACTCATTCGTAGTATTTATGAGGAAGGAATCTGGCTGGAAGACTTTGTGAGATCAGTTTTAGTTCCTATTCCGAAAAAGGTAAAGGCTACTGTACATTATGCCAGGACTACAGGACGATAAGTTTGATATCCCACGAAGCTAAAGTTTTTCTCAGGATCATAAACAAAAGGATAGAGAGTAGGGCAAATGATTACTTAGGGGATGATCAGTTTGGGTTTAGGAAAGGGAGAGGTACGCGTGATGCCATTGCAGTAATGAGATTATTAATCGAGAGGAATATAGAACACAACCAGGAGGTATTTGCCTGTTTCGTAGATTTCGAAAAAGCGTTTGATAGAGTGAATTGGGAAAACTAATGAGTATATTGCAGAAAATAGGAATAGATTGGAGGGAAAGGAGGCTAATCTGCAGCCTGTACATGTCTCAGACTACTCAGGTGCGAGTGGGGAACGGGGAGTCCGGTTGGGCAGTGTCAGGAAGAGGTGAAAGGCAGGGTTGCCCATTATCACCGTTGCTGTTCAACCTGTATGCAGAGGAAATGATCAAAGAGGCATGGGAAGAACTCAAGGTAGGAATGAAAGTGGGCGGGGAATTCGTAAAATCAGTTAGGTTTGCTGATGACCAAGCTTTAGTTTGTCAGTCAGCCAAGGGGCTGCAAGCATTGCTGAGTGAATTGGAAATTCAGTGCGACAGGTATGGGATGAGAATCAATATTAATAAAACAAAGGTTATGCGATTCTCTAGAAAGAAAAAGGCTAAGCTTAACATTAAAATAGGAGGTCAAAAACTAGAGCAGGTAGAACAGTTAACGTATCTTGGTAGTGTTTTGGACCAACACGGTCAAATTAGTAGGGACGTAAGGAGAAGAATCGCGCTAGGCAAAGAGGCTTTCACAAGGAGGAGGGAGTTGATGACAGGAACGTTGAGTAAGGATGTTAAGAAGAGACTCGTAAAAACTTTGATATGGAGCGTAGCTATGTACGGCGCGGAAACGTGGTCATTGAAGCAGGAGGATAGTCGTAGACTGGAGGCTTATGAAATGTGGGTGTGGAGAAGGATGAAGAAGATGAAATGGACAGAGAAGAAAACAAATGAGGAAGTACTTGGTATGGTGGGCGAAGAGAGGGGTTTGTTGGGAGCAATCCTATGGAGGCAGGAAAAGTGGATGAAGGGGGTATCGACCGGCAGCGGGATGTTGAAGGCTATAATTGAGGAGAGAATGTTAGGCAAACGAGGAAAGGGAAGGAACAGGATAGGGATGTTGGACGGGATGAAGGGAAGAAGAAAGTACTCGGAGCTGAAGAGGGACCTGATGTAAAGTAGGATGTTGTGTTTTGCTAGGGGTCACAAATTATTTAATTAGTACTGATGTCCATCCTTAACCGGTAGATTACCTAATGTATGTATGTATACATATATGTTTTTATATAAGAGTTTAAATTATATGTATGATAAATAAAAGCAACGATTTAATTGCGTTTAACTTAAGCATATGATTCTGTTGATAAACGTATCCATAATCTCGATACTAACAATGCATTATCTCGAAATAACTACGTTGTAACCGTCACAAAAATGCCTACTGTTGTAAATATCGATTAAAAGGACACGCAGGGGCAATCACAAGGGAAATTATGTTTTGATCTCACTTTTTTTAATTTAAGGAAAGGATATCCATAAATCGCCTGAATTTATCATACTCTATGTTACTATCAGTTTTGATAGAGGTAAAAGCTCCGTAATTGTTTTTTACTCTACTATATATATATATATATATATATATATATATATATATATATATATATATATATATATATATATATATATATATATATAGTATATATATATATATATATATATATACTATATTTTGTTTATGATCCTGAGAAAAACTTTAGCTTCGTGGGATATCAAACTTATCGTCCTGTAGTCCTGGCATAATGTACAGTAGCCTTTACCTTTTTCGGAATAGGAACTAAAACTGATCTCACAAAGTCTTCCAGCCAGATTCCTTCCTCATAAATACTACGAATGAGTCCATATAGCCTCTTCCTCCCACATTTTCCTAAGCATTTCAATAGTTCCGCGGGAATGTTATCCACCTTCACGGCCTTATTTTGTTTTATCTCCTTTAATGCTCTTTGTATCTCATTTTCTAGTATGCCTGGACCTAAGCTGTCTTCCTCTACGTCATATTCTTTTTCAACGTCTAACTTTTTTGGTCTAAGTTTTTTACTATACAGTTCTTCTATGTATTCCTTCCATCTCTTTTGGATCTTCCCTGCGTCGACTATTTTCTTACCCACCTCATCTCTAACTGCTATCATCGACCTTCCTTTCTTACTTCCCGCTAAAGATTTAACTTTGCGGTACAGCGCATCAATTTCACCCTTCCTCCGCACACTTTCCATATCCTCAAACTGCGTGGGATATCAAACTTATTGTCCTGTAGTCCTCACAATATGTAGCCTTTACCTTTTTCGGAATAGGAACTAAAACTGATCTCACAAAGTCTCCCAGCCAAATTCCTTCCCTATAAATACTACGGATCAGCCCATATAGCCTCTTCCTCCCACATTTTCCTAAACATATATGTATATAACTCGGATGAATTTCCCAAAAGGGGTGTATATATGTAGTATACATTCTTAGATGGTCATGTACAAGAAATCTCTGCCCATAATGAATATTAATAGCTGCGGAAAGAAGCACTCGTGCAGTATTTGTTCCACTGCATGACGAAATATTTATGTTCAATTCTTGTTGACACTGTTTCACGACGAAAGTCCGTGAATAAACCGAGCTGCCTTGATGAATGGAATTTAGTTATCCTGGGACTGTTGCCAATTCTCATTCTTTTCTAATTAATAGCATGCTTTGTATTTTGTGCGACTCCAAAATAAAGCATCGCTTGTGGTTTTTAATGAGTATCGGGGAACTTGTGGCAGAACTGTCATTTCTTGTATTAAATGTATGCAAATGCTCTCCAATTATTTGGAAAATTCCACAAATTCGTGGTTTTTAATGGGTATTTCATTTGAATTTTAAAAAGAATGTATTGCTTATGGATTATTATTTTTCATCCTGTTCAATTTGGAGCTGATTTTATTTTATTTCTGGGTTCTGAGACCCGTAAGAATATCGCACGTGGGAATCTTTGCGACGCCACGCAATTTGTGTCCAAGGATATATGTTAGCAACGTTTTATGATGTCAAAATTCGTAAATGCAATATTGTTATATGTTGTAGGATAATATCACTGTTCAGGATGTACATTTACAACTCAATTATTGAAAACATTATTATGCACAAAATCCTGGCAAATATGTTTTTCGTTTCTTCAACGGCAAAAATGGAATATATTAAACACACTGCTTTGCATGGAAAATCTACTTAATTCGAACTTTCTTACCCGTTTCTCAGAAGTTATCTGTACATCTTCATTATTTTAACCCGAAAGGTATTCTTCAATCGTAAGATTGGTTTAATACAGCTTTACAGTTTAGTCTCCTATCTGCTTCCCTCTAATTATCTTCGTATTTCTTTGCTTCTATGTCTATTTCTTTTCACTTCTTCTTCCTTGCGTAGTCCTCTCGATTTATTTCGGCTCGCATTGACATTTGTCTTCGGAAGATGTCAACTGTTATAATGTGCCCAAATGAGTTTATTCTTTCCTTCGTGTAGACGAGGTTTCATAATGTCTCGTTAAATTGCAGGTCAACTTTAACTTCTAGTTAAGGCCGAAACTCAGTGTTATGATCGCTAGTTAAGTTCGAAACCGACCGTTAAACAGCTCAGTAAGTGATAGACATTGAAGCAATGTTCACATTCACTGGGAAGCAATATTTAGTCCGCAGTGTCCCTGACAATCGGTGAAGTTATAAATTATTGTTTGTCGTTTGGAAGTGGTCTCAATTTGATGCCATTCAGTGAGTGAGCCAAAGCCCGTCGTGACTCGAGATTGTAGCTTTGAACGAACGGGAATAATATTCTAGAATCCTTATTTTCTCTCTTCAAGAAACCTTGTACATTCATTATAGAGAGATTAATCCAATACCGGTTTATTCTATCAAAATCGTTGCTCGTTAAATGATCTCGACGCATGGCAGCCCCGTGGTGGTTATTTTGACCTAATCAGTAATAAAGACGAAGTAGTCGTTGGGATAATTATCAGTGGTGAGTTGAAAACACCCAATTGCTCTTACGTTAATATCACTGCACTCAAGTGAGTTTCAAGCGAGGGTCGATTAGAGTAGTCGCTTTTGAGGAAAACATTACCCTTTATCTACAGGAGACGCGATGCAGTTCAGTGGATTGATCTACCAGAACGGCTGACGTATGGTATAACAACTGCAGTTGGATATGGCATTCCCTACTATGCTTATCATGTTGGGCATACTTTCATGCAATTCTATGACTTGGTTTGTGATGTTTAACAATAACAGCAGCAGTGGTTCAATTAGCTGTCGTACCTAGGGAATAATATTGCGTTTTTGATGTGCTGTAAAACCAAAAGCAATTGTTAGACGCAACCCGCAAAATGGATTGCAGATGTATTTGCTTTACTTTAAATCACATTTTAAATACAATAGTAAATATTAAGATGCATGTATTTTATTAAAGCCATTGACAATGATGATCATGCATAATACTTAAGATTTCGGAAAATTAGACTTCCGAAAATTAATTAGTTGTGCTAATATTAACTTTATCAAAATTCGTAGTGAACCTAACTGATGCAGGTTAATCTTTAATGGATTTTCCTTTCTATCACACAATCGTAGAAGAGATCGTCTTAATGTATGTTAAGAAATTAAAGGAAAAATCCTATAGCCGTAATATATTAGCATCACTCGTACCAAAAATAAAACTAAAATTGTTGTGATGTTTTGTGGGAAAATAAATTCCACGGGGGCAGTGACCAACCACAACCTCTCAACCAGAATACCCTCTTCTTTTAGTTTGCGGGAATGTTACTTCCTCACCATTTACCAACTACAGACACACTCAAACCGAATGGGGTCATTCACAAGGTTAAAGGGACTCCTTTAAGGATGCCTGGAAGGTTATTCCCTCGCGATGGCGCCCGATGCTAGTATGTATTTGCTTAAGGATGCCACTATGGCATGGGCTACGTGAAACGGCATCAGAAGTTATTCCGTAAAAGGCGCTGATGCCATTTCTGGATGCTGATTGAGTGTCGGGCTGCCCAGCCGGTAGCATGATGGCATCGCTGAAATACTATCGACAAATGCATTGCTTTGTGGTAGTCATTTGTCAACATCGTCATACAAAACACAATGTAAACATGAGAAATCAGGGAGTTAATGCGGCTGATTTTTATTAACTTTCTACAGACTGTGAAAATATGAGTTTTAATAATTCTAAAGAGAAGGCTACGGGATCAATCTAACCATTTCGTAGTGTGTGACGTAGATTTTGTCCGTTGTTTTTGAGCTCTCTACGAATATTGAAGACTGCGATAGAGGGGAGAACGTTAGGTAAGATAGATATTCGTTTTTATTTTGAGGTGAAATTGAGACTATGGAGTCTCTTCTACCACCTAACCCCTACACCACCTATAAGCGAAGAAAGGGAAAGAAAAGGATTGGAATGCTGGACGAAATGAAAGAAGTATGCGCTATTGAAGAGAGGCTTATTGTAAAGTAAATACATCATTTTACCGCTATCTAGGCTGTGTCCATCCAAATCCCTACCTTTACCGTTGGATTATCATTTGCAATCGTAACACTGTATAACTCTATACCTATGTCGGCAATTTGGGGCATAACTTAGATTTCACCGATCCGTAACTTTAAACTCGTCGATACGCGTACTAAAGAAATTCCATGGGGCATGCGAAATTGCAACGACTACATAAAATTATTTGATAAACCTTAATCGAATAAAATTAGTAGTTGTAGTAGTTTTTATGGGAGGCGACCGACATCTAAGGTCATTAGGGATGGATGGGAAAAGAAGGGTGGAGAGAAAGCCGGCGTCGGCATTAGCCTAATTATGTCGGAAGGTGCCAAGGGGTTCGCAGCTTAACGTCCTGTCCGATCAATGTTGTACTCACTCAAAGTGCTCTCCACAAAGCACCTCAAGTAGGGATCGGGATACCGCTGAAAAATATTTGTTGTCTCCAGGATTTGAACACGGGTCCTCTCGGTGGGAAGCCTGTACGTTAGCCACCGCACCATCCCGATTCCCCTCGAAAAAAATAATTTGTATTATTGAGCGAAATATAGCGACATAAATTAATCATTTGATATTTTTGCGGAATAAATTGTGAATTAAGTTATTATTTGATAAATTTAACGAAATGGCATTTTTAACAAAAGCTACTCTTGCTTGAACTGTTTATAATACCTGTACATGCGAGTTGTTGAACATATATTCCGTGCCAGGAAGCTAGTCGTTAACTTTTAAAAAGATAATAATGATATTTTTATGGTTCACTGATCATGCATATCATGTAGATAAGGGAGCCGTCAAACACAAAGAAAAGTACAAAATGCAGGTGCATTTCAGCTCTATGACCAAGCTTCAAAAAGAACATATAGAATGTATAATGAAAGCACAATACACTGCCTTTGCTTGTCATGTAAATATCCATTCCATGAATAATAACGCCTCATGAGAAGGATCTTAAGTTTCAATTTGAAAGAAAACTACTCTACGCTTGTCTTAAGTTGATTTTACTTTTTAATACAATTCCATATTCAAATCTTATTTATTTAATGGCTTCTGACCTGAGTGATGTTTGCCGAGGCAAATGGATATGCGCGGCCAATAATAATACGTTACAAAATACTCGTAGTACCAAAGATTTCTTGATTCACAATTTCACATTATACTCTATTACCTACCACAATGTATCCAATGTATAAAAATTGTAAAATACGAGGGAAATATGAGTTATATGAAATACTTGTCCCTAAGAAGTTTCACTGCGTGGAATTGTTTGATGTTCACATCAAATGAGTTAGTAATTTGCCACAGACTCAAGTCTCTGGAAAATTACCAACTCATTTGATATGGAAATATGGACATGACTATGTAATGCATGAATATGACTTTGTAAGTGAACCGACGAATATGCAAATAAAACTATTCAGTGAACATAAATATTCAGTGAAGTTATTGAGTTGATTGTTTGTTGCTTATCTTATATTTAGCTGTATATAGAGAATACAGTCTGTATATTATTAGTAGTTGTAGTCTATGGTTTAAGTAGGTTTCGGATGACAGAGACTGATCATCGTTGCATTTCTTAGCTTCGTCTAACAAGATACAGCATGACACACCGCCTCACTACATCAAACTGTTCTTCAATTCCGAATACTTTCCATCTCCGTTCATTCTGCTCAAAATACGAGTACGTAATACCTCCCATACCCCTACCTCGCTTGCCTAACATCATGCGCTCTAACAAAGTCTTCAGCATTCCATCGCCAATCAAAATACTTTTGCCCCACTTTTCCTGTCTTTTTTTGGATTTTTTTCAACGATCGCATCTCCTCCCCTACAATGCTCTTCGTTAGTTTTTCTTTTTCCATTTTACCTTTTCCATCCTTCTCCATTCCCAAATTCAAAAAAACCTCCAATATATGCCTATTATCTTGCTTCAACGACCATGTCGCTGCAACCGAGCGTGGTTTTGTACGAAATGTACGAAACCACCCTCTTTTTTAAAGTTTGACGAGCATTTTCTTGACACTCTTAGTCAACACCCCTGTCATCAACCTCCTCCTCGTGAAAGGTTCTTTGGCTCACGGAATTCTTCGTAGGACCCTACTGCTTTGACCATATTGGTCCAAAACACTTGCGATTCATGTTAACTTTTCCACTTGGTCTAATTTTTTCCTCCCTAATTTTACATGTAACTCAGCATTCCTCCTTCTCGAAAACTCGAAATCTCTGTTTTCTGTCTACATTGATCTGCATCCGATATCTATCGCATTGATTTTCTAATGGGCGAAGCAGTCATTGTATCTCCTTGGCTGGCTAACTAACTAAAACTCGATCGTCCGAAAACCTAACTGATTTTTATGAATTCCCCACCAACTTTCATTCTTATCTCCAGTTCTTCACATGCCTCTTTTACCATTTCCTCTACGTTTGCGCTGAAAGTCTGGGTGATAATGGGAAACTGTCTTTTACTGCTTCCTAACGATGCTCAGCCCGACTATCCATCCGCCACACGCACGAGTAGTCTGAGTCAAGTGCAAGTTGCAGGTAAATAACTCATCTCGACATTATACTCTTATTTTCTCTAATACGATTATAAATTCCACCCAATTTACTCTATCTAACACCTTCTCGAAGTCTACAAAACAAATATCCATCCTGATTGTACTTGAAGTTACTTTATGTTAGTTACCCCATAGCTGCTTCGGCATCACTCGTGCTTCACCCCTTCCTGAATTCAAACTGACGATACCCTAAGTATGTATTAATTTTGTAGCCCCTACCTCATTGCCATCCTCTCCATCTTCTTATTGATGATCCTAATTACTACTTTAGCTTCGTGCGAAAACAAACTTGTTATTCGAGAGTCATTACTTACGATTGTATTTCCATTTTTTCGAATGGGCATTGTGATTTTCCGTTGTATCCGGCCCAATTCTTCCGATTCTATAAGTCAGCCCATAAAAAACCTTTCCGTCCGCTTTTTCCTAAAGTCCTAAATAGTTTCCAAGGATGTTTATCCATCCCCACGGCTTTATTTGATTTCAATTCCCTTAATGATCTTTCTATCTCGCAATCAAGTATGGCTGGGACGAAGGTGTCCCCATCTACACGTCTACATCTTATTATCTTTGTGTGTCTAAACTTCCTGGCCTAATATTCTTATCATATGTGTAGATACATTTTGTATTATTTCCATCTCTCTTGAATCTTTCTCGGACAAGTTGATAATTTTCCTGCCGCATCTCTAATAGTGTGCACGGTTTTTCCTTTTATACTTCCTGATAGTTCTTTCACCTTCTGTACAGCGCACCTATTTCTACCTACCTTGGTAAACTCTCCATATCCTCTCTCTAAATTTTACACCACGCTTCTTTTGCCCAAGTAGATTATCGTATCAGGCTGTTATTTATCTCTTTGTACTTCCTTCTTCCCAATTCCCCATTCACATTCTTCCCTTTCGTTCTCTCGCCTATCTTCGCAATCAGCTCGTCTGTTACTCATGGTCTCCTTGCCCTATTCCTATCATGAGGAATCGTTCTCATGGTTTAATTTGTGGCTTTATAAATCTCTTTTTTGATACTTTACCACCTATCTGGTAACTCGTCTTCCTATCTTTACTTAAATATTTCTAGACCTCTTTGCTACTGCCTGGACCAAGGACCTAAGGTGCTTCATGGTTCGGTTCCAGGTGACGCCGCTGGGCACCCTCAGCTTCTTCCTATCTACACGTTAACTGCCAGCCACCGGTAGGGCTAGTGGAAAGGGGGATTACACACGAAGCATGCGACATAAAAAATTAAGCATTTCTTAATTTTTAGTCACAGTATATGTATTTATGTTAAATTTCTGGTTTTGTTTGTACGGGGTGGAAAGATGGTAATTGAAGCAAGATGCCACGTGTAGCTTGGAGGCATTTGAAAGGTGGGCGTGGAGAAGGATGGAAAAGGTGAAGTAGACAAAGAGAGGAAAATAAATGAATGGATGCTAGGCATGGCGGGGGAGGGGAAGGAACTGTTGGGAGAAATCCAAAGAATGTGGGAAAGATGGATTCAGAGCGCTCCGCAATTAAATAGCTTACTCCCAAAGCATCGGCAAAATTACGTGCTCACATTCGACACTGACACAAAGAAAAATTGCCCACGTAGATAAAAATGTCTCTGATACGAGTTAAATCCAGTTACAGCTGTTCGGATGAAGTGGTCCGGTGATGCCGGGCATAGTCGCTAGTATTCGGCCCTTCGACTTCCGAGGTCACACGCTAGAATGTTTATCTTCGAATTTCATAGGTTTAGTAATCAAGCTTCTTGCCGGCAGTTTTGACTACTTGAGCGCCCAATTCAATAATATTGAGCGTGGTGTACCATATGTGGCGTATTGAACTTTATTTTTGTCACATAATGGGATAGACCGGCGCCTTTGATCAGAACTCGGCGGATATGAAAAAAGAGTGATGTTGATTACCTGCCAGTTAATTTGATGATGCCAGCTTCATTATTCAGTGAATTTTCTATTGTCCTTAAATTGCTACTGGTGGTTAATTTGACCTTTACTTATAATTAGATTTTTATGGAGTGATAAATAAGATTTCGGATTTTAAAATATATTTTTCAGCTCAAATCATAGGGTCCACATGCGTGTCCTCAGCAAATATTCTTGTTTTTTTCCTAATTCAAACTATTCACGCTTCGAGAACATAGAAAAATGTCTGATTGGCCGCCGAGAACAAAATAGACTTTGCGAGTGTCTTCAAATCGTCCTATTTTTTCTTGGTTCTGGGAATTTTGAAATGGTGTTATGGCTAGATTGTGGGAAAAATTGCGTTTTTAATGACACAATTTTCGAAATTTACTTGGCACTTTAGGTCAGCCACGGTTGGACACCTCTCTTATGAACTAGGGGCTTTGTTTTGAAGGCGGAAGCGGAAGCACGGTTTGTTGGAACGCGAGCTTATTTTAGTAATCGAATATATGCCTGGAAACATCTCCAGGGGTTCATATTTGAAAGAACAAGTCATCGCATTTCCTCATATCAACATCCAAAAAGTGACCCAATTTGGCTATTTCCATGTCACTGTAACACCGATTCGTGTTCCCGTGTTTGCTTTTGCCTTAAAAGAAATACGTCGATGTGTTTCGTTGGACAAGCAATGGTGTGATCGTGCATTTGCCAATGGCGGAAGTGTGTGCAGTTCACCCACGCCCTGCTCCTTGCTCTTGAGTGGTCCTCTTCGTGCTGACGTCCATTGTCTTTTGCCTTTACTAGCGTCCGAATTCTGGTCATTAGTAAGCCGTAAATAAGGAGTCATTAAAATTCCTGCCTGTTTTCTTTTGAGTAGGCCTCAAAAATGATGACAACGCCTCACTTTCAAGGAAACAAATAAATTTAATGTAGTTAGCGTTTAGAAAAATATTCTTATTCTCTCATCCAATTTCAATGCGTTCTAATTCAAATGTATTAGGTCCGCGGGAAAACTTGAGCCTATTATGAAAGGGGGAAAATAACGTGAAGGTACTTTACCTGGGCGCCACCTCGTCATATTCTCGACTTGTATTTGCTGACAAAAGAAAAGAAGAAGGCGTCGAAGTCTGGCGACAAACATAAAACACGTAAAACCAAATAATATTTTAAACATTAGTATAACGCTTAGTGTCGGTCACTAAATTTGGTTTTGAAAGTTACTTTTAAAATTATATTACCATATAGTAGCTTTAGCAAGGGTCATAGCATCTCATTCAAAGAGATTTATTTTGAACAAACTAGATTTTACGACTAAATATCATGAACAAAAAAAGTGGTCAGGTGAAATGTTCAGATATTTAATCATTAATGTGTTTTAATTACTCAACATAACCATTCAGTGTATTTCAGAAGTGTGAGCATTCCTAACGGACCACTTCTGTAGAAGATCATTAACCTTTTTATTTTAACTACCGCCAATACAACAATTAAATAATTTCAGAGGGTAAAAATCATTCACCTTGACCGGAATCACGGTCAAGGCGAATGATTCTGAAATTGTTGAATTGAAATGCATATTAGCGGATGACTCCGTTAAAAGTCACCGTTGCGGCATCTCCCGCAGTTTCTTTGAAATTTACCACCAATAAATTGAATGGCGCAGAATATGCCGCTAGCGGAGTTAGGAAAGCAGATATTAACTCAGCATATTTATTTTTCAAAACGCTTATTCCTATTCTTCTTAGAAAAGTCCCGTCTTCTTTGGGAAATAGTTTATTCAAATAGTAGAATATTTATTACGATTAGGTACTTTTAAATTTGCGTGAGAAGGTTTAGACCACTTTTTTTAAGGTATAATTTTTTGTGAATATAAATGTTGAATGATAACACCTTGAAATTGTCTCAATAGCAGTAAATGGCTGGAATGTTAATCCAGGAGTTCTTAACGTCTTGGGAGCACAAAGTGAGAACCGATGAAATATCATTGATTTTCTTGTTTTCAACGGGCTCGAGGTTACTGCTTGTATAGCTCCTCCTGTGTTTATTTTCGTTTTTTTAGCCTCGCTTGCAAACTCCAAGGAATCATTTACTCATTGTGTAATAATGATGTTCCACTAAACCTCAGCGAATACGGTTGAATACTTGGTAATCAATCAATCAGTCTCTTAGTCGAAAATTTCACACTTACCCAAAATTATTCGAATTTTGAGGAAAAAAATGAAAGGGATTTGTGTTTTGTTTAGTACGTTGAGTAATATTTATTAAATTTAAGTATATATTCTATTGTTTCAGGCTTCACTTCGTGGAAGTATTTAATATCCATACTACGAGTATGGATATTAAGAACTCGTAAAAAGAAAGACTCGTACTTTTCCACAGATTTTATTATACGGTACAACGCGTATTCGGCCCTTCGACTTCCGAGGTCACACGCTAGAATGTTTATCTTCGAATTTCATAGGTTTAGTAATCAAGCTTCTTGACGGCAGTTTTGACTACTTGAGCGCCCAATTCAATAATATTGAGCGTGGTGTACCATATGTGGCGTATTGAACTTTATTTTTGTCGCATAATGGGATAGACGGGCGCCTTTGATCAGAACTCGGAATGATCAGAACCGATTCCGAACTCGGAATGATCGGAATTGATCAGAACCTGATGATGCCGCAAGTCGGTGAAACGCGTTGTACCGTATAATAAAATCTGTGGAAAAGTACGAGTCTTTCTTTTTAGTATGGATAAATTTAAGTAGTTTGCCGTACTATCTCGGAAAGTCAACGTCAGAGAAACATTTCTCCCAACATGTTAAATTTTAATTAATGTGTTTGTTGTAGTTTTCCCGTTTTAATCATTTGTGAGAATGTCAGACATTAATAATTCCTTATTGCCTTCATTTTTCAGCCGGAATTATACTTATGCACGCCTATAAAAATTGATTCATCAAAGAACTTTTATATTGGTGAGTTATTAGTTAAATACTGCAATTATTTTATTTAAAATGTAGCATCTTAGATAAAATAAATCTCTATGATTTGAAATCTTCTCTTCTTACTTAAGAAAAAGTTCTAGAATAACTTAATTTGGACAGCTATGTGTGCGTTTTATGAATAGAATATACGTTGGTAATATATTCTTATGCCAATTTTTTTGCAGTGGGATTTGAGCCTAATGCAACCATGGATACTGCCCACCATATGCTTTTGTATGGATGTACAACTCCGGGAAGTAAAGAGGCAGTTTGGTGAGTTGTTCAATACTCATTTGTGTAATGTTTACTGGGTGTGTAGGTTCCTGGAATTCCAGCATATCCGGGAATTGTTCGGGAATTTCAGTTTCCTCGGGAGAAACCAGGAATTTATGACCATTCCGGGGATTTTAGCAATATTTTTAGCAACGATATTCATCTAAGCATTAAAGCGTATTTGTCAATGTGCATCAAAATGATATGATTTTATTTTCGTGTGGTTATTTCCATGTGACGATACCGCCCAAAGAATTTACTATAACCCTTACCATGCTGGATTAATGTTGTTGTGACAACCAGCTCGCGAAGGCTTAATCAGCCACATGTAGACCAGTGAGCATGATGTCATTCTGAATTCGTTTATTTTCTGTTTTTAACTTTCTTAAATTTAAACTTGGACTGCATAAATTTAGTCCTCTACCAACCAGACTCAGGTTAAAAATCAAATACACCTCTTATTATAAATTCTTTATGTTCTTTCACTTGCGACTAAATATTATTTGAAAATAATTTCTCACCTGTATGAAATGTTTCTGCAGTATTATTATAATGAGGTAGTTATCAGTTCGCTAGTTTGATGGTCCACGCACTCCAAAATAACTGCACCCAATTTTTATGGAGTCCTCGAAAGATTAAGTTTTTTTGGCTTTTATGCCACTCGTTAAGATACAAATTGGCGTCTATCGTTGAACATTCTTATTCTTGGATTACTTGGTTTTACAATGTTAACTAGCGCGTTTTAAAATAATGATAGATTTACTATTTTCAAATAGTACTGCTCCGTAATTTAAATGCCGTGTTCGTGTGAATCATCATTCAATTCGGCTTCCGCTGGGAAGTTCCATGCGATCGAAGAGACGGATATAGGAAAAGGAAGGATTCTTATAAATAACGATTGTCCGTCCATTGGGGCGGTGGGGAAAGATCTGTCCAGTCCAAGATCTGTCTGGGTAATGGCTTTTTAGAATCCGGGAATTCCTCAGCATTATCCAAGAAAAAGCGGTAAATTTCCGTGAATGTCGTCCATGGTTCCATATTCTCTCACGTCAATGTCGGTATGTGCTACTTGTTGCATACCCTGCAATAGATATTTTGTGCAAGGTGCGCACGAGTGTCGTAACCGTACTCCGACTGAGAACATTGAATTAACCGTACTAAAGTGTATTTTACCTCTGTCGATCACCGTTATTAAAATGCGACTGTCAAGTGGTAACGAAAGTTAAAAAACTTTCTCTCTGCTTGAAGTCAGTATCGACGAATCATCAAGAAAGTTGCGACCTTTTTGTTAAGATTAATAAGGTTCTTAAGTAGCTATTTGTTCAAGCTTTCGTGTAAATCGAGGAGGTGCGGTGGCTAACGTACAGGTTTCCCACTGAGAGGGCCCGGGTTCAAATCCTGGAGACAACAAATATTTTTCAGTGGTATCCCGAACCTTACTTGAAGTGCTACCTGGAGAGCACTTTGAGTGAGTACGACGTCCGTGAGATGGGACGTTAAACTGCGGACCCCTTGGCGCCTTTCGTGAAGAGTGGGCTAATGCCGACGCCGGGAATCTCTCCACCCTTCATCCTTTCCTGTCCATCCCTAATGGTGGAAATGACCTTAGCTGGTGGTCGTCTCCCATAAAAACTACTAAACTGTGTACAGAGTTTCAAGAATTGTATATATATGTGGTTACTTGCTCACCCACTTTGCTCATTTGATTAATTCTTTTTGCATAATCTTCATCACATGTAAGAATGTTTATATATTAAGTAATATTTTAAGTTTAGATAATAAATAATATTTATATTGACAACACATAATAACGTTATACCATTTTTCAAAATGAATAAAGTATTATTATTACCATACTTTAATTTGTGGTGCCAGATATGTCTGTACTTCAGAGCAAGTGTTTGCTATTGCTTGTATAAAAAAACATTGTTGCCTATTTTCAGGAATTGTGGGGAAATGGTTTCAAGCGTGTATGAAATGAAGGCCTCTAGTCCATGTAGAGTGGGTTCTCAGGTGAGAGTCATCCAATTCATTCATATAATTATTAAACTGCCTAAGGTAATTTATTTTTGACTGAAAACGGATCGAACTAACTTTACTAACAGATTTTACTCCATAATCCTCAACTAATTTGTTTACATGTAGTTAATTACTTTTTTATTATTCTATACATTGGTTGAAACAGAAGTTATGAAAGTGTTGAGAATTATTGCCTTTTGATAATCTCATGACAAAATGATTCAGGAAATCATTAAATTTGATTTTAGCGTAATATATGGATAATGCACCTAAGATAACATTTAAAAATGTGTATAAATATGTAGTGTACACTAAAATACTCACTTCAAACTTATAAATTTTTCGTCCCATTTTAATGTTGTAACATGAGAACATAGTTGATCCTATGATAATATTAGTTCTTTGCATTAGCTGCTGGCTATGGTTTTCCAGTTAGTTGAGATAATTACTTTTAATTTAATTGTGTTAATCATGTGATTACTTTTATTTAAATATAGGTAATTTATGCATGGGCTAGAGATGCACCCAAACTAGACCTTCCTGAGGGAGTTGGTTTTCGAGTTGGTGGTGATTCACCAATTCAGTACCTTGTACTTCAGATCCATTATGCACACATTGACAAGTTCAAAGGTATGTGGAATATGTAAAAATTAAGTATTTAGTATTTTGAAAATGTAGATTACTATAATTTGAGGTAGTGTTTTTATATTAAATATTTTAGTACAAATTGTAAGAGTTAAGTGTTCATGATGATGAAATGTGTATTTATTTAATGACTTTTTAATCATAATTTTCTTTTGTTTTCATTGATTAGTAATTTGAAAAGTTTTTCGTTTTCAGATGGAAGCACAGATAATTCAGGAATATTTTTGCATTATACAGAAAGACCGTGAGTATTTGTCATAATATTTTTTGACTGGCAATAAGGTTTTTGTTGATAATGGCTGCGTACAATACAGTAACGTTTTTAATTAATTTTGAATTTTCAGGTTAGATAAACTTGCAGGTGTGATTTTGTTGGGAACTGGTGGTTCTATTCAGCCAATGCATAAGGAGCATATGGAAACATCCTGTGTAATTCGTGAGAACAAAGTTATCCATCCATTTGCCTACAGGACTCACACTCATAGTCTAGGTTTGTGACAGTTTAAACATTTTTACAAGTAAATAAATTATTAAGGAGCTTGAAAATGAAGTGCGGAAGTGCTGGGGGATAATCATTACTTGTTACTTCATAATCAAAAGATATAAATACCTTGCACTAAGTATTTTTAAATTCTGTGTTTGTAAATTGATATTGGAAATAAACTGGTAAATTTATACTGCACTGAATCACTTCATATGAAGTTTTGTGCTTTGACAAGAGACCCTCTATGACATTATTATTATGACCCTTTTTCTTTAATTGTTAGCTTCTGCTACATATGCACTCAGACAACTTTATGCATTGAAAAAAAGCAGTGAAATAGTTTCTACCTTGACTATCATAATCCTTTAGTGTCTTTGATTTTAAAGGAATTCATTTATTGAGGAAAATATTTTGATTTGTACTAAACATTTGAAAAAGTGGCTCATCTGAAATGTAATGTTCCTCATTTTAAATAAGTGTTATTTTGTTTGTGTTTCTTTTATTTATTTCCAAAAATTTTGTTAGAAGTTTGTTAGTTGTTTCATGTTCTTGAAATGTAAATTTGTTTCATTATAATTTAAAACTACAGTTAGATGTCCTTCACCCATCATTACCGAGGTGTAAGGGATACTGTATTAGGGATGTTTTTAGACTTGGTTGTTATAGAGTAACATGCCTTCCTTTTTGTTCAGAGATATTTTCAATCTAGAAGACAATATTTTTATCATGAAGTTAATCATCTTTACTATTTTTGAGCGTTAACATAAAGTACGCGTTGTAAACTGCATGCTATAAGAAAATATCATATAGGATACACTAATTGGTACAAACTACGTCTTTGAATGGGTTAAAAAAAATGCAATGGGCAAATCATAAGAATAATTTAATCAATAATAGTAATAATTGAAATTAAACTATTCATAAAGAGTGAAGACATTTTTTGTGCCATGTGACAATTATGGTACTGCACTTGGTTTATTGACTCATTGTGATTGCGACTACAATTAGTTTCATGATTTATGGCATTGGGCATCTGAAGTTAAAGGCTATACTTTTTCTATGCTCTCATCCTTTTTAGCATTCTTGAAAATATTAATTAAAGGTTTTGCAGTATGTAATTTGCTTTTTGTGCATGAGTTGACTTAGATGGTAAATACTCATGATTTTTCATTTACTGATGAGAGAGTATTGATATAAACCAGCCGATTGCCTGGATTTATGGTAAATTTTATATATATATATATATATATATATATATATATATATATGTGTGTGTGTATATATATATATATGTATATATATATATATATGTGTGTATATATATATATGTATATATATATATATATATATATATATATATATATATATATATATATATATATACATATATATATATATATATATATACACACACACGAGGGTCATCCGGAAAGTAGTACCCGTTCGTGAAATAAAGACACAAAAGTAAATATTAACAAACATAAAAAATTTTATTTGAAAGAGGATACTTTAAACTACTTCTCAACATAATCTCCAAGCAAATTAAGGCATTTGTCATAACGTGTGACAAGTTTCTGTATTCCTGCTGCATAGTCCTTCGCCGCCAGCTCATTGAGATACGCGAGGGACCCATCTTGCACAAATTTTTGCATAATGCAGATGGTGTTTAACAATTTCATGAACAATTGTTCGAGAAACATTGGGAAAATGCTCACAGATGTCATCAATTGTGACGCGCCGATCGTTCCTCACGAATTCGTCAACTGAGCTCACCAGTTGGTCTGTAATGACAGACGGTCTCCCCGAACGCTCATCGTCGTGTGTGTTCCCCCTCCCCATGTTGAAGTTGCGACACCACCGCCGAACAGACGACTCGTCCATTACATTGTCTCCATACACCTCCTTTAATTGGCGATGAATATCACATGGGCGAACGTTTCTTGCATTGAGGAATTTAATCACTGCCCTCACTTCACAACTGGCGGCGTTCTCAATTTTTTTAAACATTGTAAACAATCACAGAAACAACACAGGCAATGCTAGCGTCACGCAACTTGGCTCAGAGAAGGCAGACAAGCCACTGAAGCTATCTGACCTCGTCCAGCGGCTACTCGCGTCGTCAGCACTTCATGCGGCACGAACGGGTACTACTTTCCGGATGACCCTCGTGTATATATATATGTGTGTGTGTGTGTGTGTGTGTATATATATATATATATATATATATATATATATATATATATATATATATATATATATAAACACAGATGTAGATTTTTAGAATATAGAGACACAAAGAAAGGACACTCACAATTTGTTATTTTACGTTTCGACAGCACGGCTGTCGTCTTCAGAATTGATTCTGAAGAACGATTCTGAAGACGACAGCCGTGCTGTTGAAACGTAAAATAACAAATTGTGAGTGTCCTTTCTTTGTGTCTCTATATTCTAAAAATCTACATCTGTGTTTTTATATATTTGTGTGTCGCCGAAGAGCGTTCCATTCCGAAGATATTTTATATATATATATATATATATATATATATATATATATATACACACATATATATATATATACATATCTATACATATATATACACACATATATATATATATATATATATATATATATATATATATATATATACATATATATATATATATACATATATATATATATACATATATATATATATACATATATATATATAATATTAATATTCTTTCTCGAGCATGTTCAGCTTCACCTATTTTTTCCTCATTCTCACCTTTGGTACTTGGCATAGTTGTAACTATTTTCTTGTCCATTAAATGATACACAATCAGAGTACTTCGGTCAACACCTTTCATCTCTTCCTAATTATTAATCTAAATTACCGTTAATTTAGTGTTGTAAATTGAAAAAATTCTATCATCATACATTTTTCTTCAGAAACTAAAACTTTTGAAAATTGTATTTCATTGTCATCAAATCTTAAATCTTTGGCCTCAATAGGAGCCCGATATTTTTCAAAACTGATTTTTGAATAATTTCTTGTGCGCATTGCCTTTTCAGCTGTTCTTTTATCATTTAACCACTAATTCACATGAATTTAAACCAACAAGGAATTTGATTACTCAGATGATTAGGTTGATACTGACCTTCTAGGTTCTGTAATATGGCTGAAGCTGTATGAGAGAAGTGCAATTTGGTGGCAGAAAAATCACAAAATTATGACTGTTGCCATAATTACTGTGTTCAGGAGTGTGAAACAATGATCAATTATGAGGTACATTGTGCAGTTTGGATTCAAACCTAAACTATTACAGTTTTCTAGCTGTATCCCTCATCATCTGATCATTTTTATTTGCAAAACACTTTCACACCTTCAAAGGACAATTTCTCCATATTTAGTGGACTCAGTCTGACAAGTTGTGAGATTGAAAAGGAATTTTCAAGCTGGCCATGTATACCTCACAGACAATCCAAGTAGTGGAAAATTATCACTCATGGACGATGCTGCCTTAGCGAAGTAAGTGGAGGACTTTATCCTCTTAGACCAAAGAGCAGCCATCCAAATGATCATGAATGAGACTGATTTTAGGTATGGCAGTTATTGGAAAGTTATTCACAAAGAACTGCACATGTCAAAGGTGTCAGCTCACTGGGTTTCACAACTAATGACTTCATTTCAGAAGCAAACAAGGCACAACCTGTCAAGGGAGATGTTGAAATCTTTTGGAGCAAGAGGAAGAGGCTATTTTTTTATCACCTGGTGACAACTAATGAATTGTGGCTATATTAATATGATCGGGAAACCAAAATAAATGAGTAAGGAGTGGCAGCACAGTGCTTCCAAGAAGGCTTAAATTCAGAAGGCTCCAGGGAAAGTATTGTGTTTTCTGGGACTGTCATGGAGTCATCTTAATAGACTACCTGGAGAAGAGTCATGCCATCATTGGTGCTTATTACTGAACCCTGCTGATTAAATTGCATGATGCTCTGAAAAAGAAACAAGTGCAGCATGATTACCAAAGGCATTCATCTTATTGCGAACAATGCACCCGCTCACTCAACATGAGGTGTATTTGAGGAATCAGAGCGATGTTGCCTTGAAATTTGTCCACATCTGCCCTATTCTCTCAATCTTGCACCAAGCAACTTTTTCTTATTCCCTGAGCTCATTAAACCATTTTGGGATCGGAGATATGACTACAAAAATGACATCATTCAAGATGTGGAACAATGGATTTAGACCCTATCTATGGAGTTATACAATGGCAGCTTTTGAAAGGTCAAGAAACACTGGGAGAAATATATAATTCTGGATGGTGAATATTGAGAAAGACCTTACAAATAACAAATAAAAATTAAGTTTCTATCTTGATTATTTTTTGGTATAAATTAAAGGTTTACAATACACCATTGTAGTTGTTCTTGGATTGGGGATGCTCAGCTTTATCATATTTTATTTTTTGATAAATGTCACAGGATGTGATTTGTTTATTATTCAAAAACAAATAAACACTGCACCATTGTTTGTACCACTACACTGGGTCACAGTGAACCCACTGTTGCTTTGGTTTTGAGTATTTTCTCAGAGAGTATTGAGTCATGAGTCTACATTTCATTGATGTGTGTTGTATCTGTGTGTGATCTACATTAGAAGTGCTCTGTATTTTACAGGAAAAGTTGTAGCAGGCTATAAAGTATCAAGAATGGATGATGGAACTGATGTGTGGACTCTTCTGGGGAAACGAGACCCTCTCACGCCTCAGATGTTCTATCCAGTGATGAATAATATCACTGTGGGATATGGAGATATGCTGGTAAATAATATTTTTGCTAATCACTCAAGACAAAATAATGTGTGATATTTTATTTTCCTTGTTAAATACAAATGAACTTGATAAAGAATAGATTATCTGGTTGTAGATGGATCATTTGCAAAAATATTGCGCAGAGAAGTTTTAAGCTCTTCTTAAGTGATGGGCATATAATTATTATATTGCATATCTAAGGTTTGCTTGAGAAACTGATTCATAAAATGATCCCATAAATTTAACCTCTACCACCTCCCCATATTAAAATGACAAATTTTTTACACCCTGCCCTTCAAATTCTGATCGCTAGAAGAAGAGGCCTTTATATGGTTTATTTTATTATAATGCATCCATTTTGAAATTAGAGATAACTCTTGAAAAATATATTTCTAAAATTATCTCATTCTCATCTATCACATGTACATCTCAAGGGAGTTGTTATCCAGTGTTTGATGTACAATGCCAAACTAAATACTTTCATTTGTTTCCTTAGTATTAAATTCACCTTAGCATTATTTGTATCAAAATGTATGTTACTGCCTAGCATCCCTAATATATGTTCAAGTGTAGTTAGAAATGTTCTCAGAATCACCTGCAGATGCGAGAGTTAGCGCAACAAGTTCCCACATTGTAGTAGGTAATATTTTATTTGTAAACTCGTAACGCATCAGTGCCCTGGGAAGAGATCTGTGGCACAAATGCCTCTCTGTTGTTGTTCTGGCGTGGTTAATTGTGAAGGTGGAAAATATTGAGAATCGAGTGGTGGTATTCCTTTATAAAAAAAGGTATAAAAGAAAATGAAATTCATGCTGATTTTCAGTACACTCTGGGGAACTCTGTTCCTTCATATTCAATTGTTGCCGAGGGCACAAATGAGTTTAAGTTCGGTCGGGACGACTTAGATGATCCGTGCAGTGGTTGGCCGAAATGAGCCACTACCCAGAAATTATTGCCAAAGTACATAAAATTTTCATAGAGGATCGCCAACTGAGAATGCAACAAATCAATGCAGCTGTTAGGATGTCATCTGGGCGGGTATATCTCAGAATAACAGAGATATTGGATATTAGAAAATTATCTGCTAGATGGGCCGTGCGACGCTTGATGCAGGATCACAAATGCATCAGAATGGAAATTTCCAAAGAATATTTGACCCATTTTAAGAGCAACTAGGAAGATTTTGTGCACCAGTTTGTGACCACAAATGATACTTGGGTCCACTTCTAATCCCCAGAGAAAAACAGCAGTCCAAGCAGTAGAAACGTTGATTCACCACCACCAAAAAAAGTAAAGGCAATATGGTCTGCCAGGAAGGTGGGATGCGAAAGGAATTCTGATGATAGATTATCATCTCACTGGTCAAGCAATTACTAGACAATACTATGATAACCACCTAGGCCAAGTACAGCAAAAGATACTCAAAAAAAGGCCAGTTTTGGGCAGGAAGAAAGTCATCTTTCATCAAGACGATGCACGTCCACACACAAGTGTCATTGCCAAGGCAAAAATATGTGGAACAAGATAAGAATTGTTGCCACTCCTGCCTTATTTGCTTGATTTGGCTTCATCAGAGTTCCTTCTCTTCCCTCGGAGAAAATTTTTTTCTTTAGACAGAGATTCTCCTCAAATAAAGAACTAACAGCCAAAGTAAATGGGTATTTTGCAGGACTAAAGGAATCTAATTTTCGAGATGGGATCAAGACATTGGAAAATGTCTGGACCAAGTGCATTAGTGTACAGTTAGACTACTTTGAAAAATAAAAAGTTTGTCAGAGGTCAGTTGTTTATTTTTATTCCATTCTGAGAACTTTTCTAATTACCCATGCATTAATATTTACCAAAATACACAGTGGGAATAAAGGAATTGACAGAATTAGAATGTCTCTCCCAAGCCATTAAAGTAAATAGTTGTAACTTCAGTTAGAAGAGCTGAGGAATATTTCTAATTACATAGTAGGCTTGCTTTATGTATTTTTCCACTAATGAAGCTTCCTAAATAAGTGTTCAGTTATAAGGAATAAAACAACATATTTTTGCATAAAATATTGTGGTGCTGTGAATAATGATATTTAACCTCTCCCAGGCTGCAAGATGTACAATGGAAAGCAATCGAGAAAGGTGGACTCATGTCGGGTAAGTGAAAGGAAGCAAGGGACTTTGATGAACATTTTGTACATATTATATTAGTCAAATGTAATTGATAAACTCATATTTAAATCATTTCCACAGCCCAACTAACAATGATGAGATGTGCAATTTCTACTTGATGTATTGGGTGGAGAAAGATTCACCCTTGGAAAGAAAATATTGCTTCACCCTAGGCCCACCAAAATTTTCGTGGTCAGCCAGTAATGGTTTGAACAACATTCCTGAAATTGAAGCTTCATCGTTGTGAAAAATGTCAGGTTGCCTGGCTATAATTGAAAATAATGGTATTGGTCAATATTTTAACACTGAGAAAGAGTATGTTATATACATTTGAATCTGACCTTTCTTGAAGTATTTATCTACAATGCAGGATGAACTTTACAGCTATTTTTTTTAGGCAATTGTAATGAAAATCTTTGACCCAGGCCAAATGTATTTTAATGCAAATCTTGGGAACTAAAATAAGAATTTCTGTCTTTAAGTGTCTCTGTACATATCACATCTTGAGCTATAATTTACCATACATTATTATTGTTATTTTCATAAAAAGGCCTGCATTTTAAAATATTTATGTGCACAATTATGTTCCAAAACATATGTTGGGTGCCTGTTGTTCCTTTGAAAGATATTTACTTGTCTTTCTAACTAATATCATTGTGATTTTTGTTATTTTCTTTTGTATGTATTCTGAGTTTCTGTTATTTTACATATTTATACCTTGGACCACTTTTGTCTTTTTATAAAATGCCACCAGACTTTTGTCTGCCATTTTGTATACAGTGTATCTACAATCCTCTTTGAAAAAAATATACCTACTTCATGAAATGGCCATCTCAAGAGTTAATTCCACCTTCATTGTAAAAAAATTTTTCATTCAACATTATTTGTAGTTTCAATTGAAAATAGCCGAGTACATTTTCTTTTTCATTATCAGTGTGTCTGAGGCTTCCAAATTGTTCAGTTATTTCTTGAAACGTAAAGAAATTCGGTGATGCTTATCTCTGTATTTTGAAACGTTTTGACTAAGTACTGCAGAATTTGTCATAAATTTAATAAAGTGACATTTGCAAATGTGATTTCTTCTAAGGCAGGATTTAAAGCAGTTATAATGGCATGTCGACGAAGGCAATAGCTGCTCTAGTGGTAGTGGATATTTTATATTTTATCATGTCACGCTTGATTGGTAGTTTACCTCAAAATCATTGTAAAAATGTTAAACCTTAACATACTTTTTATATATGTTGTCCATTATGTTTTTCAATGCTGGTGTATTTTCTTTTTGGTATGTGATCTATTCCCTGTGCTTCATTATGAAGTGCATATTATCAGATTAGAGGAAAGCTGTCAAATTTCTTTTAACTCAGTTAAGAAGTAAAATCCTTTTGGTCATTCATTGTCATCATAGTTATTCCACTAAATAGAAGCTCTGTGAAGGACTGTGAAAACTAGGTATATTGCATTCTTGTGAAATTCCAAGAAACTTCCTTCCAACTAAATTACTGTGGCCTAAATGTTATTCTTCTTCTTCTACGGCTGCTTATACTTCTCACTTCATACTGTTCAAAACACCCATTCACTTTCCTCTTCATTCCTGCTTATCCAACATTACAAATCGATTGATTGATTGTGTGATTGATTATCCCTTCCATTACAGTAACTGGTATTCCACTATGTATCTATATTATTTACTTTTTTATACTCTTCTTTTTTCCCTTAACAACTTCCTATCTTCCTTAACCTTGCCTACTGCTTTTAATTGTTGTTTCTCGTCAGTTATTATGCCTAGATCATTCTGAGGGAGCTCCTTATTATAATTATCTCTACATAATTTTCCAATGTGTTTGGGGTGCATTAACTAAAAAAAATAGTCACTGCCTAAATTTAGAAAACCCATTTTGCATAGATTTTAAATATTTGGTTTAGATGATTGATAAACACTAAACTTTTTCCAAACCATGTTAAATATCTTCCATCATTTTTAGTAATTTATGACTTCTTTTTATACCTGTATGTGGAGGACTTTGTGGTTATATATTTTCTTATATGCTTCCATATGTTTTTTTACTTGGAAAATACCTGTTGTAACGTCAGAGAAAGGTAGAGGCACAAACTTCTCTGCATGCATCGATCTTCAGCTAATCATACTTTTAAATTCATTCCTTAATTCAGTATTCTTCCATTGTGACTGAATGTACCTTTTTTCCAAGAATTTAGGTGTTTCATCTGGAAATCAAAGGAAGCCAATAATTATTATTTCCCAAGTAATTAGTTTTTAGAAGTGAATCAATGCGTTCATCCCTCTCAGTTATTGAATGAATAAGAAAATAGATGGAGCTATGATTGATGGTGGTGGTGGATGACATAGCCTATTAAATTCACCTAGTAATAAAAGTTGCTTTGAAGCAATCTCATTGTATGTCATCTTTATATATTGGGCTCATAATCTCCAACAAAAAAATATTATTGTTTATCACACAATTCCACTACGTGGGCTCAAATTATAAGACCATGGTGGTTTCATCTGGAACATCTATCTTCTTAAAAAAGTACTTAATACAAGAGTTCACTGATTATTCTTTATTGCATTGACTTATAAATGTACCTTTATACTGTCCTGGATGGCCAAAATCTCATTTGTATTTACTTTGATGGATTTAGTATTTGTGCTAGTTATAATGCACTGAATGAACCAATCAAGAGACTCTGAATTCTAATGGTGAACCTTAGATTTTCTGGAGAATCCAATGAATATTATATATTATTATTAATAGTATCATTTTATTTTAGATGAAATCAATTGATCCTTCACTTATTCTCCATTTTTCCAATATTTTTGCTTGGGTGAATTCAAAATGGATTGGTCTCACAGTCATTGTCATCTTGTCAGTCATATTATCTCAGTCATTTTAGTAGGACTGCTGTATAGTTATTGATTAGAATTTTCAAAAAATGTTGTGATGTCCCCTCTCTTGAATTATGTTTTACAATTAGTAAATCTTAAATTTTAAAAGTAGGGTTTATGTTATTAGAAATTTTGTATATATATTGTCGACCCTGGTTTTATACTGTAATTTCTTCCGCAATAACAGTGTCTTCCTTCGTCACGACTCATCTTCCCTCTTAGCATATTGAATATTCTCTCATTTTATCAGTTAATATTTTATTTTTTCATTTAAGACCAGAGCTGGATCTAGAGACTAAGGTAGTGTTTGTCTACAAGGATACTGAGTTGAGACTATCATCTTCCATGATAGGCTGTTTAGTTTTAAGTCATCTTAAAACTGCTTTCGTTTCTTGAGGTTCTCCCTAGTTAAAGTACCTTATCACATAAGGTGGTTCAACGCACGAAGAGAGAATGAAAGACTTAGCATTTCCACAGGAAAGACGTATTGACTTTCATTCTTTCTTCTTGTATTACAAATGGATTTCCTCAAAGTATTGAACTCAACCATCTTTCAAAAAGGTGGTTCAAGCTATCGACGCAGACTCTGTAGGTGTCTACAAAAGTGACAACATAAACCACTTAGAATACACCACACAGCTTTGTCTGACAACTCAAGACTCCTCCAGCCATGTAGGCATTTTGTGTTATGGTATTATGCATATAGAAATGGCAATTCACATGATTTTTTTTAATTTGAGAGAAATGAAGATATATATATTTTTCTGTGAAAGTTTCTTCCCATTAAAGGAAATGCATGTTTTATTGGTTATTAAGGAAAAAAATAGATAAATCTCTGATAGATACCTATGCAGTGAAGTTTAAGTAAAGGATTGCAGGTCTAAGGGACCATAATATATTTTTGTTGGAGACCTAGGTAAAAATATTCCAGAATTTTTCATGAAAGAAACATTAAGTGGTCAAGGATGTTGAATTTTATACCCAGTCTCCCCATTAGATCCAGCTTTGAATAAGGTGGAGGGAATTAAATACTTTTCTTTATAAACTGAAGCAGCTATCCACAAACTGTGATGAATTTGTTTATGTGATTGAAGAAATTGGTAAAATTTAGTGTTGATTTGAAAAAAGTTAAATTTTTAATTTGTTCTTCTGTATCTTGTTAGATGGCCCACTATAATTTAGAAAACCTTTCACATGACGTAATCATGTGTTTTATTTATGAAGAGTACCTACTATTACATAATTATTTATTTTTAGGAAATCAAAATATTGTAAAGGCATTTCTGTCTTAAAGAAAATCCTGTGTGTCAATCTTACAAAATGTTGTAGATCTGTAACTATAGGATTATGTGGTAATGTTGGCTTTATGATAATATGATGTTGGCTTCATTTGAAAAGACAATGAATTTTATGTGCAATTGTCTATTATATCAAAGCAGTTGATGTCCATACTGTGAAATTTGATGTTTATGTTTTGATGATTTAGTGGGGTTATGTTAGTGGTTGAATTTTGTTGCACATATGGTGTGAATGTGACAAATTTTATGTTAATGTTACATGTGTTTATATTATATTTCAAAGATACATATATTAGAGTTAGTCTTAACAAGTATATTTGTCAAAAAGTATTATATCACTATATGAAAAGAAGATTAAATGTATTTTCCTGCATTGACTTTGATGATTTGAGTTTTTTTAATGAAACACCTTTTATGAGGAACTCCTAACACAAATAGTGGTGGAATTTTTAGATGAGACAAAATTGCCATACCTCACCTAATCTCACCGTCAGTCTCAGTGTTTGAATTTATGTATTAAACATAAGTTTGGGAGGTCTTTTTTGAGTGTCTGAAAATCCTCTGAATTTATCAAATTAATTAAAATATTTCTCAATGTACAGTTGCCTTTAATTATGCATACCCTCTGTAGCTTTTACTCTAGCAGTCAGGGTAATGTAGGTCTTTACATTTAAATGTTCTGAAAGCCTTGGAATGAGAAAATAATTGTTGTGTTTTATTATTTCTGAAATATCGGTCAAATCTTTCTGAAAGTAAGCATTTAATTTGAAGAGATTAAAAAAATAACCACTTTCACATCTTTCTGTGAAGAAAAATTATTTTATCATTAAATATTATTAATTGCTGAAAACAAAATGTGCTTATATTGGGTTAGTGAAAAAGTTTGAATTCAATTAATCCTCTCATCACTTATGCACAGAAGAGTAACACATTTTGAGAGTAAGAATACATTTAAAGTGAAATGAAAATTTATTGTGAATTTAGGAGAAAGGGTGGTGAGGGATACACTTAGAAAAGGTTGTTTTGATTAATTAGTTAATATTCTCTTTGTAGTGAGTTATATAAGGACTTAATGAAAGGAGTATTTGTAAGGAAATGAGAAAATTTACTCACAAACACAAAACATTGCAGAATATATTTACATGCAAATAAGGGGAAGAATTTTAAGATACACACACATATAAATCTACATAGGGCAATATATTAAATGCTTTGAAAATAGTTTCAACCAAATTATTTGCAATGAGAATTCACTAATCCTAGGAATAAGTCTAGTCAGAAATCTTTACCTACAACACACCCACAAAAAACTTAAAGGGTATGTGTATATTTAGCCTTAGGGTCTAGCCCAGCTAAACTAGCAGGGTGCACATATATTCAGTATAATGTTTATATAAATTATTATTAATCAGATGAATATTATTGGTGAATTAGGAAAATTAAGACAGCCTGCTACTGCTATCTGGTTGTGGCATTATCAAGATGTTTGATGACCTTCATTTACAATAGCCATTTGGAGAGGGATAGTGCTGGGCCATTTTATTGCATTTCTTTATAGAACTTATGAGAGGGGTTTTCAGGAGGAATGTTATGGAAGATTTATTTCTGCATTATTTCATCCATTTGTTATTATAAGAAATAATTTTAATCACCCTTGATCACCAAATGAAATATTGTAAATTATTACTAATTAAATGGTCACTGTAATACTATTTAAGCATTTATCTCCTGTAAAAGAGTTCATAACACTTTTTCATTGCATTAAATGCGTTATAATACCGCAATAATAAAAAAAGGTATTTGTCATGGTTCAAACATGTTTAAGGTGTTCCTTGAGGTAATTGGGGTTTTCTTATTAGAATACTCTTTGAGTCACGATTGTTGGCTAATAAGGTGATTTATTTTAATTAATTTTTAGGTTTTAGAGAGTACGAGAGTATATTTACAGAATATCCATTAAAAATGTTATATTCAGCGTTGATGCTATTTATTGGTAGCAGGACATTTTTAATCGAATTATTTACATTTGCATGCATATAGCGTTGTGAGAGTGGATGATAGAAATAAATACCAAAAAAAATTATTTTTCATTAATTGGGATTTAATCAAGGGCGTTTGGAAAACAGCGAACATATTAAGAAGTACTTAGCTCTTATAGAACACATTGGTGGGGGAACCATACTTGTGTTTTAAACCCGCGCTCAATACGTCAGCGTGTTCCTTTTCGTTTTTCTCTTGTCGTTTGTTAAGGGTGTGCGGTAAACATGGAATACAATACCATACGCACGTGTTAATTTGGGTGGCGGACTTCATGTTGGTCTATTAGCGTGTTGATCCAGAAAATATGAATATGAGCGCTCCAGAAGAAGCAGTATTACGGGACGTTTGTGGTAAATTTGAAAAATACACAAAGAATCCTGCTGATTTCCTCAGGTATGATTGTCAGAATGATTTCCTAATTGTGATTTGTCACTTTGCTTGTTGACTCTGATTGGTAATCTTTTTAGCGTTCAAGTGAAATTGGCCGAAGATATTAAAAAAACAATAAAATGTCTATACGATTTATCAAAAGAAAACGATAAGTCATCAAACACACTGCCTGAATTAATTGTCGATAATTTCGATGAAGAGCAAATTTGGCAGGAGTTGGAGCTGAGGAATGAGGAGAAATTGCCTTCGTATATTGCTGATGTGTCAATGATATTATCGAGAAAAGAGAGACTTAAAACAGTTCTTAATTCATTATGTGAGGATGACCAGTCCAATAGTTCTGGTGAAGAAGACAACGACGAAAGCTTAGGCGAAGCTCCCTCAGATGAAGATGTTTCGCCCTCTGCTTCATTAAGAGAAGGAGATTCTGGAGAAGACAGCCAAGCGGAGGATTTAAATGAAGTCGGGAATAGCGAAGCTGGTATTACTAAGAGGAAATCCGTGGTCGATGATACATTTTTCAAGCTACATGAATTAGAAAATTTTTTAAACAAGCAAGAAAGGGAAAAGCCGGCGGATGGTGATGACACAGACGAAGAAGAAATTGATTACTTCGATGAGGGTTTGGACGATGTGAATGTAAAGGTAATGCATGGAGAAATCCTCAATATTTTAAAAAGTACCATTTCCCTAATGAAGAAGACGCAAAACTCAGTTTAATTGTGTAGCTTGACCAATGTTACTTATTTTTATTTGTCCTATAGTTAGATAATCATATATATTTGTGAATCCTACATTTTGGATTTGTTACATTGACCTTACCATGAAAAACGAATGGTGAAAATGAAGTGTGCACAATAGAGCACAAGATATATGTAAAGAATCAGGGCACATCAGTGCGTCTCTTTATTGCACGTTTAGTACAGCCTAATCATAATATTCACCATTAATTTTGCCGGTAGCTTTAAATGTTGACTCTTATCACATTTTTTGTGTATGCCTAAGTCACCCTTAGAATTCCAGTTTTTCTGCCTTAACCAGGATATTGACTGTTTGATACACTCACACACTTTGACCCTTTATGCATGACATTATAATACTTTTACAGTAGTAATTTTATCAAACATTTTTGGGGTGTTTGTATTATTTCTCCTTGTGTGTTTTAGGAAACTTAATTTTTGTATATTTCATTTAGTGAAGTTCATTCTAATGGTATTATCCAAATTGTGAATATTCGACCAGTCTTGTTTTATATTCTAGAGAAGTGGGAAATTAAAATGCTGTCCATTGAAAATGAGTTTTCATGTGGCCCTCTGGCTGTTAAGCCAGTACATTAGCCACTGCATCATCACTTTCCCCTTGCCATACATTCTAAATCACTCTCAGGTGTTCTTGCATGAAGTGAACAAATATTATAAGTGTCTCAAATCAGCTATCATGACAATTTGTGAGTAGTAAAATTTCCAGATGTTTAATGTCTTCAGGGAAACTTAAAAGACTTCCCTAATATCCCTTCCCTTTTGCTCACTCGATTGGCTATGCATCGACTTATTTAAAATGAAGAAAAGCATTTGTAAAATGAGATTATTTTTTACCTTATAGCTTATCTTGTGTCCTTAAGTATTATAAAAAGAATCAAGATTTATTCCATGGGTTTTATTTTGACTCGAAGAATTGATAATATCCAGAGTATCTTTCCTTGATAATAAATATCTTAGAAATAAGAAAATTTTTATTTAATATACATAAGGAAAAAAAATTAACTTATAGCTCTTAATTCCATACTTCAGAACCAGAATATTGAGAAATCAATGGTTTATTTAAGTCCTAACTCTAAAGGTATACAAATTAGAAATATTTAGAAAATACATCATTTATAGCATTATAGTAATTAGCATTGATACCAATATAAATGAAGAATGACTGACATTTCTTATCAGAGGTATATATATGTACTAATAGAATTTTTCACCCTTTTGCCGCTGTGAATGTACCATTTCATCCTCTCTGTTTTTCACTGTCATACTTAGAAATTTTATTAAATTTATATTCATCAAATAAACAATAAAAATTTTCCATTACCTGAACTGTGAATATAGATTATTTTTGTTGTTTTCATATTTTTAATGTTTAGATTATATTTATTATTCTGGGGATATTAAAGGTTACGGAGACATGGCCCTCCTCCCTTTTCACCAAATATGAGTGGTAGGTTTCCGTAGAGTGAGCCGCAGTGAAAGGGTTAAATTGTGTTACCACAAAGTGAATTAACACATCTCTAACATGGAATTTTTTATTTTGAGATTCTGGGTGGTTTTGATTATTTCTATTTCTACATTTCCAGAAAAAATCGGAGCGCAATCCAAAATACAAAGATTTTTTCCCACCACCGGAAATTGATGATGTGGATGAAAAAGCATCAAATACTGATGAGAAGTTGGAAGGAATCAGGTAGCGTTTTTGAAATCTTCAATTTCGAAGCTTGTAATCACATTGTATCTCTGAATAAGTGTGTTACTCAATTTTCAAAGGCATGCATTGCAGGAAATAGCCGCTGAAAATAATAAAAAAAGACCACTTGACCATGATGTAGAAGAAAAATCTATGTTTGAGGAACGGCAAGAGCGTTTGCTAAAAAAAATTAAACACTTGGAAACTAGTAACATTGCTGAAAAACCATGGCAAATGAAAGGAGAAATAAGCGCTTCAGCACGACCTCCTAATTCATTGCTCGAAGAAGTACTAGAAGTGGATATTGCAACAAGACCAGGTTTGTGTTAAAATTTGTATTTTGAAGGAAGTCATCTAAAGAAACTGGAAGCAGTTATTCATTCTTCTAAGTAAAATACTGCATAGTTGCCTGATAGATTTGTATACAAGTACATTACTTTTGATGAACTTAATTCTGAAGATTCGTAAATAATTTTGAAATTAAAAGTTCCCAAGTTTTGTGTTGGTCTTCAGAGTCCTGTTTAGGATTTATTAGGGTCATCTGTATTTCATTCTCCTTTTTTTTTTCTTTTAAATCGATTCTTGGCTTGGTATCAGTGCCTTTGAAAAATCAAGGAATTTTTAAAATTGAAGACTCTAAGGTTGACTCAGCCTGCCGAGGGGAAATGGTCGGGTGTCTTATATGATGTCATAGTTTTTTAAGTTGCAGCAAGATTTTTTGAGTAAATTGTAAATCTTTGTTTGGTTGGATCAATTCTATCTTTGTTGTTTATAAAAACAAGAAAAGGATTGATTAAAGTTGGTGATAGAGAGTAATTGAACATTTTGTGGCTATCCTCATTGTATTCCATGATATGTAGAATACCTTCCACCATGCAAATCATCACTTTCCAGTATAAAAGATTGCAATTAAAATCTAGGATTCCATTGCGACTACATATTTTGAGATTTTTGCAGGGAAAGGTCAATTTGTGTGGTCATGTTTTGATCATGAAATCATATTATGAATAAGACATTACTTGCCTTAAACAAAGATTGGTGATTGTATGGCTCTTTTTGTGTTCATTTTATAAGTATGAATAAAGGTGACCATCTTTCTATAATTTAATACCTTTGATATGATTTTATTGTTCTTAGTGCTTGGATTAGTGGCAATAAAGTTCTGGTGGGAAACTGCCTAGACAGGGTTTTTGCAGTAGTTCAAACCCTGTTTTTTAATGGTGAAACTGACTCTATGTTTGTAACTTCAGTGTGAGCGTATTTTGGGATAATATTTTGTTACATTTCCTTTAAAGCTCCAATTATAACGGAAAAAACAACATTAAAACTGGAGGATATTATAAGGCAAAGAATAAAGGATAAGGCGTGGGATGATGTTGTGAAAAAATTTAAACCAGTTGATACACCTACAGAATTTAAGAAGAAGCTGGTGCTAGATCAAGAGAAGAGTAAGATAAGCCTTGCTGAAGTTTATGAACAGGTACGTATCATGGTGTGAGTTCAGACAGTGAAGTATCTCAATCAGCATGTATTTAAATTGCTTTTGGGCTTTGAAGCTCATTCTTAATAGTGGCTGTGGGTGTAAACTTAGCCTCACTCTGCCCTACTACCTGACAGCCCTTGGTTTGACAATATCTGCCAATAAGGTGGCACAAGTAGATGAAGAAAAGTTTTTACTTTGTTTTTATAAATAATGTTATCCCTTAAATATAACTTATTTTTTGAAATAAATTGTCATACTCCTACAATATTGAATGGTTGTTTTTTGAGTGGCTCTGAATGTTAAACAATTGGAGAAGCATTAAACATTTATGCATGGTGAAAGACCAATGGAGTAGAAAATAAATAAAATATTATGAATTACCCTATAGCTTTGGATGTATAGTTTCCTTAATACAGATCTAAATTAGAATGCAATTCATAGTTATGGCCTGATTCATTAGAATAATTTGTTCCATCAATTTGTTTTTATGAGCTGTAGATCATAAATTTAATTGACTCGAGAGGTTCCCTACTGATTTCCTACGTCCATTACTTTTGATACTTCCTGCCAATCACTGTACTTCCTTATTCTACATTCACCACACACTTCTCTAACTGTAATTTAAGACAGGCCAAGAATATGATATACCTATCTCTCCAGTCTGATTTATAACTTTAGCATTAATTTAAATTACTCTGTCACACGCTTTTTTGAAATCCATAAAAAAGCAAATATATCCTGGTTGTATGCCATACTCCTTCAAATCAGTAAACAACTCATTACTGCTATGCAGTGGCAAATCCAAAGGCTGTCACACAACCCTTAGAATATGTGCATCCTGCCATCAAGAAATATGCTGCACCCTGTTAAAATTCTCTACTGACCCCATCCACTTCACTAATGTCATTTTTTAAGGATTGGTTTCAAGGAATTCCAGTATCTTAAGAGAGAGAGAGAGAACATAGTATGAATTAAAAAAAATCATTAACTTGCTCGCATTTCTTCATAATAATAATATCCAGAATGAAGCTGACAAATGACATAATAGTGAATTAAAAATAACATACAATGATGGGGAAAATCAGTAAAGTTTAGTATTAAAACATCAATACTACCATATTTCTTGAATGAGTCACAATCTACAATATTTTTTCATGTACAGTAATGCAGGTATGCTATTTTAAAATTGCAATAATTCTTTGCTAGCTATTTGAAACTCTTTATTTGTTGATCAGGAAGGAAATAAAAGTAATGATTCTCATAAATAATTATTAGCTGGAAGAATGCATGTTTTTTTAATAGTCTTTGGCTGATTGCAATTACGAGTTTTTGTAGTTATTCTCAACTGAATTTCTGTGTTGCTTGCATGCATTATTATGTAAAAGAACCACAGCAACATCATAACCAAATGTTTCTTTACTTTTTAATAATAATAATTTAGGAATATTTAAAACAAAAAAAGGAATTGGAAGTTGGTCCAGATGATAAGGAGAAAGAATTAGAGGAGCACACAGTTATTAAGAAGATGATGGACTCTCTATTTTTAAAACTTGATGCCTTGTCTAACTTCCACTACACTCCAAAACCAGTAAGTATTATTTTAATTTATTATTAATTTATGTTTATTAAGGAAGACAGTTTTGACAGCCTTTTTATTTTTTAGGTCATTCCAGATATCCGAATTATCAGTCATGTGCCTGCAATAGAAATTGAAGAAGTGGCCCCTGTTGCAACTAGTGATGCTAAGCTTTTGGCTCCTGAGGAAGTAAAAGGTGATAAAATTAAAAAAATTATACTATTGGTTTCCATAGCTGTTAACTATTATTTTTAATAATACTCATTTACGAGCATGCTTCAGTAAGGAAGTTCCAACCTTGTAGGAGTTTGTATATATTTGCTGCAGCATTTGTTATCGACATGAGTGTCTTAATCCACACTCGAGAAGGTTCTTTTAAGTTTTTTTAGTCTCCTAACTCGGTTGTCCTCACTCTTCGTCATTTTTATACTTGTGTCAGCCGGCATCAGTTTCAACTTTGGTTGAAATACCAAAGGGGGGAATACCCATTGTAAACCATTGGATGGAATGGAATAATTGATTTTCTTGATTTAATGCTAGGTTATATTTTTTCAAAATTAAGGCAATTTAATATTTCTCAGTTTGTCAAAGCTGGGCAGTTGGATATGGGATGGGAAGTAGTTTCACTTTGCAACCCATTTAATTACCTAACTATAGAGATGGTGGACATGGCTTTCTTGAGCATCGGATGGTTTAATCTCAAGGCTTCTGTGACATCTATGTGGTAAAGGTTCCATGCTCATTCGGGGAATTACCATCACGTAAGTTGGCTTGTTGAGCAACAGTTATTCTGCAGACAGCTACTCTTGACAATGGCTACACCTTGATTTTAACGTGGGAAAGGGTAATTCCACCTTAACACTAAGAAACAGCCAATCAGGGTGCTCTTAGCCAGCCAGTGTTTCCTATATATAGTAGACAAAATGCAATGAAGGTCACATCGACCTGAAGACACCTCCAGGACTGGGGGCGAAATTGTTGTCCAACAAGGCAATCTACGTGATGGCTATTCCCGGAAGCAGCATAGGACCTTCATTGAATGGTTTGCATAATTATTGCAAAAATTTGGTGTAGTGTATGATCATTGTGCAAGCTGGGCAAACACTTTGAGGAGAAAGGTAGTTTATTTTCTGGAATATCCACTTGTATTATTTTTAATCATCTGTCACCATGGCATTTACAGAAGAAGAAATAAGCATTGAGCATGGGATTTTGTGCCAATGCAGCTTGTGTTGAAAGGTGATGTTTTTTTGAGAGGTTTGCATGTGATTTCTTTGGGGTGGTAAGGGACAGGAAGAAAGGGATTGCTGCCTGTCAAGCAATCTGATTTTCTCATGGTCTCAGCATTTTTAATGAGGGCCAAAGGGACTAAGAACTACAGCGTTTCATTCATAGCTTACTTATGTAGTGTATATGGATGCTGATGGATAGTGTTGGACTACTGAGAGGAGGGCCCGGGTTTGATTCCCAGGTATGCCTCTGTGCCCTCTCAGCTTCATACAAGCCGTGTAATATTTTGGACACTTCATCTTCCTGAGAAACAGGTGGCAGTGGTAAATGAACTAGCCCCTGATGTGTGAATTTCACATGTCATTGGGCTAAGTAATAGGAATGCTCTACCCTCACATTTCCAACTGATCTTTGGGTTGATAACTGTGGTGGGGATGGAAAATAAATTATTATTAACATTAATTGTAAAGATATGAACTCCATAAAATTTAATCAGAGAGGAGTTGCATGCCTCTCCAATTATGAGTGTTTAGAGTGAATAGATTCTTTTCCATCTGAAAATGTTGAATAAATGAAAGGGGTTTCTCTGTAGAGAGCCATCATCACCAGGTCCTTAATTGTGCTTAAAAGTTCCTTTAACTCGTTGAAAATTGCATTTCTTGATTGTTAATTGTAAAGAAATCTTGCTGGGCGTATTTAATATTCATTCAGAAAATAATCTAATTGAATCTGCAGTTTGTTGCATAATTCACGACAAATATGTAAATTGGTTTAACAAAAATACTGATAGTATTCTTAGAGAGTACACACTGTCCTCAACATTAAGATCATAAAAAATGATCGCAGTATGTTCGCAGCTGATCCAATTCGCAAAATACCTAGATGACTACGCTTAACATGTTTATAAAAATATAAAACTAAGATGCACTTAAATGGCTTATTTTAAGATTATTCTCTTGCATTGGCTTTCCGTATGTGTCAAATTTGGTACACAATCATTGCTATCATTCTGGGAGTTGGAGGGTTCAGAAATTCTGAACGGCATTATTATTACTCGAATATTAAAATTTTATGAATTAAAATAACTCTTTCATCAGGAGAATATAAAATCGTTAGTATTGCTTTTCGTCCTTATTGTAATTTTACAGGTGTGCAATTACGTGGCATGTTAATAGTAAAAGTTGTCCATTTATTTCATACTTTTCAACATGTATTTCTCTTGTAGCGAAACCAAGAGGTGATGTTGTGGGTAAAGGAGAAAGATCAGAAACTGATAAAAAGCGAGAGAGAAGACAGAAGAAACTTCGTCAAAGGTCTCGCCGAATTGCACGGGAACAAAGGGAGAAGGCCGTTAGTAAATTAAACCCTGGGCTTGGTAACAAGTACAGCAAGGAAAAAGCAATTAAAATGTTGGAGAAAGTATCAAAGGAGGATAACGTAGAACTGGTAGGTGCTTCTTGCAATGTTATGTGATAATATTGCTCCCTGCGGATTTTACACTTTGCTCCAATAAAATTTTTCCTTTTAGTTGGAAGGACACCAGAAAGTTGTCAAATCCTCGAAAGCCTTTTTCGCACAACTGCAAGACGAAGTGGCAAATCACGTCAAGTTGCGCGCAAGTGGTTCCAAGAAGAAGGAGAAGAAAAGAGTTACGGCTCTAAAAGTGAAGCTGTAAATAATTGCTACCTCGCAATAAATACATGTTGGTTAAGTTTTTCGGAGCGACTTATTTTTAATTATTTCCTTGTCCGTAAGATGTCATCGAAGTCCCTCTTCAAGTGCGATCTCGCTTGTTGCGAGATCAACAAGAAAATGGCTTCCGCTCTGCTGTAAACAGAGAATTGTATTTCACTTGCCATATTCTTATATATGTATTTCTAACGCTTGATATTGAGCAAAGGTGGCACATTGTGGTAATAACTTAAGTGACGTATGAATTTCAACACAGATGTCTACAGTAACTACTCAGTCTGCCCCCGGTAAGATTCTTCATTTCCTTGTTTCTACTAATTTTCGTCATTAAATTAAGTTTGGTATTTTATGCAGCTGGTTGACGTTAAACCCTCATAATTTTCAATGATAAATTCGGATATGCTTCTTTGTGTACTGAGTTTACTCAAATGTGTTTTTCTTGATATATATGGCATATGTTATCGGTATGGCAAAATTGTACCCATGTTTTCATTTGGGTTTAATGTTTGGGAAGCTTTTTGTAGTCGTAGGAGTCTGTAGCGTTTAATTTGCTAATGATTGAGCATGGTAGTTTCCAAATATATAATAATAGGTTACTGACTCGCTAAAGGAACTGAGAAATTGCATGCCTTAAATTTTATTGCTATTGTTTGAAGAATACAGGCCGTGCGCATACCTAATATTTATTTTGTTAGTAAACTGTTTTTCAATGGAATTTTTCGTGTTTGTTTATTTCGAAGATTTGTTTTAACGTTTGATGGAGGTTCATATGAAGGCAATTGTGTTTTCGTATGCGGAAGTAATAATGGTAGTAGTCTATAGCCCTAGAAAACAATATATTAAACGACGCAGTACGCAGGTCCAAGGTATTTATATTTTCTTAGTTTAAATTTTGCCATAAATGCTTCTATATATTGCTCCATTTTAACGATATTTTGAATACAGTGTTCCTACTTTTCATTGTAACAAGAACTTTTTATATTATTTACACACTTTACTTCTTGTAACAGTATATTATCTTTTTGAAACATGCTTTTAACGATTTAAATTGCTTTATTAGCAAATACCATAGACCAGTGATTTTAAGCAATAGGTTTTATTTCTAAATAAACCCACTTATGTTATCACTGACTGATGTGTTTCCTAGGTATCTTCCATGTAGGCAACATGAAAACAATTTTCCATTCTGACATTATTACCATTGTTTGTTACTCACAAGATAATGTATTTCGTATTTTGTTATGCTTCACCGGATTTTATTAGTGGAATCAAAATTTAATTATTTACATTGTGGTGAACATGCATGGTTGTACCATCAACACACCGTTAGAACTTATGACAGTAGAAAGCGTTGAAATTTTAGCATGCCTGAGATTATAAAATGGAAAGAATATCAAAAGAGTGAGAGGAGGGTTTGACAATGCAAATTGGAAAGAGATGAAGAACAAATGAAAGGAGTGTTTTGAAACATTTGTAAATCTGGGACACCGAGAAGAGTTGAAGTAATATTGCAAGGGTTAGAATTGGATTCCAAGGGCATAATTTGAAAATGTTTTTGTAATAGTGCATGATTGAAGAAGAGCAGGACTTTAAAATATTCTTTAAATATGTTGACGTCTTTGAATGAAGAGGTACTAAAGGTGCGATTTATCAGGAACTGTTGAATGTTGGTAAGATAGTGGGTTAGTTTTACAGTGAATTTTAACTTATTTTAAATTTTGAAGACATTGAATATAATTTTGCTATCATGAAGATGTGTGAAAAACATGTGAGGCAATAGTAAACATGCGTCTTCATAAAATTCAATGCTGGCATTCGAAGGATCATTGAGCGGCTGATATCGTTTTCATCAGCAGGAATAGAATGGCTGGAATCAAAACTAGACTACATATTTGGAAACTTGGCAAGGCATAGGGTGAAGTGCCAAGAGTTATTTGTGCAAGAGGAAAAGAAAACCAATTAGATATGCACAACTTACGATGAAGGATTTTCTTTCATTTTAGGAAATTTGGAATTTCCAAAAAATAATCTTGAGGCTAAAATTTTAACGGATTAATAATAAAGTTAATTTTAATCAGGATGCTATGGCTTAAACACACCTGTTTTTATCCAGTTTCATCATCCATATTCATCGCATTAGTCACTTTCTTGTCAATAGTTTCAAAGCAGGTTGTCAGCATTCACAGTATACTAAGATCAAGTACAAGCTGAGATTTAGTGAAGCCCAGACAGTAAACACTCTCAGTAATAACCTTTCTGTAACCAGAAGTGTGCTCTCTTGTGGCATGTGTGGATATTTAAAGATTATATGTTCATAACTGATCTAAAAATGCTTAGTATTAATTTTATGCTTTTAAATTTCCACAATAATCTAAAATATACATTTTTTTTAAAGTATAACAAGTTTACTGGTAGCAATTTTAAGCTTCAATGCAATAAAAAATCTATTCCATGGATAAGCACTCAGCATTTTTAAAGAACAATACAACAATTTCACTGAGTAAGAATCATTCACCTTAAACAATTTTCCCATATTAGCGGATGACTCTGTTAAGAGTCAAATTGGCATTTTGTGCAGTTCTTTGAATTGTAAAGAAGGTATGCCGATCATTTTCTTAGTGCTAATCATCATTACACTGATTGATTTATTTCTCTCCACGACATAGTAGTTCATTTCAGTAAAAAAACTATTAGTTTCAAAAAATTTTTCCAAAATCTTGGTGATGCAGTCTTTTCTTCATTCCCTATTTTTGCTCGGTAATTTATATAAATTTCTGGATGGCTCTTAAAAATCTTAATTCAATAATATTATCAGCAGTTAATTCTGCTTTCTCTGTGCATTAGTTTTTTTTTTAATCTGTCACAATTGAAATTAATCCGTGTGAAAAATGTTTTTAAAAAACATTTAAAGGATCATTCCATTTCTTCTGCATGTTATTAATGTAGCCTAAACTTGCCCATGTAAAAGACTACCCAGACATGCAGTTGTTCTCAGATATGTTGTCATTTAAGAGCCTCCAGAGGCTTCTGCATTGGGTTTGTTAATTCATTTTGTTTAGTGATCTAAGACTTAACTTTAAACATTGCAAATATGAGATTTCTTAAACTTCCACCTGATCTTGGAATGCAACGATAATGTACTTAAAACAGATTTTGGAAAAAGTTTAAGCCTTGTACAATCATATTGTAAATATTTAAGTGTTCCAATAAATTTAATGCTTTCCAGTTTTTCCAAGGGTATGGATGGTTGTGATTGAACATTTGATGTTGTGTCTGTAGCATTCTGAAACTAAATGTCGCAGTTAGGACTGGACCCTGAGCCTTGGGAATTGTGAAGGATGAGATAGAAAATGACAAATACAACATCCCATCTTACCCCTTAATTAAACAAAAGACAATGTTTTCAGATTTCCTACAGGAACATTTTCAGATATCAATACGTCAGAATTTATGACCTAATAGTTGATGAAACTTCAGAAGTACCTTAAATATAAGGACAGTATGTTTGTTGAAATTTACAATTATCGAAATGTAAACAAATAAGCGATAAATCTCGAGAAATAATAATACGCAGGCGATAATCTGTATAGATAGGCATCAAGAGCCTTGTGGTTTCCGAGACGTACATTGTTGGACTAATTATACAATTTTTCTCATGAAAAGTTTTGAAATTTATGGATTTTTGTGGTATCGGTAATTGACGTACATCACCGTAATGTGGTAGTAATTTCCAGAAATCACTGCATAATTTTCAGACTTGCCCATATTTTATCGTTACTAACCGTCTGGCTCAGATGTCGCCTATATTTGCCCGTATGCATCACCGTGCCTAATTTGCAGCTTTTGATGAGGTTTGCTGGAATAAATTTTTGACCAAATATGTCGAAGCTAATGTTTCTGAGGAATTCGTGATAATCCACTCTTTCACTCATAATATTTTCATTGAATCCGTGAAGTTGAAACCCCTCCTCATCCTCTACTTCTCAACATTCTTATATCATGGCAATCGCGCGGTCTAAGGTTATCTCTTTCTGCAAAGTGTCAAAAAACCTTCCACAAGGACCAAATATTCGTTCGACTTTTAAAAGGAAAGCCCTTCTGGAGTATAGTACTCTTCTGATTCTTCATTGGCATTACGATCATTTAACTTCCACGGTTATTTTAAGCTTAATATTCCCTTTTTCTTGACATTTTTCTCGAATTTCAAGCAGTGCTCATTTTCTTTTTGTAATGTAAATTTTATAACGTACCTACTTGTTATTCCCTACGGCTCTGCGATTTGCAAGGCATGTGCATTTTCGAGAATATGGAAATTAAATGGTGCATACGCTTCACATTCCCCCCATTATTAACTGCATTTACCCTGAAAGATGGCAAAAATGACCCCGTAACTACGCATCGTCTTCTTCAGGCCTCCACATGGTCCTCATTCGAATCCGCCTTATGGGAGCGCCGCCCTGGCCTCCCTGCCTACTCTCGTGCGCATGCGACGCGTACCAGAATATGCCATGAATAGCAGCCTTCATGAATTTGGTTGGTTCCTTTCAGAAATTTCTTTCACTGCAGAGTTTATTTTATCGCCTGTCTTTGACATAATATGAATATTATCTATGTATATTACAAAGGAATTGTATAGTTTCAAGCTTAACTTTGTGGAAAATTTACATAAGGGAGAGAAATGCTAGTAATTGTGATTTCCATTTTAGTATTTTTATTCACACAATCCATTTGCACCTTTTATCAAGGAATCTGCTCCACGATAATAGGTAGAGGTGAGCTAAGAGTCAATTCCACCGAATCTCTTAATATCGTGCGCCTTAAATTGGTCTGAATCCATGAGATCCTAGTGAAATCGGTTTCTCTCGTCTCCTGTTGAATCGATCAGGTAGTATGTATTTAGAGCAAATGAATATATGGGCGTGTTTGTATGCGTAATTTGAAGTGAACTAGAAGCTCCTCTTTCAACTTACTATTAACAATATGAATTTATTTTTTGGTGATCGAATTACTGGTTATGAAGGGATAAAATACAGTATTATAATAACTTCGTTAGATATAATGAAAGGAGAAACTTTGTAATTCCACATAGATTTATTCGACGGACGACCTAGGTTTCGACGTGGCACGTCATCATCAACTTCGTTAGACGTAGAGTAGCTGCATTTACCGGTCATCTCGTTTTAACTTCTGCAGAAGAATAATGTACATTGTGAAGTTCCTAATTGCGACAGGGTGGCCGACCATCCCCGAAACTGAAAATGGGAAAAACGTCAAAAAAGTTGGAAAATCACTGGAATTTTGGGGTATTACTATTAATTTACCGGAAAGTATATAGTGCTCGCCAAAAGAAAAAATATTTGTATCATGTTAGTTGGTGCTTATGGGTATTGTAATGTGCGGTAAGATGGTCCGTCAAAATCCTACCCTAACCCATTAAACTACTGCTAAATGTAGACGGAAAAAATGACGTTTTGATTTAATATGAAGATGGAAAAGAGTAACATCTGGGTGTATATTGAAGGATCATTCGTGCAGTTAATAGGGCTAACCCGAGTTCCCACTGCGGAACAACTAACTGCCGACCGCAGTACTAAAACTGAGGATTAATCGTTAGGTACATACCTTAAGAGTGCGTATACCACCGCGGGTAATCAGTTCTAAGTCGGAATAATTTTTTCGTGTACACTAGGTGCCCAATGATATTCTCCTGTATTAACTAATAGGTCTAGAATATTTGCCAGATAATAGAAACTGTTTCAATCCTTGGTATCATTCAGTTTTTTAATATTTAATCCTTAAGGAAATATCAATTGTTGGTAGGATCATGGTGACTTCCTATTCAAAACCCTGATGATGTTGTAGTGATGATCCTCCAAGTATTTGTATTGCCTGGTGGAGAGGAATAAAATACAGAAAACTATGTTTTGTCACTGTTGACATTCATTTAGATGCTTAAAAAAGTCAAGACTCCAAAGTAAGACTCCCAAAGTAAAAGCGATATAATCTCTCTGCCGTAAGCGTGAATTTTATTTACGTGGTCCATCAAATTTTAAAATGTATATTTTATTAATTCGTTATCTACTGTTGAATTTCTATACCATAGGGGAAAATATTGAAATATTTACGAAAGGTGTTTTGGCAGTCTGTAGGATGATATTGGGAATATGTGGTGTTGCAAATAATTGCCCAAAACCTTGGAAAAAGAATTTTTTTAAAATCTGAAAGTTTTACGAAAGTGCTCGTATTTATTTAACTCTAATAAGATGCCATTAAACTTACTGCCTTTGACTCTTCCGCAGTGTAGGGCAAATATTAAAGCCTCCTACCCGTTTGCCCCGGTGCGTAGGCTGTGAAAGAGCAACGTGGGTTCCATTTCTGGGCAGGTCTTTGGTGCTGTGTATTTATTCATGTTTATCCGCGTCGGGTTTTTGGTTCGATTTGACTTTAGTTGTCGGAGCAACCTTAAGACCTAAGCCTCTTGCTATAATTCCGACTTAACCCTTTTTAATAATGCGGATTTGGTGATGTGACCATCGGTGCGGCGCCCGACGAATATGGTTGCTTCAAACTTTCTGAAACTTATCTGGACCATTTCTGAAATAAACTCGCCCGTACGGGGTTTTATGTGTTGCGAACTGGCTTAAAGTTTGAGTAAAAGATGAGTGACAAATACATTTGAGTAAAAGATGAGTGACAAATAGTATTTTGGTATGGATCCGGAATTTGGTCGTTTTTAAAAGAGCTTAAGTTTAAATATGATGATTTTGTGACTTAGGTGCGGAGAAGATTGGCAAAAATAAAATTCATCGAAAGGAAAACAAATGAAGACGTGACAAGCATTGTAGAGGTTGAGAGAAAGTTAAAAGACATTTGAAGAAGACTGTGAAAGTGGTTGCAGGATATATTGATAGCCAATGGAATGTTGACGAATGTGATAGCGGGGAGAAGATGGGCAAGCGGTGTGGAGGGAGGAAAACATTTGCCCCCTTGAACTAAATGAAGGATGGTAGGAAGTGTATGGAACTGAAAAACGCTTTATTATTATGCGGGGCGTATGGGTATGATAGTGCTGTGAAAAGCGGGGCTTAGTCCTTACGTTCATCAAAAAATTGCCTTGACTTGTAGGCTGCTAATAATATATTGGGGATTTTCGTTCGTCTTTGCCGAATATGTCTGTGTTGTCCGATTTTTATGTTTGTGTCTAAGTTGTACGAAATAAGCCTAAACGAGGAACGCTTTCGAATCAGAAATTAAAAATAATATGGAAAACATGTCGAAGGAAATTACATATACACGGAACCTATTGCCTTATCGTCAAAAAATACTGATTTTCCTGTTGTAATTTTAATTTACTAATGGGCTGAATAATAACTGTATTCCTCCAGTTAAGTAACTTCCAGTTTTTTTCCTTGAGTCTTTCGATGTGCGTATTTTGTCTTCTTTTCTTAGGGTTTAGCCTTCGGAAATACATAACACTTTTCATATCTTTTTATTATTGAATCGATAAATTCTTATTTGTCTTAGATTCTCAGATGGAGACCTTAATATATTTATGTGTATGTATATTTCATCAAAAATGCTGTCCTCTGGACATCTCTAATACCCCCAGTAAGTACATCATGATTTTCGAGATTTTACAGTTGCGGGTTGCCCACAGCGCAGGATATAGCATTTGTCATGTTGCATAGATTTTGAAGATATTCCTTCTGTGTAAATATGAGAGATATCGTACTTCTTTGTAAATATGAGAAATATCGTACTTCTGTGTAAATGCGAGAAATATCGTAAAAATATTGTTTACATGCAGAAACCCAATGTTGAGTACACAAATTTTGCAAATAGATATGTGAGGCATGTTTATGTAAAATAATCATTCATTAGGTTTTTCTTCTAATAGTCCGGATTTATTTCTGAATGAAAATGCGTTTACTAAGATTGTTTATCGTGAAAATGCACCCATATAAACTTTTACCCCCCGTTGCGATTTCGGAAAAAAGCTATGTTTGCATCACGCCCCTACATGTAACGTATACTAATTGTGTTATATCGAGCAATGTGTTATTTCACGTAATTGGTTGCAGTATTAGTCTAGAACTAGAAACAGCGATTTAGACAGGAACATCAGAAACTTGCATTCTAAGACGCAGCACCTTAGGTATCTGGCTGCCGAGTGCTGTCTTCATCAAAATACGTGTGCTTCTTCTGGATCGGGTTAATAATGCGCGTGGATAAATGTCTGTCTAAAGACTTTCAGGGAGGCGGCCAGAAAGATTATGGAGCATGCTGCGAACAGCCATAATGTCTCTCTATGTATGATATCAGATTTAGCTTGATTTAAGATGCGTAACCAGGAATTATCAGAACCAGACCTCGGGCGCATGGTAGAGCTGCCAGGTGAACTTGGGGTTGTTTGCTTTTGAAGATTATTTAATAACTCCTATGAAGCTGTATAAAAGTATACAATAATGGTATTCCCTAATTAGCTAAGTTTTATTTATCACCTAATAATCTCACTGAGGATATATTCAAGGAATTAGTTTGAAAGAAAAATTATTCCCGGGAACTGAGAGTTCATTCCTTGACCTCTCTTACTCTGGAATAATAGCTACTCTCCATGCCTTTCTGAACCGAGATACAATCTGAACACGTAATGTTTAATTTCACGACATCGATTCGAGTATTTTATAAATCTTCCTAGTGTACACGTTAGGACCAATGGCGCTAAGAAATTATCGCGATAATAATTATTAATATAAAGCGCATGAAACGATTTGCACGATTTGGTTAGTATTAGAATGATTTAAGCAAGATTTCATCGGAAACAACAACAAAATCGTGTGAGATCCTGTAGATGGTTGGGAGTGGTGAGTTCTGGGAATTGTTTCACTAAATGTTAGGATTAAAATACGGCTCAATTATTAAATTTCGTACCTCTTAGAATTCGGCTCGTGAAGTTAGTGCGTTTGCGATGGGAGCTGTACCACGATGGTCGGTTCATTCGACAGGCTCTCATGAAAGACGTCGTTGAATTTTTAATTCGATATTAATTCGGTAATTCGACAATAATAACCGCCGTATGTCGAAAAGGTCGACGCGAAAGGTTGTGAGATCAAGGTGCAGAAAGGTCGCAGCTCTTCTTCTATTTCCTGTAACCGTCGAAGGGGGAGGACAATTTTAACTAGAAGTGGTGCATAATATTTATTTATATAAGCGTGCGTCCCAAGGTCGGAGGCGACGGGGGCCCCTGTTGGACACGCGGGCGGTGGGAAAGAAGGTGTGTCGGGGCGGGTAGTTTATAGCTGCCACTCCCCATGCTCCCCCTTCCCCCCGATGTATGGACGTGACCCGTGTGCAGACAAGCGACGCCGAGTGGGGGGGGGGGGGTGCGGGCTGTGGCAGCGGCAGCAGCACCGGCGTTACGTGCCCCGGGATCGTAATCAGTCCTCCTCGACGTCACCCATTCAGCGCCGTCCGGCGGTGGCGGTGCACGCCCGGCGTCCTTGGTGCGGGGGTGTGCACGACGCCGGGAACATCCCGATGAGGGTAGTGGGACGCGCGGCCGGGGGTAAAAGTCGAGGGGGCTGGGGTAGTGGTGGTGGGATGGCGCTCTCGGGGTGGAGAAGAGAGTGAGAGTTATCTCGACAGGAGGTGCCTGGGGGGGGGGGATCGGGAAGGGGTGGTGCGAGGCCGTGTTAGTTAGTGGCCCCTTGGGCTCCGATTCGGGGTGCTTTGATTTCTCCGCCCTCTAACCACCAGCAGCCGCGATGTTGTGCTTTTCGTGCGTCAAAGTTTAGAGTCGGATGGATCCCCTGTTATCGCGATTTTCTTCACCATGAGATTCTTGAGTTGAAATTGCGAGTTTGGAAGAAGCTTCGACTCACTCCCTATTTAAACGAGCCTTGTTTCCAATGGACATTCGTTAGGAGCATAAAATTTTCATTCAGGATCTTCGGGAAGATGTGGTGCCAGCGTCGTCATGTGGGAGATTTGAGACAGGTTCGATATTTTTTGATAGCATTTGAAAAATGAATATCAGCGTTTGTAATTATATCAACTTGCTAATAAAGCGACTTATATGTAAATACGGTGACTTAAATGAAGCGACCATAGCATATATTTGCATCATCATGTGTGAATTGTATTTAGCTTGCCTCTGTATTATCATTGGCCTTTGCCGCTTCGGTGAATCGCGAATGTAATTTCATTGACAGTGCATCACTAATAAGGGGTATTCTTTCGCTCTATGTACATATGCAAGGTTTATTATGAGTGATTGACCCATAGGTGCACGAACATTTAAATTGCTCGGCTTTTATCAGGGAAAACGATAATGATAACTAATTAAGAAAGCATTGCTTGGTCGCCATTTAGGGATTGGCACTTGCATAAAAAATTAATGCTTTCATGATCAAAACCATTCAACGGCTTCAAGAAAACATTAGCAAAAAATTGTCGGGCTCATTATGCTAATTTTGAAGCTCAAACATTTTCACGCGTTGCATTTAGCAGTGAGCTATCAGAAACAATATTTCCAAATTATGCTTTCTCCCTTAAAAGGAGGTGATTTAAGAAACAAATTCATCACTCGGTTTTGGGCTTTCAGTTATGTTTATTCAGAGATCTATGACAGTTTTGAGACTTGAGAAGTTGCGAATTAGTTCAGAGCTAGAGATGGTAATTGATTATATCACCTATGATAGACCGCACAAGATTTTTTTTTATTCAGCTGAATTTTCGTCCCATTCCTGAGCTGGTGGGAATACTTTGTTATTGCTGGAAGTCGGCGTTTTTATTGCTGGACACCAACTCACCTAGGTTCACGACAGGTCGCATTTAGCATATTATGAAGGCTGGCGGGCGCCAAACCCTCTGAGGCAGGCTGCACCCATGCTCAAAGGCAGAACTCGCGACCATGACGTTAATTGACGGACGCGAAGCCCATCAGTCTATTCCCCTGTCTCCAAGTAGCTTTCACAGACAATTTTATAATTTTCTCCTACTCATTCGTACCTCGTTTGCCGAAGAAAGGATTAAGCAAATTAAACTTATAATTAGTATACTTTCTCATGGGTGCATATTATTATAAAAAGCATGATTACAGTTTTATCTGCATTTGCTTCTAGATTATCTCGGCCAGCTATGCCCATTGATGATAACATTTACTGCCTACGCACGGAGCCAGATAACATTTACTATTCTATTTTAAAACCGTTCTCTTTTCTTATTGATTCCTTGTTCCTAGTCTATGCTCTCCCGTATCTGTCTTTACCTAACGCTACATTCCGCAATACTACGAGCAACAACTGTCACTCGTAACAAGTGTCAAAGAAGCTGCGGGAGATGCCGCAACAGTAACTTTTAACGGAGTCATCCGCTAATGTGCATTTCAATGCAACAACTTCAGTGTGAAAATTATTCGCCTTGACTGTCTGATCCCAATCAAGGCGAATGATTTTTAAACTCTGAAATTGTTGCATTGAAACTAACGAGTGTGTTCAATGATGAATGTTCTCAGTTATTTTCACTTCACTTCATCATATACTTTCAATCTAGATGTATTTCTTCCTCCTTTTCGGCATATGCAGCTTACTTACAACTATCCTAATCCTAGTTAACTGTTCAGTATTACGACTACTTGGCGTTAGCTCCTCTCCTCCATTATAAATTAATCTGAATCTCGCTCCAATCCTGCCATTCCACCTCACTTCTTACAACATGTCTGTACTTATTTTCTTCATATCTCATGTGATTTTGTTTAAAACCCCCCTGAACCATTGTGCTTATATTCCATATCAATGTTTCAACTCGTTTCGATAATTTCCCGCGGGTATTTTATAAATCGTACTAGGGTTTCGTGTGATGGCGATCGTGGCCAGGCTTTCCTCGCTGTTGGGAACGGTAGACACCCCGTTTGGCTGAGTTCACTCATTGCCAAGATTCATACTTAGTGTTTCCGTCCATCATAATTTCATGGTAAAATTAATTCGAGAGATAACCCGTTGCCTTTTCTGTTGTACTTCTTCGTAAAACCGTTTTTGAATGACTGCACCATTGACAGAGACGTCAGTTCTAGCTGCTTCACTGTAACAGACGCTGCATAGCGTAAGGGGCAAAATCCATGCAAGCATATTGCCTCCCCGTCATCTCCCAGCTTCTAGAGCCTCTTGGAGTCTTTTGTCCACATTTCCCATCTAATATCACAGCACTGGGGGTTGCAGAAGATTCGCGCACGTCCACAATGACGAGAGAGTTTTATTCTTTATTTAGTAGTAGTCCGAAAACAGCACTTTTTAGCCTTTACATCGGAGTTTGAAAAATTCTATGGCATTAAAGACGTTTGCAAACTCCATAGTCCTAGGTGGAGGAATGCCCATAAATGCGGGAATCGAACCCGAGACCTCTGGGCTGGCAGGCGAGGACGCTGCCCCTCCTACACCGGGGCCGCCATTTTTCCAAGTAGACTGCTTATAGGTCCCCAGAGCTGGAGGAAGACTATTTATCAGGGCTAACTCTCGTATAACCCCTGCCTTTCGATGTTTTGGCATCATTTCTCAGAATTAACCTTGGTTTTAAAATTGTGAATGAAAGCAAAGCCTACAGTATGAGAATCGTTAGAAAACTGTGTGTCTGACTGGAAAAATTATGTTTGGGACAATACAATTCAACTGACGTTTTTGTGTGTAGTTTTATGCGTGTATTTGTCTTTTGTTTTAGTCTCACATTTGATTGATACGTTTATGCACATATGTCGCCATGTTCACTAACTTAGCGTGTAAAAAAGTATGGTTTACCACATCGTCATGCGACCTGGTGTTGCATTTCCCTTGCATGAAAAAATACACAAAAGAGACGTTCCACGCGTGATATGGTGGGATATTATGATTAATTAAAAAGTGCCAATGTTTAATTAAAAATGAAAAAAAATGCGGCTTGGAATAGGCTGGCAACAATCGCCAAGGCACTAACTGGTTCCTGTTCATATAACGGGGGAGAATCAGAAAAATTGATATTTTCCCATCAGATTTTCATAACATAATTGCTGTTATATTTTCGCCAATTTTTCGTTGAAGGTATTATAGGTCATGGTTTTTTTATGACTCGACTTTGACGAGTGGAAACATTTTCCCGTAAGATCCTAAGAAAGAAATGCGGGTCCTTTTACTTTGCCATTTTTCGCATTGCGCTAAATGTCTCGCACATTTTCACCGTTTGGAGGTATTATTAGCCTGTTTCACTGTCACGAGTGAAACAAGCTAATAGCTAATAATAATAAGCTAATAAGAAGCATCATATTTCAAATGATCTCGGAAATCTGCAAACGGAACCTGTTGAATTCAATTGTTATATTTGTGAATAAGATCTTGTCCGAGGCAATTGAAAACGCGGCTTCGGAAATGCTGAATTTAAAAGTTTGGGAGCCCAAGAAACCTTATCAACCTTTTTATTATGATATAATGTGTAAAATTGGATGCTGCATATCTCTGTATTTTATCTGGGAAGGCGATTAAAACTCCAATAGAATTAGGCACCGCTGGATCGTAAAAGGTCGAAGCGTTTCGATAGCCTTCTTTTTAATTTTCAATTATTTGTGAAAAGTATTTGTTCATTGAACTGGAAATTAATGAAGTATATTGTCGATAAAACATGCAGCCTGTTTCTTCTGAAGGGAATGAATAAATTTGCCACGTACCCTCGCGGTGGCTTGCAGGGTACTATGCAAAACAAAATTGTGAAGTATTTATTCATCGCGAGAGTGGCAATTTGAGTTCCACGAGAAGTTATCTTTTAAAGGCAGTGATTTCAGATGTTAATTTATTACAAAATTGGATGTTCATGTTCGATGTTATTTTGCTTAACCTGGTCTGGAGGTTAGTCCTAAGATTTTGACGTTTGTATTTTGAAAACGTTTCAATTTATTATAGGTCTTTCTTCGAATGTACTTCATATGCGATTATCTCGCAATGTACTAGTTTCAATCAGTGTTTGTGTTATTTTCTGGGAAAAATGTTAAAATACAAATGAAGCTTATAAAAGCTTCCCCATATTCACTATATTTAAGCCTTTGTAAACTTCAATTTTTCTTCCTTCAATAAATTTTTATCGTTCATTGTGCTAAATGGAAGATTTCCGTTGTTTTAATGATTCATCTCTCGCACAATTTTTTAACACGCCTACCTCAGCGTTCCATAAATATGAATCATATGTTTTACTTAATTATGACCCCGTCATCGGCCCTAAGTTGTTATAGCGGCCTTCAACGGTGGGTATGAATTTACGTTGCTATCCCAAGTGCACTGATATGTGACTGAAGGGATAAGGTATAGTAAATAGGTCGTTTGTAATCATGTCGTGAATAACTTGTGGCGTTCTATGTCATCGGGCCTCGTTCCGTGATTTGGATGGCACCGTCCACTGAGGTTGTGACACGCGCCTGACAAAATGGTGGGCGCGCGAGAGTACGGGACAGGCGAGGTCTCGGAAGGAATGCACCCGGAGATGACCGCCAAGTCACGGGTGTAGGTCACCCGCCGCGAGCGTCCCGTTTACTCCAAGTGTGAGGTAATTGCGGCCCGCGAAGAAGAATTCTGGCGACCGCCGACCGTGATCACTCATTCGCCGTGCGTCCGTCGCTCTCCCCTGCCTTTGAGAAAAGCTGGAATTCCTTACGGAGGCGTGCAGTTCAAGTGAAGGGAAAATCGAATCCTGCTCGCCTCGTAGTAAATCGGAGTGCACGTGGCAGGAAGAAAAAATAGGTGTCGCTTCGGTCCATTCGAGGCCATTTCACCTGGAGTTTCAACCCGGTCACTTAATGCGCTGGACATTTGTAGTGCCAATATTCATACATACAGAATTGCTTGTTCTGGATTGACGACAGGTGCAATAAATTGTGGTGGTTTATGAGCAAGCATATCTCGAGGATAAAACTTAAGAATTGAAGTAGAAGTTGTTTAATACTATAATTAAAACTAGGTTTAATAGCCATGCGCGTATTCAAAATGATCCTGCCTCTGTTGAATCGAAGACAGCTGTAAATTAAATATAAAACACAAAGCCATATTTCTTCGTCATTGACCAAGACCCGTCTTAATTTTTATGAATTTTTTTAACCCAAGGCTATAAGATGTCTGGCAGTATAATTTACCCGGAAAAGTGCGCCAATTTTGACTAGCGAGACCACATACGATCATTCGAGCGTTAGGTCGAAATTTGTCGTAGGACTGTCATTTATCACTCAGTGAAGATTTTTTTGTTTCTCATGTTTAATATTTTAATTCTTTTCATTATTCTTCCAAAAATAATTTTGAAAATCTATTATATCACCCCGGCTCAGGACACGGGCACAGAAGATTACTTTTTTTGTTCGTGTAATTGAGGAAGTTTTTCAAGTGTTTTTAGTCATCGGTTAATATTTTCTTTCGTTTTTCAGACTCATTATTGTCAATATTTCTAAGAATTGCTGCGATAAAAAACGAATATTTGTTTATTCCATGGGTTTTGAGTTAAAAAAGCCGATGTAACCACATCATGATTTTCGCAAGTCTGAAACGTACGTGGTACATTTAATTACCTAAGATGCATCGTTTTATCGGTCCTGGATCATGCATACTATACTCCTTTCGAAAGTTCACTTTTCCACCGTATATCCACGGCCATTAGGAGTTTGTAAAGTTAAAAGAGAGACAGAGAGGGCTTCTCTTTTTATAGTTACTTTAGGTGCACCTTTATCGTATTCTTAAGAATATATTTTGATTGAAGTGATTAGAGGGCGTGAACCGAAGCTTGTATTTTGAAGACGCAAGAAGGAACTGGTTTCATTAGTAATTTATAAAGCATGGAGTACGCAACGAGTCTAGTTGGGTGAGGATTATTTGTTTCGGGGAGAGAATTAAAGGTTGTACCGGTTCGCGGAAATATTGTGTGTGCATTTCTTTTTCGTTTAAATTCTAAAGGCAAGGCACTATTGTTTTCACTCATCGTAATTCGGCATGAAATTTGATGAAATTAGAAACACTTCCGGCCACTTTACTTTCGAGTCACTCCAGATTGCATCATGAACTTAACGATAAAGCAGCCCTAAAAAATCGAAACAATAACCATATGGTTAAAATAATGTTAGAATGTATTCACTATACACTCTGGTATTTTCAAAATGAATTGCTGTTCATCACGCCTGTTCGAGAAGTTTGGCGAACAGAGCTCAGTGAGCTCGCATACCTGTGGTAATTAAAGCACATTCCTGGAGGCGTAAGGGGCTCATTAGTGTCGGATCAGTCACGTGATATGCATAAATGACTGACGGTTTCCATCCATCAAAGAAGATTTGCATACTTAAAGTCGGAGCTCGTATGAAGTTGGCGATTTTGATTTTCAGGTCCAACGCCAGAATTGAATGAAATGATTTTCAACTAAACGGAAGGAGGGGAAATGTTTCTCTGCGTCGATCGGGTGGAATGAATTGATTTCGTTGGAGGGTGCGTTACCCTTTTCATCCCGAGGCCTTTAATTTTCCACGGAACGGGCTTTTACCATTGCTTGTCAATTAAAGAGTTATTTATTTTTCCAGGGTCTGATGCGGGCAAACTCCTCCAGAAACGGCGTGCAGGTTCCATAGGGTAAGTGTTGTCATTTACTGCGTGATGATGGTGTGAATAATCGGCGTGTGGTGGGTTTAGATGAAGGTGTGATATACATAAGGTGCACACTGAATGTTTGCATTGCAAGAGGATATTTGATACCAGGAACAAACTTTTTTATAAAATTAGAATGCGATTAATTAAATGTTATTAGCATTTTCTTAATTTTGGTATTCATTCGGCATATTTTTGCGTCCTTGGTTTCTTTGATGTTTAATTCATTTGTGATTCACACGTGTTGTTTTGGAAGCGAAACTAATATTTAATGGGGCGTCGTTTCCGGGTTGGCTCACCCTTGGTATTCCTGTGCAGTGGTTGGAAGTTACTAAAATAAAATATTCGTGTAAAAATAGAATAAATATGCCATCCTAGTCTTCCTTTATGTATGTAATAATTTTCTTAAGCTATGTCGGTAATTTTAATAGGGATGAATTACGGTGTGCAGTGTATGTTCGGGTGGCTCTGTAGTTTGTGTATATTCATGTGGCGGTTTTGTCGTATGGCTACCTATCTTTATTTTTCGCCATCATACGGCCACGCGATGGAGTGTGCTCGACCAACCAGTCGGAAAAATCATTTGATTGTTTGAATTTCTGAGAAAGGGGGATAAAAGGTAAACGATTCGGTAAAGTCCGATTAAAACGGTTGTTTTTTTTAGGTTTTGATGGTAGTGGGTGCATAGTATAGGTAATATTATCGAAAGAGAGGGGGAGAAAAATCAAAACAATTTATTGCATTTTCAATTGGGCTGATGCCATCTTAAGAGAACAGCACTTGAAATATTTGCTTTCCGTCATGGATAAGTTGCACATAGTCAAGCGTGAAATTACGAATTTTATTACTTCTCATTGTTTGAATACTGCGGAGTATATTTTTCAGTAAATCTTAACATTCGCTAAAGGGAGATTCTCTTCAAATCATAGCGTGTAACTTAATTAAAATTATGAAAAACGTAGTTACACATTCAGATTTGTTGCAGGATTCATTTAAAATGACCGTGCTTGGCCTCTAAGTCTATTAATTTTTAACTTATCCTTTCTTATCGTGTAGTGAGTTGACGGTAAATTTTTCATTAAAAATTGTACATTCAAATTTTAAATCTTATTAAATGTTTAAAAAAAACTGTTTATATCCATAGTTTTATCACCTATTGTAATTATAATAGCATTATGTAACTATTTCAGGAGGCTACGTATTAATTACCATTCCGTCAACGTATGATCGTATTAATATTTCTGAAATACCACTCACTTTGAGTAGTAACGTTAGAATAGTAATTTTAGCGATTGCTTACTTAATGCCTTGACATTTTTAGTAGTATTAATATGTTTAATACTGCATTTTTATTGTTTCTTTTTGTGTATTTTATTCAACCATCAAGAAATATACTTGTTTCCTTGAGCTAGGGAAACGTTTTTCCATTCTAATACATATTAGCCAAGTGCCTATGCTTTTAACCTAATGAGTGACTTTTTACCTTATGAATTGGAAAAAAATAATGTACGGAGTTGAATAATTATATCATATCTATTCAACGCATCGCTTTCATATGTAATCAGTCATATCTGTTAATGTGTTTTCGTGAGAGGTTTTACAGATGCTCTTGATGTTCTTTCGTAGAATTTTGGTGTGGATTTGAACAGAAGGCTATGGTTTGTTTTCGTGTTGTTCACGTGTCATTTTTCGAATACTGCATCACATATAAGCTGTGAAATACTGTCGCAGTAGCCGTCACCAAATGGCGTTTCCTCTAATCATTTCGTCTTGTCCCACGCTACACTCCGTATGTATCCGGAGTAACGTGACTTGGGATGTTATGGAAGGTTCGAGTCCTAGAAATTCCCACTTTGTGTTATTATATTAAAAGGATGAATTTATGTTCCGACGAATTTTGTCCAAAAGACGTGAAGGTTTCCAACAAGATTGCTTGACGGAGTATCGAGTTCGCTATGGTTCATGCGAGAAGTTTGCTACGAGTTTCTTTTCTGTTTGAATATCGGTAACTAAAGTGGAGTTCATATCTTGGGGCTGCCTATCGTGTGCCTGTGTTACGGCGAGGAAAATTTCGCCCATAAGTGTAAATAGAGTACAAAAGGACTCTTTGGACTCAAGGAGCGTTTATCTACTCCCCTGGTTTCAATAGAGTCACGTTCGCGGGTTCTTCAGTTCAGCTGGTTTCAAGTGATAGTGCAGGTGTGGTACATTTCTTGTCATTTATTTATCGTTTAAAAAGTAAATATTGCGTATTAGTATACCTTCCTACGTGCATAGCTGTGCTTCATGTTTGAATGAATCGAAGCAGGTGGTTTTTCCGCTTTGGAATAATGCCTAGGATTGATTGATTGATTCTCGACTCGGGGTTTTCAATGATAGCAAAAGCTGGTGTTAACAATTAATGCATGGGAATACCTATAGGATTTATATTGTATATAGCTTTGAATAAAAAAGTTTAGTATTAGCAGGTCATAGACTACGGTACGTGTAAGTACGACATTAACTGCTGGCTGTTCTCATATTCACTACATTAATTCCCTTGTGTTTGTTGAGAAGGGAGAGTCTCCTGAACAAAAAAATTAACCGCTGTTGGTATCTCCAATAAAGAGATAGTTAGGAAATTGGTCCAAATGTATTCCAATCTATGACCCTAGTAATTTTCAAGTTCTTATCAAATTTTCAATTGTGATCACTTTTAGGACATGGAGCATCATTATTTTATGTTATTTGAGTATTGCAAACTTATCCAACGAAAAGATCATGATAAGTGTCAACGCTCGATAATTTGATTTTAAATAAAACAAGAAAGAACCGAAAACTCATGTAATTTTTTTGATCATCGTTTAAGAATGTGTAAGCTGTATATAAACTTGAAGAAAAGTCGCTCGTGGTAAACGGCCGAATACATTCGCGAGCACGAAACGCAACTGAGCGTCGAGGGTGGCCTAACGCAGATAAATAAGGGGTATCTCATTTGGATGTTCGCGTTCCTCTTTGTGCTGGTGTACGAACCAAAGCACGGCCTGCGCTAATGCAGCTATATTCGTCAAGCACGTGGTATGGGAAACATAAAAAAAGATAACTTCGATACTAACCTTTCTCATTTTCCGCGGTTGCCTTGGTTTCTTCACATAATATTTTTCATATTTGCCAAGAAACAATGCCAATGGATTCTCATATTCGCGCGTGACACAAGGTTGGAGGCATTCAAGATATGCGAGAGAAATATTCAAATGATACGAGTTACGTAACTCGTAACTGACTTAGTTCAGGTTCTGAGGAAGACTGTTGTGGAATCCTGCTTCATGTCTTCCAAAGAATACTATAATATGTATAGACTGAGGCTCAGTACTCAAATTTTGTACACACAGTGAATTATTCGGCCACAGTTTCGTTATTTTTCGTATCGCCTAGGCATTAAGTGAAGCCAAAACCGATTCATTTTAAAAACTAAAAATGAGTTCTAAACCTCATTTGCAATTTGTTTTTTTTTTGGTGGTTGACTCTTGTTTGTGATTGGTTTTAACTTGAGTAATGAATGCCATTTTTAATTATGATAACAGCTCATGGCTTTCTGTAATTATTTTTGTCTATTTTTGACTCTCCGAAAAATGAATTGCTTATTTATTATTCCAAGGAGGTATGAGGTTGATTTACAAGATTTTGAATTACCTAACATTTTCACTCAGGAAAACTTTCTTCGAGATCCATCTCGTTTAATCAACTTTGCCTTCTTAAATTATACGGAGTTAACATCCCGCGTATTAATCGCGCTAAGAGGCATCTCGTCGAAACTAACATGCAAATAAGCTCCTATAAAATTTCCGAGTGCATCCATCGTCCCTCTCGCAGAATTGACCAAGGGGTGATTCCCATAATTGAATCATCGCCACCCTGCTACTTTAAAAACTCCTTTCCTTCAATTATCTATCTTAAGTTCATTTTTTAATTTCCTCAGGCATGAATTGCAGGTGTGCATATTTTCTTGGCATACCGTCTTTTTTTAATATGTGCTGACAGTAAAAGCCATTGCATAATTTTTACGTACGAGTAATAATGTGATTATATTTTAGATTTGCGTACTGTGTGTGAGTTTATTAGATAATTTAAGTATTTTGCTCGTATTCACTTTTAAACTATTCCATATTTTATCGATTTGAACTTCAAAAACCTCCGAAGCCAGTTACCGAATGTGTAATAAATGTTTGCTTATGAATCATGCTCAATCGAAAGAATTTTGGTGAAAATAATGCATAGGATTTCAATTAAAGGAGTGCTCCTCAACTCGAAAAGTATCAATGAGGATTATTTACTCTAATGATCCGTAGTTCATGAATCTGGCGCACTCCGAAGGTTCCTTGTAAGCAATCGGACGGAGTGGCTTTTGCGACTCTCACATTCAAACTTGCAGAGAAACTGAACACACGTCATTGATTTTGTCATGGGACAAAACGACACTTTTAGAGAGAAGAAATATGAGTGACGTCTGTGATAAAAATGTCGCCAAAATGTTATTTAGAAAATGTCTAAACAATTCCGAACTATTACGAGCTTTGAGGATATTTCACGGATACCAATGGTTTCTGAGCATATTTTTGAGAATAATTTACCTTGTTGTTTCCAGTTCGGAACGTATTTAAAATTTTAAAATCGTGATTTACTTCCTAGAATTCGTTTCGAGCTCGTCTAATTAACATAGCGCTCACTATGTGGTTTCCGAAGTTAAAAAATGCTGGACCCGATCGTCTTTTGGCCACGTCCCGCCGTCTCCTTTTGTCTCGCCATCACAATTCCTCAGCCCGCTCTTTCTATCAACACATCCGTCCAAGCATACGCCTTCCCTCCCCTTTTTTAATCTCTCCCGGACCCTCTTCACTTCGCGTATCCCTCAATCCGTCTCGACTCCACCGGCCCTAAATCTCCCTCTTTCACTCTCGCCCCGTCCCTCGCCTCCTCATGTGTTTGTTGTCCCTCAACCCTTCGTCCCTCCACCAGCCCTCTCTACTCTCCAGTCGACTCCCCCTCGCCACCGCTTGTCGTGAATCGCAATGCCTCCGACCCGACCCCTCCGCCCGCCCCACCCCCTCCTGCCACTCTCCCCGTGCACTCGGGCCAATCTCGTTTATTATTCACGGCCGTCTTCGCAGCCTCCCTCCCCGAATCGGTATCATCTCACACCTGCCCTGTTTTCGGAAATCCCCGTCCTCCTGTGGGCGACGTCCTCCACCTTGGGATTCGTGTGACCCCTTTGGAGAGACCCTGGCCCCCCTCCATTCCCCCCCCCGTCCTCTCCGCTCCCTCTCGTCTCTCTTCCTCCACCCCCACTCTCCTCCTTCCCACACCGGCGGACCTCTCTCTCTCCGCCTCGCCCGCCCTCCTGGTTTGAAGGAGAGACTCCGGCGTCTCGGGTCATGGGGACGCGCTCTGGGGAGGTCTTGTGTGGGGGACGGTGAGAGGCATCCCCGATGGACCCCTGGTACCTGTCGCAACCCACCATTCCCCCTTCTCATGAGCTCATCCCCGATGCCAGGGCCGATTCGGTCCGGTCTGTGCCCCGTCCACCAAAGGGATTTCTTTGCCTTCAGCGTGGCGGAGTGTGGTCTTGGCGGGCCTCAGAGAATTGGCCTGTGAAAGGATCGGAATATGCCGTCCGGGTTAATTTGGTGGGCATAACACTTTCGTGTATCTCTGCAGTAGGAGACTTGCCTCTTGAGTAGGTAATGGGTATTTCGTTGTCGTTACGTATTCCGGTGTACGTACTCCGTTATGAGGCCTATGCAGTTGGAGATTCAAATTGCTACTGCTATTCAGCATACAGTAAGGGCATGAGTGTCCGAATTATGGCATAACAGTTAAACGAGTAATCAAAGAAACATTTGGAGGGAACAGGCCTTTTACAAATTATGCATTTCCTTAATTATTAGCATGCCCTATCGATTATACATTAATTGGGGTAGTAGTAGTTTTGAGGGGAGGCGACCGACAGCTAAGGTCATTTGCGCCATAGGGGATGGATAGGAAAGGATGAAGGGTGGAGAGAAACCCGGCGTCGGCATTAGCCTACTCTTAACGAAAGGCGCCAAGGGGTCCGCAGTTTAACGTCCCATCCGACGGACGGCGTACTCACTCAAAGTGCCCTCCACAAAGCACCTCAAGTAGGGATCGAGATACCTCTGAAAAATATTCAACACCGCCGGGATTTGAACCCGCGCCCTCATGGTGGGAAGCCAGTACGTTAGCCCCCGCACCATCTCGATCCCTTATACATTCATTCTTGCCAGTTTTAAGATAAGGCATTTCCGGTGGAAGGACGAAAATGGATTAAATTAGCAAGGACAGATCCATGTTGGTGAGTAGAGATCGAACGACATTGAAGTATTTTATAAAGTTTAATAATTATTGAACGCAATAGGTCAAGGGAGAGAGTAACGAACTCTGATGTGATTAATGAATTAGATTCTCGATACCATAAAACACCACCTCCGTCATTGGTGGGCGCGGTTCTTCGAATAGGAGAGAGCGAGAAGTAAAATAGTCAGTCCCCTTATGATCTGGTGATACATTATGCATTCCTGCGATCCCAGTAGCTGTTATGAAGTCAATTGGTTTTCTTTTTAGGACGTGGCCGAATATTTCGTTTGCCGACAGAAGTATGTTGAACTAATCTATGCAATCATGTCCTTCGACTACTTCATACCTCTCTTGATATTTAATATGGGTTCGAAAAGATTTAAAAAAATAAAATGGAGGAACATTAATGCAGTGCAAATAGCAAAATTATGATGAATTTAGAACCAGGGACATTGATATTCTTTTTATGGCCATCTCACTACCACACAGACATCCAGCAGTGTATTGTCCATATCATTTTTCTTCGTCTCTCTTTGTGGTATTAGTCATTGGGGGAGACAGCCGACTGCTGAGGTCATTTCCGCTGTCTTTGATTGCCAATAAAACAAAGATTACCTGCTAAATTGGGTGCTGTTTCTCGAAACTAGCTACAGAAAAGGCAGAAGAGGGAGGGCAGCTTGTACGTCTTCCACCGCTCAGTCGTGGCTTTGCAGGAGGTATTTTTTGCATCACCTTCACCATTGCCTATCTCGCTGCTTGTTTTCTCTCTATCCTTAACTTAAAAACCATACAGGGTTGAATCTTATCGGTCCGGAGTCTACTTTGGGACTCATAGGCACAATTACATTGTCCCTTCGATTTTGCGACGAATAATTTGTAAGGTTCAGATGGAAAAAAATTCTTTAGCCTTTTATCAGCTTTTGAACATTTTCTACCGTTATAGTAGTGGTATGAATCCTTTAATTGTGGTATGTTTTTATATGTATTTATTTTATGCAAGTGTATAGGTGTTGAACTTCCTGTTTTGGATGGATTGCAAGGGATGGATCTGAATCGAAAATCTTATAAGTTCCATCCACGGAAGCTCTCATCTTCACTAGCGCTTATGGCGGGCCTGTTAACTTGATTTTTAATGTGATTATGGCTGTACCAAGAATGTCGGTAGTTTTTTGCTCCCATCGCTGCATTTTGTGATATCTGTAATCGACTGAGGTGTTTTCGTTGTCCTCCGGCTCATTCGTTCTTCTCCTCGGTGGATTCATCGGCTTAATCAATTTGAAGTCTCGACAAGACGGTAAGATTTGGGCATCTTAGCCTTTCTGGGGAAATAAGGTCTTCTGAAATGCTGGAGAGGAACATTACACCAATGGCGGTGCATGAAAGACTGAAGTGAACGCAGCCGTCCTTTCAGGTTCCAACTCATAAGGTTGGCTTTGATAGGTGAGGGTGGGGATCACCACTAATGAAGTCTTAAGTCCTGTGAAATTCACAAATTCGCAAGTTTTATAACATGTCCTTTATCTGTGCTACCGTTCCGATTGCTGCGATGTTCCATAAAATCGCACCGCTTGGAATGTAGAGGTGGCGTTGTTCTAAGGTATTATCCGGGATTTGAGACAGGTCCTCAAGTCAATGCCCAAACGCTCTGTCCCATAGGCGTTTTCAACAAAACCCTTTTCCAAAACCATGAACTGTTGGGAATTATTCCGGTGTGATGGACTTGAAATAATGATGGACAAAATGATGTGGCTTCAGACTTAATACCACCGACGTGTTTTCCATATTTTTGTTTTCGTTTTTACCTTCCTTCGTGATGCTGTAACTCATTCATTCATTCATTATTTATTCCTTTCGGAGAGTATTGGACTGCAGGCCTCCATTCTTCCGTATTAAGTGCAAAATCGCTTTCGTCTCGACCTTAAGCCCATCTTTTGGATATGTGGTATTTCTTTATTTGGCTTGCGTATCTGTCCATGGTTTTTAATCTTGGGATCTGTCTTGCTATTATAACCCATTCATCTGGTTCTTTTCCGTAATGCTCTGAAATGTTTTTTTTTTTACTTTTACTCTTCCGTAAACTTTCTCCAGTCTCACATTATCCTTCCATTTGATCTTCAGCAGCCAACTCAAGCTCCAAATTACTAAGTCTTTTATCCTTCCCTGGAATGCTTTTCCCATGGAGCCCATGTTTCTAATCTATGAAATACCACATGATACACTGTCTGACACTGATGTTTTCTCGTTCTACGCTTTTTGGTTTGTTGCTGTATCATCGATGAGCATAAGAGTCGCTTTTTCACGGTGTACGAGTATGTCCCCTAAATTTGTGCTATTTTGTGCGACTTCTTAAATCCTACGTTTTGTCTCCGTAGGTCAGTGAATGAGCCCATTACTTCTAATTTCTCCCCGTATAACGAAATGATTGCCCTCAGCGTAACCGATCCGCATATAAGGATTTTTGTTTGTTTTGTTTAGTCGAGTTTTATGATGTATGCTTTAACCATGGTTTCAAATGATACCCTTGGGCCTTTTCAAGCCCCCGGCCCGAAAGCCGAACTTGTAATTTAACTTGTTTATGGGCATTAGTCTATTCAAAAATAAAAGTGACAGAAACATCTCATTTTCATAAAGTCATTGCGTCATATTTTTTCGTTCTGGTCTCAGGAAGTCTTTGGAGCTATTGGAAAACCTTACGGGTTCGGTGAGATCTCATCGTTGACTGGGAGTTATAATTAGGATATGCCTGGCCATCGGCGAAATACCGTTCGCTACCACATTTATCTCTCCTGGAATGTTGCTTTCGGAGGAGGTAAGAGCATCATTCACTATGGGACGGGAGAAGAGGGGATGTATTGTTTGGAAACGTATGGGCATTCGATTGGCCTGCTGAAAAAATCGTAAAAAGATGTTTATTCTGTTTTCTTAGGGAATTAAGCGATCGAGAGCCACTGCAAGCAAAGAGTGGCTTGGACTACAAGTGCATAAAAGGAAAGTGTTCCTACGAGAAAGCCATAATTTTTTGAACATGTACAGAAGTATTTGAAATTGAAACTATAGGAAAACTTGCAAGTTATCTTCGTAAACTCATTATTTATCTTACAAGTGCAAATATTTCCGAAGAAAGTCATTGAAATATCCATATCATTTAGAGGCAATGCTGGTTTCAGTATTTACATTGCATTTCCGATTTGCAAACTCGAGAATTCCTTGAGCTTGATTACTCCTAGGATAGATGTACGGATGCCCTCAAATTGCACTTTACTCTTCATCATTGGATTTTGTTCTAATTTATGTTGACCGTTGAATGTTCTTGTATTCGAATTTTCCAATAAAACATTTTTGTAGATTCGTATTTTATTTCGTATCATTTTTCGGGCGAAATATCTTAATTAATTTAACATTTCCTCAATTTTGTATAAATAATATCGTTGTTTGACATTCTTATTGTAATGAACGTTTGACTTTCAGGATATTTTCTAATGACATAGTTGTCTTCACTTAACAGCGAAATTATGTCTAAATGCCGATCTTGATTCGAATTGTGAGTGGGATGTAAAGGGTGTCACGCGCATAATGATTGCGTAAGCGGTATGAAAGAGATCACGAAGCAATTTTCTTATTAAGCAATTTTTCGATAAGCTTCAATTTCGCCGTGCAGTCCTGAAATAGACTGGAAATATTTTATTATTATGAAAATAGAATCGCATGCGCTCTAAATTGAGTATTCCTGTTGACCGGTATCCGCATCACTCGTTGTCCGGCTGATTACTTAAGCCAGTCAAGCTTCCGAGACGTTCTCTTACACTGCGATATTACGATCTCGGTCAAGGCGAATGATTGTTACACTTTGGCATTGTTGCATTGTAGAGTATTCCTGAATTATTTTTTTCTGTTGTACAGTCCTGAAAACAAACCAAATTTTAGAAAGTACTAGTACTCTCTATCATTTGCTAGTTCGTGGAAAGTGATAGAGATGATAAGTGAATTAACGTACAAGGGTCATCCATTTTTCCTTAATCGAATCGGTAAATATAAATTGGTACAAGTTCCAATGTACAATTTCTGAGAGCAAATTTAATTATAAGTTATTCGATAATTTATGGCGATGACCAATTAAGCTATGCATTATGTTTAAAATAAGTTTTTCGTCTTTTGCTGCCCTTGAAGCAAAAATCACTCTCGTTGATCTTGCGCAAAAATAGATGAAAACCCGGAGTGTAGGTGTATGCACACCCCCCTCTATCGCTTAGTCTCTTTGGTGGCCTTAGGCGCAGTATTAGGCTACTACAAGTGATTCTGAGGTTAGGTGATAATTTGATTATTGGAGTAAATGTGAAGATGAGCCGGGTGCCGATGTAATTAAAGACGTTACATATTCTAGGTGACAAAATGTGTGCTTCTAGATGTGACCTTACTAGATATTAGAGCCAAGTGGTCTCTGGGTTTTTTGTGAAAACCCCACCGCGCCCAGTAGCTGATTTGCATACTTCATACACCGCACCGCTCCATCCACTCTCGCATCCTCATCCGGCAGTTTAACATGAATCGCGATTACGGGCGGGGACCTCTCGCCTTTTCCACGCAGACAAACTCGACAAATAGGATTTTGCACTTTATATTTCGGAAGGTGGCTGAGGTCTCCTTCCATCATCTGCCCATCCCTCCCCACTTCAACCCCCCCACCATCCCGCGCGCCTCCACCCACCACCCAATCCAGACGCCCCGCCACCCACGCCAACACCCTCCCCCTCCAACGGCAAAGGAACGCCCATTTCGGCTACCTACACGCACACGCCTCCCGTCATATACGACGTGACCCCTCCTTCCCTCTCCCCCATTTCCGTTCCTGGGACCTCCCCTCTCTCTCTCCCGGCCCCCATCGCCCGCGCGTCAACCATCCCCTCGCCGCCCCTCCTTCCTCCCCATCGGCCACATCGCGACCGCATCGGCTCCCTCGCCCGACGCGCGGCCCCACCTGCCTCGTCGCCGTGAATACCAATCGGCCGGGATCGCCGCGCGGTCGCACGACCCCTCTTGCGACTGGGAGGGAGAGCGAGGGTAGGCGGCAGCCCTTCCCGGACATCGCGCGGCGGCCAGCCTCGGCCGCACTCCTGGCTCCACGTGGCCCCTCGTCGTTCGCGGGGCGTAGTCTTCAGTGTGCACCCCCTCCCCACGCATAGTCCCCGTCCCCTTTGTTTCTGAGGGTCGGAGGCTCGATTGTTGACGCTGGGGGGCTGGGTGGTCCGGAATGATGGCGGCGGATGTCAGCGTCGCGGGAGGTTGGGGAGATGCGGTGAAAACTTGTGTTCCAGTTGTTCGGCGTTGGCTCCAGAAAGCCGACGTCTTAAAAGAATACCTGCTTAAATAGGCCCGCCATTTCATACTGGTTGGTAATTTTTGAACTTTGCACTGCGAAGAGGATCAGTTATAACTGCATTAAGCCGTTCGCCAATTACAGTGATATTTTTGGGTTGCAGTTTCAGTTTGTGAGGTACATGTGTGCGGTACATGACAAACTCATGCTTTGAAGTTTACTACACCTTTAATTTTACTAAATGAACGACTGTAATCTGAGCAAAAGAATACTATTATGTCGAATTAACAGTAGGGTGTAATAAAGAAGTACTACATATAAACATATGTGTTTGGAGAATGACAAAATGGATAGACTTGGTTGCTCGTGCTTTTAGTATTATTCAATGGCATCTTTACTCGAGGACTCTTCCCTATGCACGTTTTGTGTGGCATCACATAAATCTGTCCGAATTCCTTTAAGAGCAATACTTTCCTCTAATAATTGTGATACGATCAGGATGGTCGGAAATATTTTCCCGGGGGATAGGTAAATGCTAAAAACGACCATAGATACCTATACCCCTCGAGAAAAACTAGCCTATCTCCGTTTTCATTCTACGAATAAACGAATCACCTGAAAATATGCATCCCTGTAATGCCCATATCGTGTAAGAGTTCTAATCGGGGCATAGCATGTTATTTAACGGGACCTAGCGAGATGAAACGAATCAATTAGTGATTGTCCTCCAACCTCGACGGTTGGTGTTACAGGATATTTGCGTGAGGTATAACTGCGCGATAGTGACTTCGCAAAGTCTGTGCATTTGAAAACTGTAGAAACCCTGTATGAGCTTTGAGCGTAAGAAATCTCTGTATTTGTGCCTTTTTCCGTCATAAAAAACAGTGTGAGACTTACTAAGAATGTGGTTGAGAAAGCGGAGGGACGCCATGCAATTAATGAGAAAAAAATGCCAATGGTGCTCAATAAGCCCTAGGGGCCCGTGCTTCTTGGTGTGAAAGGTGGCATCAGTTTACCTACGAGTCATTAATTATCTTGCCACTTATTCTGGTCATTATTCCCATACGTGGCTAGGATAAATTGCAAAAATGATTTGGGGCAAATATTTTTTGACATGGCCCAACTTGCAAATTAATCGGAATTCTGGGAAGAACCAACTTTAGTTTATAATAGTCTGATAAAATCTACCTGGGGATCTATGTTAATTATATCAAATATTTTCTCCATTCAAGCTCCTCCCGTAAAATCGCTGAATAGATCTAAGAACTCGATTGTAACAAGTATCACCGCTCTAAATTGTGTTCCTTCGCCATCTGTCGGAGTTTGCCATTCAGACCCCGTTGGTAAGGTCGTTTAGTGACCTGGCGCATATTATACGCGTATTTAATTACACGATTCGACTTTCCAAGACTAAAAAATTGGCAAACTAGTGGAGAAATCGACGAAAAATAGTGCACGCTTTAATATGCGCCTGTGCATTGTTGTGCGTCGTTAATGCTGCGGAACCGGTGCATTTTAATGCATCTGAAAGTGCATCGCAGAAAACGACCCCTGAATCATACCCAAGACGAGTCGGTGCAATCCTCGCGCAAACCATGGCGTTACTCCGCGTGGGCGTGACCCCTCCTTCCTCGCCCCCGCCCCAGTCCGGCATGTCCTTTCCCCCGCGTTCGTCTCCCGCCATTAGCCTCCCTCTCGCCGTCGTCCATCCTTCGGCACCCCGCCACCATTTCCACCTCTTCCCCCTCTCCTCAACTCCTCTCAGTCACTGCCCCCGCAGCCCCCGGTTCCCCGCTCCTCCTGCTCCCTCGTTCCACCCACCTTGACCCCCCCACCCTTCTCTCCCTGTCGCTTTGTTCTTAGTTCCCCCCCCCCCCCCGCACCTCCCCGCCACCTCTTCACCGCCTCCACCTCCTCTCTCCCCCATTCCCCTCCCCCTGCTTATTGTCTTCTCCTCTACACTCCAGCGTCCCCTACCCCCTCCTCTCCCTACACCTCCCTGTAGTCTTCCCCAACCCTCAATACTCCTCCTCCACCTCCTAGCCTCCATTCCCCCGTCCCCTCTTACTCATTGCCTCCCGGATCCTATCTCTTCCACTCTTATTTCCTTTCTCCTAAGCACTTGCCTTTTTGCACGACGCGCACCAACTACGCAAAGTTGTTCTCCTTGTATGGAAAATTTGAATGCAAGCTTTGGTGGAAGTGAATACACGAAGTTTCAACTCCTAGCCGTCTACGTGGTGTTAAATGTATATTTTTTGCGCCGGTCTCTGTTTTCTTTTACGTTGCTTGATTAAAAAAATGCAATTTCCGGTAATTTCGTGACTTTAGCTTTTAGACATTAGCGAAGGATGCCGATAGGTTTCTAAACTTGAGGAAATGGAAAAATTATCGTGAGGCGTGCAAAGTGGCTCAAGGGTATTTTTAATTCAGTTTATTGTTGTAAACTACCTCTAAGTATAAAATTGTAAACAGTTAAAAAAAACCATGTGTTTAGAGATCCTTTAGAGAGTGTATTAAGCACGTGACTGGTGGAGAGTAGGATTTTGTCATCTGCTCACATAGCTGTTTGGAGGCTTGGGAGAGCTGATATGGACATCTTTAAGGAATGAATTTCTCTCAATTCAATCCATCTCTCCTAATTATTTTTCAGCGGTTCATTAATTTACTAATCGAGTGGGTAATATTTGCGTATGGGTCGGCTAGAAGGTATTTCGACGGTGATTAAGTTCTCTTGCATTCAGTCGCCAAGTCCAAGAATAATATCGGGGATATGTCTGCGTTGCAACCTTTCAACGGAGGAATGAATGTGAAATTGATACGGCTTAAGTCATGCTTGCCTGACATAAACCGCACTTGAAGCGCATTCCAAAGCGTATGCAAGCGAGTATTTGATTGGTTCTTCCGCAGTCACGTCTGGCTATCTTCCGCTTTTCGTCCCGAAGCTTCGAAAGTACGAGTATATGTCCGCGTCCGATAGCCTGGCCATTCGCATTCGCGTGAAGGTGCTTAGAATAGTAATGCGTAAATGCTATATCACAGTGGAAATGGAATGGGTAAATTTTAGTTTTGCATTCCCGATTTCCCGTTTAGAAAATGCAATATTTGGGCCGCCATCAGTCCAACTTTGGGCACTTTCCTTGTATGAATTTGCTACCTGCAGTGTAGCCGGAAATGACGTCTCATCATGGACGTTCGTAGTATTTACTGTTTAAATCGTATATGAAGGTTATGCGAAAATAACCGGCGGACGAGGCCACGATTAGGAGGCTAATGTCGTATTTTTCGTCATAAAATGCCATTTATTAAGGTAGTAAAGAAGTTTCAAACATTTTTTTAATTATGACGATTTTGCGTTCCACAATTCTACTATTCTCACAGTAGCATCTTCCGGAAGCTAGTGCAGTGAAACTAGTTGAATAAGTACAGAATTCAGTGGCACACAAAGTCGTTATTGACGCCTTGAAACTTCTCTCAGGTCATTCATTAATTTGCTTTCTCTGTTCCTAGTAGGTGGGAAAGTATTGTATGTGTGGTTAACATCTACACGGGGACTTCAACGGAAATGCGCTGCATCCTGAACACATTTTGCCATTTTCTTGGTGATGTATCTGTTCCTGGTTGCTGTTGTGCGTAGAGGTATTTGGGCCCGAAGAATAGAAATTGCTAAGAGAAGCAATACAAAATTGCATTCCGGATATTTTTATTAAGGGTTGGAGAACTGATTAAATTTCGCCATGATTAACCTGCCAGAACAGATGGTCTTTTGGGTCTTGTGACTGGTTCGTCATTTTTTTCTTGGTTATAACATCATAATTCGGAATGGCATCTAGTTTAAGAATTATAGAGGCAATTTTTTGGCGTACGAATCATGGTTAAAAAAAGTTCTTTCCATATATATTGCGTTCTTGTTCTTGTTTTCTGTATAATTTAGTGTATTATTAAATATCTCCTTCCGCATAAAATCTCGTTTTATCGATCGATATGATTCAAAATCATAACATACTATTGTTAGAAATCTAATGGCCTTTCAGGACAGTTGACCGTTAGAAATTTAAGAACGTAGCCGGTTTACGAAAAGCAGGTAATACGAAACACAATGGGTTTTTTATTTTAGGTATCCTGAAATTGGGGGAAATGCCCATACATACGTATGGATGCTGTATTTTTAGATTGAAAAAACCTTGGTTGAAGTCCCTCATGTGAAACTGATATAAACACTAAAATACACGTGCTATGATATTATTGAGAAAGTGACCAGCTGGATTAGGGACTTCTAATCAAACAATTTCATCTCCTTAGATTTAGATCTAACTTCAGCATTGCCACAGAGTTATTGGTCCCCTACTTTTCTTGATATACATTAACGACCTAAGTTCCCCCCGTTAGCAGCGATCTTAAATTTTTTGCATACGACACGGTGATTTACGGAGAAGTAAGGACACCGTTAGATTTTGGCCTGCTCTTGCGATTTAGACCGGAATGGTGTAAGGAATTTAGAATTAAATATCTGAAAATTTAATGGGTTTAAGTTTTTGAATAAAAGAAAAGAGCAACTAGAGGTACTATATGGGATCGTGGGAAGTGGATGAGATCCAATTAAACAGCATGAAAAGTTCAAAGTTGTACACTGTAATCAAACCCTTCATGGGGTACATATCGGAAGAATATGCTTGTCAGGTTTAAATGAGGTATGTTTCATTGGACGGGTTTTAGGAAAATCGAATGAAAAAGGAGGAGAGAAGGGTTAAATTCACACAAAATGGTCATGCCAATCCGAAGAAGGCAAACTGCGATAAATTTTTAGGCCGAATTGGATAACCCTTCTTAGGGTATTAGGATGGAAATCAATATAGATGGATACAATCAGAGATACGTCACTTTGTAATATACCATATACGTGATAATAAAGGTCGAGCGGAGTGAATATTGATCCCTTCCCTGATTTGAAATTCTCCGGTCCGAAAAAAAGGGGAGATTTAGGGCATACCGGGAAGCCTTCATTCCCACGGAGGCTAGACACATCTGCGTCGGACTTGTTGCCTCGAGAGCCTGACCCTGGGCCGCGAAAAATGAATATCAGCAAGAGGGCGACCGGTGGGCATTATGGCGGGAGAGATGGGCGGTTGGTGTGAGGGGGTTAAGGGAAAGTGCTCCGCAGTCCCGGCGCTAATTTTCCGTATCAGCATCCAGAGTCAGTCCCGCGTGGCGAATTGCACGGCCGTTCGTGCCGAGAGTGCACCGCCTTGCCGGCCGGCTGCCGAGTGGGGCGGCCCTGGAAACCGCGCCCGCCGCCGCACGGGTGCTCTCCCTCACACACACGCACACACACCCCTCCCCCTCGTTAGTCCGCTGTCATGTTGCGGTCGTTGTTTCTCTTTCCCTCTCTCGCCACCTCCCATTCTTCCTCCGTTTGCTCCTTGGATTATGGTCGGGAGACACGTGTGGTGGAAGAAGGCTTTATCTGCTAGACGTGAGCTGAAGCTCTTAGTCGGAAAGAGCCCGATAAGCACGGAGGCCTTGACCTCGCAGGCCCCACGACTGTTGCCCCCTTTCTGTTTCCTCCTGTGACACCATCCCCTCTTCACCTTATCCTTGCCGCGAGAGTCCCTCATTATTGTGAAGTTGCCGAAATGAATTGGTTTCAGTTTGAGGGTTCCTCCGGTTGCAGACGGCGAATGACGATATTTGTTTCAGAATTTCTTTCACCCGCTGCTGGAAAACGTGAATAGTATTTTTTCAATCGGTGCATATGTGATCAATCGGGAATTTTGAAGAATTTTGTGCATGTAATGCATCTTCAATTCGTAAAATCTTTCTATTGGGGATATTCCTGTAAGTATTTTCTTTGATACACTTTTATGTTGGTCAAAATGTGTCGTCCGATGGTTGATAAATTCTTTAGAATAGTTAGTGATAGTGAATTGGGATGTCGAACGGGTTGAAGGAATTTCTTTATGATGGGGAAACTTTCCTTTGTTCGCATTGACGTGGTGAATGTCACATCAACCGCGGAAGAGTCGACAATTCTACTCAGGATTTGCCGACTTCACGGTTATATCCTTGTGGCATTTAATTTTTACTCTCTCTCCTTTATTAATTACGAGTTTAGGTTCAAATTTAAATTTAGATTAGTGTAAGCGCAAGTAGAACCCCTGAAATGATGATATGCACCCATGATTTGGTTCTCTTCCAAGTTTGAATGGTTTTATTAAAAAAGTGTAAACGAAAATTCTGTGTACCCATTGGTGTGAGGCGAGGTGAGACGTATTGCTTTTCATCGAAATACTATGCTCAAGATTTTTTTTTTAATCTTACTTTCCTCTTAGTTTGTTCACCTCCTGATTACAAAATCCCGTGAGCGTCTAAAAGGAGTAGTGGCCCTTTCTCTTTCCCCTCTCAGCCTCAGATTGAAAATTACTCACTCAGGGTGTAAGAACATTGTGTCGTAGTTCTTTATCTGAACATTTTCTCCGAAATTATTCGTTTTAGTGTTTCGAGTCATTAATTTTCTATGCAAATATTCACTTCAGCTCTTTTCAAGGCATGAACCAAGAATTCCTCTACTTTCTTCAATATTCTCTGTATTACAGTCCATTCTCTAAATCCTGGTACTTGGCTATTATTTTGACCTGAGGAATTCAATGGCAATCTATTCGTTCATTAGCGTCATCCTAGCGTCCTGTGTTCAATGAACTCAAGACGCACGAAGGAAAACTCATTTCCGCGTACATTCCATTCATGATAACGTGCCGTTAAATAAAAACTAAGGGTTCATTTTTGCAGAATACTCTTAATTTCGATTTTTTATGGTAAAATTCCATTCGACGATGTGTTTTATGGGCGTGGTGACCTAGGCCAATATTCAAGTTCGGATACTGACCGGAGGGCAGGGTTCAAATCCACTTGACTCTAAACATTCTCAGCGCGGACCAATCTGTGTGATTGTTCTAATGCCTCGGAAAGCATTAATTAATCTCTGCCCGCCGTGATATTGTTTTCCTCGATGCTAGGGATTTCGAAATTTAATTCGATGTCGGTTTGATCCTTTGACTGACTTCGGATAAGTAATGCTCAGGAATGACCTGTGAAAAGTGATGGAAACCAGATCAGGGATAAATCATGTTTATTGTGATATTTTACTATCGTGGAGATGGGTGAAAAGAAACACAATACGGGAGGGATCTGTGATAAAACTTTGCCTAATAGACATATTTTGCAATAATATTTTAGCTCACAAGGATTTTGGAAAACGAGAAATACTACCCTATATCCTCTCTTTCTAAGGGGTGTTTTCACGAACGTAAGTAAAATTTGGGAGGAGACATGGAAGTCAAGTTGGTAGGGCGTTGGTATAAGCTACATATCGAGAGGGCCCAGGTTCGATATCCTGGGAAGCCTTTAGGCAGCCTCAACTTCACTACAACTGTGTCGTTTTTCGGGTACCAGATCCTCCTGGACAACCATAGGCGGCGCAAAGGAACCTACCCTGATGTTTGATTTTCATACGCAATTGGGCTTAGTACTAGATGAGCTCTACCGTTCGGGTTGATAACCATGTTTTTTAAAACATATTGCATACGTTAAACCGAAATTCAATACGTCGAGCGCCTTTATAGGAATGAGTTGACATTACTCGTGCATTTTATGTTACATTGCAACTATAATATTGGGGTGAGAGATGTATTAATAATTTCTTTGTAAGTACCACACATTCGGTCAAATTTCCTCCGAACTCGTCGATAGTATTGCCACGTATCGACATTCATTGCCCTTTAAAAGTTCCGTGTTACGTTTTAGATGCACTTCTTGTAGAATTTGTATTTTTTTAGTGAAAGGCGAAAGGGAACATCTTGAATTTTTTTTGTTGCCTGCACTTTTTCTTTCCAAACGTTCAAATCAGTTCCTATAATTTTTCTATTGATGAAATGATTTGGGCGTTTTCGAGTTTACTCGATAGTGTCCCTTAACGGTATGCCAACAGCCACACTAGAGAATCACAATGGATTGCATACCTTGGAAATTGACACCGGAGGCTCAAACGAGACAAAAAACTACTGATAGCTACCGTTAGGACTCCATACTACGTGCCTTACAGAGTAACCAAGCCAGTTGTTAATACCAAGTAGTGTTTACTGTATGATATTAACTGAACAGTTTGATGTGCTAAAGACAACTTCGCGTAAACCCGCATGGAGTTGGTTCTGAATGCATGACGAATACAACATTTAACCTTGATACTTTTTGAGTTTATCGGAAATGTACTGCAACCAGGAATAAGTGTCGAAAAGTTATAGGCATAGTGCATATGAGAAGAACGCGTCATTTCCAATTAAGTTCGCTGCGATTGTAATGATTTTGTGTCAGAAATAGTTCTCGATTACAATCAGTAGAGACGACTTGTGCTGAGATATGATGGAAGCGGTCTTTATTTTAGCGTAGAGAACGAATAAATGTTTTTTTACATTCCGGCAGCTCTTCACGTGGTGACTGTCCTCGTCTCCGTCCTCCACTATCCTCTTAATTCTTCCATATTTTCCTTTCTCCTTGATTTTTTCTACTAACTGGTACCCGTTATGTCCTCTTACTGTCTTTATTTTAACCATTCCGTCTAGGACATCCGCCAGCAAGCATTTCAGTCTTGAGCAGTGGTCTATCCAATTTCTCTTCGTGTTTTTTTTCTGCCATAAACCTCTTTCCTCGCCAACTCCATTAGTTCCCCTTCAATCATTATTTTACACCCAGCTAATCTTTTTTACTTTTCTCGCTCTCCCCATTTCAAACTATTTCAACCTTTTTCTTCCTTTCTAATATTCATGTCCCTAATGTTTACGTCCGAGCTGGAGTGTAAATATTTTCCATAGCGTTCTGGTACATAATAGTAGTTATAATTAGAGGCAGCGAGTTACAGTCAGATTATTTTTGTTGCTGGAGATAGGTCATAGTTATTGGATAGCTATGGTTAAAAGAAACGGAAGAGGAATGGATGGAAACGGGTCGCCTTCATTAGCATCTTAACGAACTGTGCCAAGAGGTCATAAAGTCCCACCTGACAGATGGAGCACTTCATTTGAAGGGCTTTCTACCCTACATCCAAGTAGGGACTGGAATTAAATCCTTACCGCTCCGTTCAACGCTTCAGGTTGATTTATGCCACCTTATGCCCTACATGGGTGTCGGTAGACCTTTTCCCGACCTGAAATTCACGCATTCAATATGGAGGGACTGTATCCTTTCATTATGCTGCCGCTTGCGATTTCGGATTCTGGGTATCCATAAAACAGCATCGCTTAGTTTTGAAATGGAATTATTCTAAGCTGTCACTCGGGATTTGAACCCGGAACTGCCATGTGGCACGAACGTTTAACCCACTATTAAGTATGCGGGTGAAAATCGAGATACCACTGATATTTCCTACACCACAACGGAAACTTTAAGCGGGATTCATTTGATAATGATGGCCCATGATACTGGGCGTTGTAATGCAGCATCGCTATAGTAAGTCCTGGTTCCACTTCTGTTTCACGTACTATTGCGTCAATCGTATTTGCCCGTTGGTGGTGTGGAGGGGGTGGCATATTTGACCGAGAATGGAAACCTATAGGTTTTCTGAGTTTAATCTGGCCGTTGGCATTAAATAATTATGTGAAATCAATAGGATATCTGATAGATATTTGAACTTCTTAGAAGAAATTGACTCAAGGTGAAAGAATCGCTCTGCGATCGCGAAGAACTTACAAAAATCGTAGCGAACTTACAGGTGATGGTCATCGACAATCCAGACGAAACATGCCATTTCACGACACTCGAATTTACTTTTGTCCCCAATCAAAATCAATAGTTTGTTAGGTTAAACGACCAGGGCATAGTTAATTGGCAGAATCACAAACTTAGGAAATCAAATATTGTATAAATATCACTTAGGGTCGTTAGTGTCTGTGGGGGAGACTAAGGGCAATTGTAACAAATCAGATGTCTTTAACGGACGAAGTTACTTTTCTCACCATTGGGTGGTAGAATGATTCCGATTTTTACTGTGACTTGGAGCGCGCGGTTGTTTGACCCTAAGTCTATTCTTTCATATACGAGAAGCTAAACTGTTTTTGTATTGTTTGGAGTAAAATCTTTCTTTCGCGAGTATTTTTGCCCTTTACTTAATTAATTGATTTTTATATGTCAATGAATATGACCCCTAAATAACTGCGTGCTGTTTCAACGTACTCTAAGCGGGTCGATAGAATTGATAATATTCTATCTATTACTTAGTTGATAAAAAATTGCTCTGTGGACTCAAATGTTACATTCGTAAAGGTGTCAATTGTAACCTTTTACAACTGATCTCAGCTGCATGTTGTTTTTGGTTTCAGTTTAGTAGGTGGTCTACTTTTCATTGAAGTACCACAGGTCAATGGGGATAAGCTGTTTTGATGAATCGTAGAATCATTTCTGATTATCTGAAAGGTGAAAAGTCGCATAAGGAAGGCTAATCGACGCTACACTCCACGAGAGAATTCCTCATATCTGCCGCCGAAGTAGTGAGCCATCAGTCAGTCAGAAGTGTTACTAAAAAATTTGGAATTTGTCGCATCTTGCCGTTGAGACACTAAAAAGAAACGCAATCAAGAAAAACCAAAAACTGCTTATGATCCGTACAACCGCGTGTTAAGCCCCTATCACGAAGTGCTTTTGGGTTACTTCAAAAGAGCTGGTGATTTATTATTATACAGGTATGTTATGGCCTTTCAGTGAAGGTTTGGAGAACACTGGCTAATCAGCGTGCCTTTCACTATTCAATAAAGTTTCCTCAGAACTGGAATGAAAAGAAATGGCTGGGTTTGAGTGGTGCTTTCATGTTTGGGAACACATCTTTATCAATACGGCGACTGGAGACCAAAGGCTAAGAACTTAAATCGTGAAAATGTGACAATTTGTGCAGAGTTTTAATGAGCTTAATTGGAGCTTTGATGTCTATAATGTTGATGAGACGGGAGTTATGGATGTTCACAATTATTCCATGATAATTAATGCGAAAGGGAAAAAACAATTTGGTGCCGTTGCGTTTTGTGAAATGGTAACTCTTACATTTTTAGTGGTAAAAACAACAGGGAAATGAGACGCTGCTGTTCGGCAGGATTTGGCTATGTAGCAGAAATGTATTGAATGACTCTGATTTTGCCTCTTGCAATGTGACTGTTAGTCAATTCACAGATTTGTAAGGTACACTCACACGAGAGATAATTCCGATTTCATGTCAGCCGTCACCATAAATTTCAATTCCACTGGGAGACTTCTATTGGATTAATGCCGTGGAAGAAGTCTTAAAACTATTTCTTACCAGAAGTTATCCGGCCAGTTTTTCTGGCAAATGTTGATAAATTCCGAAAAATGGGAGGAATAAGGGAAATTTTAGTTATGAAGGACATGTATGGGAAACGATCACTAAAAACATGGGAGACACCTAAATTCAATAGAAGAAGAAATCTTAAAATAAAATGAAAAAAAGAAATGTCACATTGTAAAAAATTAAGTAATGACCAGAGGAAAATAGCTCTTCAATGGAAGAAGTTAGATACTACCTCCTTTGCCTGGTAGCTACAAAAACAGAGCAAGTTATGAAAACTAGATTCAGCGCTTGGACACTAAAATGGGACATTAATTGATGAAATACACCGAAAATGTTGTGATATTTGACCCGTCTTCCGTATCCTGAGTATAGTCAAACATATGAAAACCAACGTCGTGTAGTCGGATAAGAATTTTTCGTTCCTGATTCCGACTCCAGTAATGAAGTACACGTAAATTCGTTTTCAGGCATGAGTAATTATTGCATCGTAGTGGCATCATATGCCTGAATCATCCTACCTTTGGCGTGCGTATTTGGCTCCCCTAAAATCTCTTAGGGATACTGTATTCCAGATGTCACTTTATACTTTGCAATGTTTAAGTGTGGGATAATCATTTCTCTTATTGGCCCTGCGGAGGAGCATGACCTTTTATACGAAAAATGTATTTTTCAGTAATAGTCAAGAGACTTGTACCGACTCACATTTCTCAATCGTGGTCAGTGTCCTATGTACAGATTTCATTATCCTCATTATTTTTGAACTTCTAACTCTCCCCAAATGTTCCATGCAATAGTTCCATTTTAATGAACATTCGATATAAAATTTATATTGAAGGTTCAGGAAGTATTAGTCCCTACTTAATATATTTTTATGCATTTGTAGATAGATTGATAGATAAATAGAGGTCTTTATCTGGGCGAAATTGAGACCTAATGGTCCCTTCTTCCATTTAACCCAATTTTTTATTTGCATTTATGGTAGGGGATTTCAGGACCGCAAAAGGATTCAGCTTTATTTCAAACTGTTGTTTTATGCAGAAATTACGACCGTAGGATTTTATTCATTAATTTTACATTGTCCATCTTGGAATGCGATGAATACGTGACTTAACTGAAGTCTGTGTGAATAAGTCAAATACGACGAATGCCATCTTGTCTTCACGTCTCATCTTCGAAAGAGCCTTCCTTGTCCTTGGAAGTGTTTCTTATCCTTGGGAGATTTGTTTTTGTCTCTTTCAATTTTTGTGGGAAGTCTTTAACGCAGGAAATTGTATGCATTGCAATGAATCAGGAGAATTATAACGCGTGCATTAGCAAAACGGGTCTCTTAATTTTCTATTTTTGTAAGCATTGTATACATTTTTTTCACAATTCGTGTAGCAAAATACATTTTATAAGTGGGTAATAATGGTGTTCCACCGATACCCTTTTAAGGTAGGTGTTCTCCCTTTAACGTCCATCTGGGCAACTTACTCGTAATTTCCTCAATATATCTGATTGTGAATGTTGCCCGCTTAAAATGCAGCCCCACACCGGTCTTACATTTTAAGCAGTGGACATTGCTGATTGCCACGTTGTTTTAAGCTTATGCATTTGTAAGAGAACGCGTTGGCGTAAATTGTGGATCTCGAAAGCAAATTGTTCAAACTGATATTTCGTTTGCTGTTGTGCAAACAAACAATCTCCAATGGAAATGGAGACCATCTAATGTTGCATGCAGTATGGCTCAGTGTACACACTTGAAAGGGTCCTCGCTTTGCTGATTCATAATTTTTGCTTATTCCCTCGTCACGCACCGTAGCCTTTTCTACATCCCCCAAACCTTATGTGCGTCAGGCATGGTGTACAGAGATGGTTCCAATTCATTCCGAGTACCGAGTGATTTGTTACATAATGTATAGTGGTAAACAAGAGCACCCCAACCCTTGAAAAGTTCCTATACATGCCAGTATTTTTCTAACGAAATGTTCGTGTCCTCAATAAAAGAGGGGAAAACTTTATTTTAACTATCCTGGTAGAGTTAGTTAACTAACTGAGTTTTTTTAAGAATTAAGATTTTAAGTATGACGTCCGCGATATTGTAGTAATTCAGTTTTATTAAAATGATGTACAATATATTTCTAATAGCCTAATTTACGCATTCCGTGCCAGTAAATTCGTTAAGTTTGTATGCGAAATGGTTTCGTGAATTTATCGCCTTTCATAATTATTTTAGTTTTTCATAAACACCTTAGTCTGAGCTGATCACGTGGGAGAGGATATAGACATCTGTCCAGTTGAAACCTATATACGAATACCATTCAGGCCTTGTCTGATAGGTAATATATCATCCTTCCGGTGGCATTCCATCAATAAATATGGATTATTATGCCCAATTACTTTGTCTTTTGGTGGAAAATTCACCCGACCTATTGAATGAAAAATCTTCCAGCGTCTTAAGATCATAACGAATTTCAGCGTAGTTAGACCCATCAGAAGTATAGCATTGGTACTCAGTTCGAAGTTTATCTCTTTGTTTATAATTTAGCACTGTAAACCATAAGCCTCCGTGTACGATTGTGGTATGAACTCACCTGCGTGGATCTTTCGATCGCGGAGGTGGAAGTGTGAATTTGGATGATTCTCCCGGGAAGAATGCATCCCTGAGAACGACCCTTGGAGTCAGCCCGTGTGTTTTAATCCTCCATTTGCAGGATATGTGAATATTTTCGGTCATCTGATTAGGATTGTGTCTTTGAATAAGTTAGATTTCGGCTGGGCGAGCATGAATGAGTCTGAACGCATTTTGTAATGTAAACCGAATCATAAACTTGCTTTTGAAATCATTAGGTAGGCCCTTGCGAAACTTTTAACTTTCTTCGTGAATCCCGCGAATTAATTGATAATTCATAGCTCTTGAGTTTCGCATCGCTCTTTTCCATTCAAAACTTCTATGTCATATTGTTTGTCACAAGGCAAGCCCGTGGCATGGAAGTAACTCGAATGCTACCTTATTAACGTATGATCCTAAATGTAGCAAATAGCTCCCGAATGAACGTGAGTGGCATCGCTGCATAAACTTCGGACCCAGTGAGCTAGAGTGCGTAGAAATTTCCGTAATCTCCGTCGCCGAGATGAGCCAATTAAATTTCGGGTCCGTCGTGGTAATTAGGGGGCGTTCTTGCAAACTTCTCCGCTCACCTCACCCCCCCCCCCCAAACACCTCCTCCCCGACCGAAGATACTTATCTAGATTGCGTTCGCTTTGATCGCTTCATCCCTCCGGTTCTCGCCCCAAACAAACCGCGGCAACTTCACCGCTATCTCGAAATGGCGCAACGGCTCTTCCTCGAACCTCGTCCATTGCCTGCTCTCTCTCTCTTTCTCCTCGACAAAACCCTTCCTTCCCGCATGAACCGCGTCAGCTAAACTCCTCCGCTACTCCCGCACCCCCTCCTACAAACTCCATTCTCTGCTGGCATTTTCCCCTCCTCCATTCCCTTACGCCACTCCCACCCCGCCTCCGCCGTATCTTCGCCTCATCTTCTACCCCCTCCCCCGCACTTAACCCCTTCCCGCCCCCACAACTCCCTCCCTCCTCCCCGCCGCAATCTCCTTTGTCTTGCATCGAGAGCGGCTTGCGGTCGCCGACTCTTGCCTCACCGCCGCGCCGCCCAGGAGAGGGAGCCCGGGGGCGGGGCGAGGGGGGGTGTCGAGTAGTAGTGGGGAAAGGAGGAGCGCCGGATTGAGGGGGGAGGAGGAGAAGGGGCCCTTCCCCTCCGGTCTCTGGGGAGGGGATGGCCAAGCGGCGACCGACTGTTCGCATCTATTCAGTCGACGTTCGAGTGTTCTGCCTTGTGGTCGTGGCCCGTGCGAGAAATGTTGGTGCGCCTCCGCTCAGCGACCTTCCGGTGACGTCGTGATCTCTCGACAGTGGACGACCCGAGACCCCCCAGCCATGCGTGGTGACCCCTCAGTGCTCCTCCTCCCACTGCCGCATCCTAGATCGGAGCCCTCCCGGTAGTCTTTGTCTCCCGACGCCCCAGTTCGGATTCCGTCGCCGCACCCCTCCCCAGCCTCTGCTCACCGACCGGAGTAGGAGGTCCCTGTGGTTGCCACCGGCACTCTCCACGCACCCCACAAGACGTTCCATCCACCGCCCTCCATGTATGCATACGCAGCCGCCGCGGCGGCGGGGCCGCCCCCGTCTCACTTTGCCCCACCGCCGACTTACTTGTCGCCACAGCTTCCGCTCTCCGGCGCCCAGCACCCGGGTGGCTCCTCCCCGCAGTTGTCACCGTCGCCGCACTCCAAGCGGAGGAGGTAGGTTCGCTGGGGGGGCGATGCGCCTGACGCCCGCACTCACTTACAGGGTCCAGGGGGGGATTTTAGTAGTGGCGGAAAAACTAACATGGGCATTGAAAACTGATGGTAAAAATATCATCAATCCATTAGTCATACTTCGGCAGTCAGGAACAATGCGGCGGCTATGTTCCAAGCATTTGACACGCTTCGCCTTCCTTGGCATCACGCTGTTTGTTACGGTTGTGCCAAAGTAGTATTTTACTGCATTCGTCTTGAAATCGTGATGGCATGTTCATTTAGCCTTAGCCAGTAGGAATGCCGCGCCACTGACAAAACCCCGTTTCCCAAAAATTCTCTTTCTTGTGAAATTTTTGCTTAGCTGATTGAAGTCTACTTGTACATATTTAGCCAACGAATAGTTGAATTAAATTAGATCGGTGAAATTAGTAATTTATTGCGTAGGAGATGATTTTAGTAGTGTACGAATTTCTTTGGCTCCATGATGATTTTCCAAGGCTAAGAACTAGTAACTACTGTGTTTCGCCTTTGAAATCAAGGGACCTACAGTTTTGCAGGCCTGAAACCAAAACGATTCTTTGAAAGAGTGAGTGACTAACGACTTAAGTTTTCGAGAATTTAGCACGCACGTGTCTACTTGGTTGCATATCCGTGCCAATGGACGAAAGATCAAAAAGGTTTAGAAAGTCATCACACTATACATCAATTTCGAATGGTGGATAAGACAGGCAAAAATGCTGACCTGAAGAATAATGCACTGTTGATTTTCCTCCGATTCACTATTGCTTGGTAGTGTTTTGTATTATTTCTAAAATACTCAATTCGTCGCATAAGTTGATATTATCGTCGCTAGCTGCCAATCCTGGGATTTGTTTGATACCCCTCTATACCTCTCCCTACGCTGGGAGGGCTATCTGCTAAGTTTTCATCCATTCACATTTCTCCGTTTTCTTGTTTCCCACTGTTTGGTCTGAATGCTACGGTAGGTAATCTGTTGTCTGTTCATTTTGCCTTCCAGGGTTGTCTTCAGTATGCTCTGGTAGCTCAAAATATTTCGATGGATCCGTTTACCTTTTTAAAGCATTCCGTTGGCTTCTTTCTTCACACGCTATTTGTAAAATTTCTTCGATATTATCCTGATACGCCCATTTGACCTTTTGGTTCCGCCGCTTTATTACTGTTTATATCTCGAGGACTCCTTTAGAAATTATGTTGCTTTTCGGCAGATGCCTAATAAAGTGTTTTTTCCTTTGCGTATATGCAAACATAAAAAAATGAGATATTTGAAGAAGGCCAGTGGGTTTCTCAAATTATTAACAATAATTTTGTATTCAAATTTGAGGTGTAGGTAAGATGATATTTCGGGGTTGCCGTTATGTTAACAAAACATCTCAACACGAGGGATCCAGTATTCAGGTTGCCTGTTAGTGAATCTTAATAAATATTTGGTTTTATCACCGTGGTTATCATGATTATAAACAAATTGAATTGTAGTATTGCTGTAGGAGTCCATGAATGAATGGTGACGGCGAAGCGGACAAGAATGTGATTTGGCCATCCTGGATGTGTAACGATTATAAATTTTCCAGAGTTCAGGTCTTTTTCCTTTGGAATTTCATTATTTTCACCTGAGCTCGGCTGGATCAAAATTATTATAGTCTCGAAAAAAATGGACTGTGCGTAGTCAGCTTGAAGCTTCAAAATCGTAATCTGGCATTTTTTGAAAATAAAATGGTTGGAATTTCCTTGTGCGATGTTGAATTTTAGATAATGAGGCGTAACTCATGGTGGAAAAACAATTCTAATATTCCGTGCTAAAAACATTAACTAATCAGTATATATTTAGCTGCATTATTTAAATATCATATCTTTCAACTCTTTGATACCTTTTTTTTCGCCGATTATTTCGGTTAAGTTTTTGTGCCTATGCCATGAGCCTTAAAAATGCTCGCGAAAAACGAGCATTTTGACGTTGTCACCATCTAGTACTGATGCTGACGTGAGCAAGGATGGGGAGCTTTTTTCGTTTTCCCATTACCTTGAAACGCCCCTTTATCTACATGTTAGCCTCCGAGTAAGGATGAATTCCAGTCTGTACGGATCGCATGTATGTTTTATGATGCATAAACAGATTGTTACTTGCATGGTTGTTAAAACTTGGGCTTCCTTCATTAACATGTTTATGATGAATAGTATACCTTCGGAAATAATCTTTCTCATTCCAATGGTATAAACGTTTGGAATTAGTTCGGTTCATAAACGTTTTGGAATTAGGAAAACTGCTGATCTGTCAAGTGCCTGAGGAAAGCATTGCGAAATGGCAAAATCAGCGTGCAGACTTTGATGGGTGATCTGATTCATGTGAGTCTCAAGCGCGCTTCGTTTGATATCCATTTGGCCATTCTTTTGAGTTGTTGCTACTCGGTAAAAACTGTCCGGAACGAGTTAAGAATAATGTTTGCTTAAATGTTACGATAGTTTTCTTGCTACCGGATTATGTTATTATCGATTAATCGACAGTTTTCGACAAGGGCATCCATTTGTGGTAATTCACCCGAGGCTTGTTTTTTGAATAGTCTAATATATTTAAAAAAAACTATTGTTGATTCATGAAATTCATTTTAAATCTCATTATTGTCCATAAAATCTAGGAAACATCAATTCTTCAATGTTAAATAGTATATTGCAACAATTTCAAAGTGTAGAAATCATTCGCCATGGGCAGAATGATTAAGGATTTTTACACTCTGCAATTGTTGTATTGTAATGCACATTTAGTGTGTGACTCCGTCAAAAGTTACTGTCGCGGTATCTCCCGCAGTTTCTAGGAATTTGGTATTTGTTAAATATTGGTACACCCATCAAACATGGAAAAAAGTAAGAATTTCAGAGTTTAAAAATCATTCTCCTTGACCAGGACCCCGGTCAAGGCGAATGATTTTTACACTCTTTTTACGAAATTGTTGTATCGAAATGTACATTAGCGGATGACTCCGTTGAAAAGCTACTGTTGCGGCATATCCCGTAGTTTCTTCGGAATTTATGGGAAAAGGTATATATCGGTTACTAAAATTGCCTCGCTATTGGCATTGTCTTGTTAGTTTTTTTCCAAGTAGGCACCATTGAACGAGTTGACTGAGCGACTTGCCCTTGACGCTTAAAACGACCATTAAAATACTAATTTCAATTTATGCCAAAACAATTGTACTGTTCTTGTTGATAATTTTGTTTCTCGGTTGCATATCGTGACTCCGTCTTCTACGGGAGCCTATTAGTGTGTGTGGGATTTCTCAAGTAAAATTCAATGGCCGCTCGGGGAAGGGGAAAACATATTTTAGTCGTGCAGTGCGACGCATTCTTACTCAAAATTTGCATTATGTATATAATGAAGCGTGAGTTAGCATTCCATTTGTTTGAACAATGTAATTTTTGTGTTAATATCTATTTGGAGTTGTTTGGCGATCGTTTTCTCGGACATGTAGTCAGTGCTTTTCTTTTGTTCGTCCCCACTGTTTCGACCCGGAAGAGACTGCGGCCCGCAGTGCAAAACGGATATATTGAAGACATATTTTTTGACATTTTGGAGGTGTTTACTAGCCATATAGTTGAGGAGAAAAGACATGAACAGCTTACAATATTGTTAAAAGGTCAGCTTATTACTTACACATTTTATTTAGCATATTTAGGACCTCACGTTTCAATAGTTTATCTCATATGGTGTGCGCCTCTAATAATTGGGACACAGTAGAACTATTTACTATTTCTGAAGGGAACAAACTACGAAGGAATACCACCATATTTTGTTAAAAATGTTACGAATGAACTTAATATGTCTCAAGTTAATGAGAAAACTTAGGAATGGGAACTGCTTAGTGCACGAGAATCAATACATGACTTAACGTTAAGCGCAAGGCCGAGAATGAGAGGGGATATTTATAATCTTGCAGTAACTTAATCGGCGAACCCACGGTGAAAATATATGGGTGTTATAATAAATTCGCATCAAGTTTGCATCTGTAATTATTTATAAGTTGAAAAGCACTTCAATTTTTTAATTAAGAAGAGCAAATTTAATTTTTCGCGCGCTTTTTCAAGAAATACGGCCAGTCAAAGATCGATCGATTTGCCGCATTGATCTCATTAAAATGCCAAAAAAAACTAAGGATAATGACAAAAACTCAACTGACTGTAATTTGTGGCATCTAATTATTACAAACTCGTTTAATATGGGCATCAAGCAATTCTGCGAAGTGAAGCCTAAAGGTGTAAAGTATATTTAATTATTAGTCTAATCGAGCTTAAACAAGCAAAAATGTACGTAAGCGAAGCAGTTTGTTCTTTTACCTAGGTGCTAAAACCTATTGTAAACACCTGAGCTTTACAAAAGCACATACTTCACTTATACTTGTACATGTAGACCGTCGGCCAACTCCAGAGAAAGTAACAAAAATGGTAGGCATCTTCGTCCTGATTGTTTCTTGACTTGATTAATGCGTTTGTCATCACGTCATGCCAAACTGGCTTTGGTATTCTTCTATTTGATTTTCGGGGAGAATTGCAGGTCCCTACAAAAATTAATTTTTAGTATTATCAATGTAGATCAGTTTAGTAGATCAATTATCTTATTATTATCTAAATACGAGACTCTTTTCATTGCGTGTAATCTATTGTCTAATGAAATCGAAGAAATTAGAGACGCCCAGTGGATGAAATTCTGTTCTTAATGGACTTTCTGGGCTTCGACAAGCGGCAGATACAATTATGACTCTGAAATAAATATAGATATGGTACTGATATTTCTACATGTAGATACTGGTATTTACTCCAAAAAGATGTAATTTGAGTCATAACTTTCATATTTCATTTTACGGTAGGCAGACATATCCAAATATTTAAAATGCTACAATTGCAAAGTGTAAAAATCATTCGCCTTGGCGAGGATGGTGGATGACTCCTGAGGGCAATAACAAGTGTCGGTAACAATTTTTTCCTCACATTTACGTGAAGTGCTCAATTCAAACCGTCGGTTAAGTGTGCGCATGATCGCAGATCGTGTTGAAATTGATTAGATTATTGCATGCTGAAAATTTGGCGATGCGAAAGATCTGCGTTTAACTCGTCCCGAAGGTCTTGACAGACGACCAAAAGCAGAGTCGAGTTTCTGGTTGCGAAGACCTTCTGCAACGGCATCACGACGATTCCTCAACCCTATTACAGTCACGACTTGGCACCAGCAGACTATTTCCTATTCCCAAAAGAGTAATCCTCCCTCAAAGGACACCACCATGGGACCCTAAGTGCCGTTAAAGAAAGTTGCGCGCGCACCCTTAAGGACCTTCCGGAATACGACTACCAGGGAGCCTTCGAGTGGTGGAAAAGCCGATGGTAAAAGTGTGTCGACGCTCAAGGGATGTACTTGGAAGAATGTTGAGGCATTGTTCCAATATCTTGAATAAATCCACTTTTCCGAAACCTTTCCGGTTACATTTTATACAAACCATGTATTTTACTTCGCCTGTCCAGCTTTGGATTTCCTAAAAAACATTTATTAAGTGAAGGAATAACGTGAAATTACATTTTTTTCGAAATATTCAGAAGGAACTATGAAGTTGTTGTGTTGATTCATTTACAGATGTTAAACTGGATTGAAAAAAATAGTGGGCTTTGTTTTCCTGAAGTTCTTCATTTGCATTGTCTTCACACCTTCCGTCGTAATACTTTTCTACTCATAGTAAGGACTCGGGTCTTGGTGACGTTATCTCTATTGAGGGCTCGAAACATTAGATTAACTCGATAAATACGTTCTTAAGCACGCCAAATTGAAATGGCTTTGGGTACTCATTATTATGTTTTCATCTACCGATTAGAACTAAAGACCGATTTACCCCATACTTATTTCAGTACTTAAATCAATACTAAATTCAAGACAGTTAAAATAATATCGTTTATAAGGGGGAATCGTATTTAAAAAAATGAGTGAAACTTCACTTTAATAACTTGCATAATCAATGCAACAATTTCAGAGTGTAAAAATCATTCTCCTTGACTGGGATCCCAGTCAAGGCGAATGATTTTTACACTCTGAAATTGTTGCATTGAAATGCACATTAGCGGGTGACTCCGTTGAAAGTTACTGTTGCGGCATCTCCCGCAGTTTCTTTGGAACTTGCATAATTCCTAATGTCTTAGTTCCGCTCAGAACACCAGCACCAATCCTGAAACGTTTTCCAACGAATACCTTCCATTTCCCATATTTTCCTTTTGGGTATTGAAATGTATGGCAAGTGACATTTCCTCTAATACCACAGCCGCCTCCTCGTCAGATCCATGGATGGATACTGACATGACGACTTTACTTTGTTGGAACGAAAGCCTTAACACCGAGTCGACCGAAAACGAAACAAAAGCACGTGAGCATGCTTGAAATTAGACAGTTGCAAGGAGAATTGGATCGTGTGTAAGGGTTCATAGGAGACTCTGCGCCAAAGTCGCACTCAATATTGAACATCCTGATTTCAGTCCTGAATTCAGCACTGATGTCAGTAACTTGTAGTCATTGTAATATATTGTCCTGGATTTAAAGGTATTTTGTGTTGTGTTGATCATGTTTTAAGGGTATATTAATGTGCAGTGCTTGGGGCCACCAAAAACCCACCGAAACCGGTAGATTGCTGCAAATAATAATAATCGTATCAATCCACACTATGGTGCATGTAGATAATTATGAGTATCTTACGAGCGTACCAAATTTTGATTATACCTGATATAATCAAATATGTTCGACGTGCAGAATTTGTATTCCTTGAAAGATAGATGTTTTCATTCAACAGAAGCAACTGAAAGCAAAGATCAGTACAATTGAGTAAAGGATTTGACGGTGAATTTAAAGTCTACAGGTAGAGATAGACATTTGAATTAAAGTTATGCACATTCAATACCGTCATTTAACTTTGTGGAAATCAAAAATTAATCTATGTCGCAAAAGACGATTAAAAAAAGAAAATACTACCTTGATCAAAAAGTTCCCGGAATAACCACCGTGTGGCGCTCCCATCGTTCCGATTGGAGTTCTGTTTTTTTTTGTTAAATTGGTACATCTGTTGTTGATATTCCCTTTAAATCTTAGTGTCATAACTTGACATTTGCAAAAGTTACGTAGCCAAGAGTACATCTATCTCTGTGTGTGTTGGCGATTTTTTACAATTTCAGAAATGGATTTAAATTTGCAACAACGAACTTGTATTAAATTTTGCGTAAAAAACGGATTTAGTGGCGCACGGACGTTGGAAATGTTGGAAAAGTGTTTCGGCAACGATTCTCTAAAAAAACGGTCGTTTACCAGTGGCACGAGCGGTTCAGAAGTGGTCGTGAGTCAATCGAAGATGATGAACGCAGTGGCAGACCATCGACATCGAAAGTCGGTGAAAAAATTGATAAAGTAAAAGAAATGTTGGTCAATAACCGCAAATTAACCATCAGAGAAATAGCGGAGGACTTGAACATTGCCTATGGATCCGCCCAAGACATTGTGGTTAATGATTTGGGTTTCCGTCGTGTAGCAGCAAATTTGGTGCCAAAAGACCTCAATTTCATGCAAAAAAGAGACCGTGTTGACGTCGCAAAAGACATGATTTGCGAGGCTGAATCCGATCCCACATTCATCAAAAGGATCATTACTGGAGACGAGACGTGGGTTTATGAGTACGACACGCAATCCAGACATCAGGCAAGTGAATGGCGTTCACCAAATGAAGACCAAAAAAACCACGTCGTTTTCAGTCAAAAAAGAAGGCAATGCTGACGGTTTTCATGGATTACAACGGTGTAGTGCATCATGAATTTTTGCCAGAAGGCCAGACAGTAAACAAAGAGTATTATTTGGGCGTTATGAGACGTTTGCGTGAAGCAATTCGCCGAAAGAGACCAGAAATGTGGGCAGAAAACTCGTGGATTTTGCACCATGATAACGCACCGTCGCACAGTGCTATCATTATTCGTAATTTTTTGACGAAAAATGCAACAAATACCATCCAACAGCCACCGAATTCACCTGATTTGGCTCCCTGTGACTTCTTTCTGTTCAATCGAGTTAAAAAACCATTACGGGGAACGCGTTTTAGCAGCCGAGAGGAAGTAATGGAAAAATCGCAGGAAGCACTGATGGACATAACGAAAACCGAATATAAAAAATGTTTCGAGGATTGGATCAAGCGCTGGCATAAGTGTGTTGCAGTCGATGGGGATTACTTTGAAGGGGACAATATAGATTTAGATGAATAAACTTGTATTTTTAATTTTCTGAATAAATTCCGGGAAATTTTTGATCAAGGTAGTATACATTTTCAGGTCGTATCTTGGATGGACCATTTCAAATGAAAGTTTTGACCGTAGATTAAAAATCATCGAAGGCAGCGCTATGTTAGCGAGTATTTCGCTGTAAAATAGTGTTATTTATTTGAACCAAAATGGAAGCCTTTTCTTTCCTGCTGAGGAAGATCGATTCTGAAAATTACAGGTCGCCTACGAAGCATGGGTTTTGAAATTTGATTATGGTTTTACATCGCCCTGAATATCGTACAAGTCCGTATTCTAAGAAACTGATATGCTCTCTTTTTGTAGGGATATACACAGCCTATATTGCAAGCAGGTGATAATTTTCCATACCATATTTGTTTCAACCCCTATTGGTTTCTCGTGTCTTAGATAGCTGGTTCTACAGAAAACCTTTCCCCGAACTAATGGCACAAAGTTGCGGATTAATGGACCTTGCGAGAAATGAAACAACAAAAGCAATATGTAGATGTTTGCATGTGTTGGGTGGTTTTTTAAGATATGGGGTAGAGTCTGGTCAAAGTTGCATTAGGTATACCCGAAAGGAAAAGATGTTTCCGCGCATTTGTTTATTCTCTGTCCGAAGAGGATAGCGCCGTCGTGGGAGTTGTAATCGGTATGAAATGGTTTATTAATGAGAACAGTGTCTTGCAATTTTCGAAACTTGCTCTTTTGTCTTAATAAATACGGCTACGGGAATCCTGTGTTGCATTATTAATTTAACATTTCTCGGTATTACGATTTAAGGTTCATGCCAACTATTCGATCTAATGAAAAATTCAAAAATAACCGAATGCGTCCGTAGTGTCTCAAAAAATTAAGTATGATCGGTTCTGAGCGACACGAATTTGGGGATGTGTGTGCACGAATGATACGTTTTCATTACATCTTTTACTGACTAAACATTTCGAGGATAAGCAGAGAGTTTTACGCCCAAGTAAACATGTGTAATTGTTCCTTAATGGCATCTCTTATGGTTAAATTATGGTACAGCTTACGTGATTTAGATTAATATTGATGTAAAATTATGGAAATAAACAATCATAAAAATTATTCCCGGAATTTAGAGTGTATATTGTACAGAAATATTTATATCATACATATATGTACATATAAATAAATAATTAAATATGCATTTAAATATATATATATATATATATATATATATATATATATATATATATATATATATATATATATATATATATATATATATATATATATATATATATATTCAAACACGAAATCCCGCCAAACGGCGAATAAATACTCATATATACAGAAACATATATAAGGAAAAGGGAGAGGAACACGTATAAAGGACGAACACAATAGAGGTGGGGAAGGCGGAATCGAACGGATCACAAGAGTAAAAATATCTCCTCAACCGGGACTCGAACACCGGATCTTTCCACTTGCCGGGCGGATGCTCTTAACCATTTGAGCTATCGAGGATATGTAATTTACCCTGAGATCCGTGGGTCTTATATGTCGCCAAGCGCCCCGATTCTTTAGCCAAGAGATGGCGTCAGGGGGCTGTTTCACCCACCAAAGGAGAAATAGACAATACACAAGAGGAAAGGTCAGTGGTTAGAATTCATACAACATCATACAGGAAAAGAACAGTGCGTTTCGTGGCACGCATAGCCAGAAGAAAGAGATGAGCCACATTGGCCAAATACACATTCAAACACGAAATCCCGCCAAACGGCGAATAAATACTCATATATACAGAAACATATATAAGGAAAAGGGATAGGAACACGTATAAAGGACGAACACAATAGAGGTGGGGAAGGCGGAATCGAACGGATCACAAGAGTAAAAATATTTCCTCAACCGGGACTCGAACACCGGATCTTTCCACTTGCCGGGCGGATGCTCTTAACCTGACGCCATCTCTTGGCTAAAGAATCGGGGCGCTTGGCGACATATAAGACCCACGGATCTCAGGGTAAATTACATGTCCTCGATAGCTCAAGTGGTTAAGAGCATCCGCCCGGCAAGTGGAAAGATCCGGTGTTCGTGTCCCGGTTGAGGAGATATTTTTACTCTTGTGATCCGTTCGATTCCGCCTTCCCCACCTCTATTGTGTTCGTCCTTTATACGTGTTCCTATCCCTTTTCCTTATATATGTTTCTGTATATATGAGTATATATATATATATATATATATATATATATATATATATATATATATATATAATTAGGTAATCTACCGCTTAAGGTAGGTTTTTGGATGGACACAGCTACTAAATAAATATTTTGTGACTCCTAACAAAACAAAATCCATCATCCTACTCTACATCAGGTCCCTCTTCATCTCTGAGTACTTCCTTCCTCCCTTCACCCGTCCAACCATATATATATATATGTGTGTGTGTGTATATATATATAATATATATATATATATATATATATATATATATATATATATATATATATATATATATATATATATATATATATATATATATATATATGTTAATGGTTAAGTGTTAGTTGTCGGCTGAAAAGTGGATTCTTAATTTTAGCGTTCTTCAAATATTTTTGGGCCCTAAAAACGAAAAACAATGGATGTCATGAGTCGATAAATCCGAATAACAGGTGCTGCCCATTGGCTTTGTATTCTTCTCTCAATGATAACAATTATTTAATTATTAGATTTGAAATGTGATCATGAACTGAAAGTCTTCATGCGAAATATTTTCCCGACATCAGAATTCCTCTCATGATGTATCATTTATAGCGTCATCCATAGAACCAAAAATTACCGTCCAGAAATCGCCGTCCACTCCTTCACGCCCCTTCACTCCTCCTGGTTGGCTTTCCAAATCGTGTTCCTATTGAAATATTATTTCGGATATTTTCTGATCAATTTTCATACGGTTGTTTCGCTAGATAATTTGTCCAATCAACAAAGCAATTATTTACGTAGAAGTGTTGCTGCTGGCCAGATAAGCCCAGACAGCAGTAAAATGCATGAATATCTCTCTTAGGTTGATTGTTTCAAAGATTACCGTGGGAATTGGTAAGGCAACCGATGTTCATAAAAACCAGCACTGGCTCTCGCATGTAAGTTTAGGTGTTCCGTAGACGATGGAAAAAATTGCCTCCACAGAATTCGAGCTAGATGACCCTGACGAATTTACCAGTTTCTGAGCTACCGCCTTCGACTACTTGGTTTGTATAGCTGCCAACTTTAAATAAAGACTCAGGAATGACCTTTGCTCAGCAATGCATTCAGAACAGGCTATTATCAGTGGATAAATGGTTTGTTTCCTGCCTCTCTGTTTTGTGCGCCGAAGAGAACAAACATTTTTGGATTGATAGTGTGCTAACTCTGTTCGTCATTGTGACTTGTCTTGTAGGTTTCGGTTTCTTGACTTCACTCCTCTTGGGAGATTGACTTGACTCCTTCCGAATAGAGAAGTTTAAATTTTTTACGGAGAGGTCCTTTATGTAGCTAGCGAGGGGTAACGACATTGTATTAGAATCAAAGATTAAATATTAAATTCGTTCGAAGCGTAACCTTAATTTTGCTGATAATGGCTTTAAACTTACTCAAATTATCGGGAATTGGAAAAAGTTAACGTGACACTATTATTTACAAAAACTTGTTCTCACCTCAATGGGTGTGTAAAAATTAATGAGGCACTACGTAAAATACTGAATATTTTCCAATTTATGATTTATGGCCAATGTTAAAATAAATATCGGTGGAAGCCAATGCAGACTCCTCTAGTAGGAGCCGGTGGATTAATAATGGAGGAAGGAAGGCTTCGAAACGTTATTTTAGGTTAATGTCAGAGATACTTTGGCAGCTTCTAATATGTGGACATTTATTTTAAACAAACAATTTAGGCTAATACTTAAACGTGTTGCGCATGATGATAAAAGTATAATGGAAAACTTCTAACCTAAGTTATGTATCTATGTTATCAAGTTTAATTGATCCATAAGGAATGCGGTTTGTCAATGCGCGAATAGGGTCACGAAAGACGTAACCCAACTAAGAGAAACCTCCGTTAGATCTTTGGTGAATTTTAATCATGATAATAATTCTACCGTTTCAAATATATTCTAATTTACTTATTCAATTTTATTTACCTATACGAAATACAAAGTGAATTATATGTACATATATTGCTGCCAATAGATCGGGAACTATTGTCGTAAAGATTCCATCATTAACTGAGTTTTATTGTGAAATTTTAGATTGAACTCCCTCGACTGTACTCTTTTTATGCAGAATATTGGGGTAGTAGTCGTTTTGAGTTTATCTTTGTTTTTTCCATATCAAATTAGCAGTGGAAACAAATAGTCATGGTGACAAAAGTTTCTCTCGTATTATTGGGCGACTAGGTTTTCTATCGCTCTGTGATAACGTTATCATAATCCATCGCTATACGTTGTTCGCAGACATTTCTATAAGTGTAATTAATAAATTTGTTAATGGTTGTGCGCGAAATCTGCTGAACATGTATTCGGAACGACTGTTACTCGTCGGGTTGTTGAGGCAGAGAAATGTGAGGTTGGTTGACAATTACCTCAGGTAGATTTGATTTAACACCGATTTCGGTAATCCTCTTCAGCTTTTGGGTCTTTAGAATAGTATTTCTTTAATCTCATTTCCCTAATGCATTGGACATTTGAATTGACCTGCAGTTGTCTGGTTAGTTGCGTTAGTTATCCTCTTGCCATGTCTCATTGTAAACGACTTCACAGTCGTAATTGTTTTCTTTTGATTAGTGCTAGTTTATCGTGAAACAGTCGCGCCCCCAAATGGGATAAGTTTTGATTTCATAAGTAAATACAATATTTTAAAGGTTTAAACTTTCGTAGATCACTTGGGGAGGGATTTTGGATTTCAATAATGAAACATCAGTTTGTGGTTTCGTTTAAGTGACCTCCGGTTTTTCGTCAAAAAATATGATAAGGAACTAGGATCCTGTTATTTTTCTTTATCCACGGCTATAACTAGGTATCCACCAGTATTCATTATAATATAATTATTCGTAGGATACAGCAACCTTATATTGCTTAGGTCTCTTCAGCAGCTATTTTCCAGCACCCCGTCCCCTGCTCTCCGTTGTAGCTCCATCCAATTTATTACTTAAATTTTGAATAATATTTTGTCATCACTTTATCTTTGACTAGGTCACCTTCTTGCCTATTTCTTTGCGGTGTCCATCCAAAAATTCTGTTTGTCGACTTTACATCCCCCGTTTTTATTATAATACTCTCAGAACGAATACTTTGCGGTTGTATAAATTGAACCATGGTTTCTTATTCACAGATGCTCATTAATTCTACCTTTATCTTGATTCTCCAAATGGCAGCCTCCTCTAATAGTGGTTCAAAACTTCTTCATACCTTTGGAAAATGTCCCGCCTTTCGATATTTTGCCATGTAATTATTGCGCCGTGCCTCCCATCGATATGCTATCACTGAACTCATTACTTCCATTTATTTCCAGTTGGGGTTCTTTATGTAGTATGTTGAGTTTTAATAACTTCTTATGTGAAATTTCATCCTATTTCATTCCCATATTCTCGGTTTATTATTTATTGTATGAGTTTATTTTTGGTTGATTATCGACTTAGCCCCTCCCATGGACTTGATGTGGTTGAAGGGCTTGTGCGTTCCAATGACTGGTAGGGTCACCCATGCTAGATAGGTCGAAGGTTAAGAGCCAGACGGAAGGTTTTCCGCGCAGCGTCTGTTCCTCAGTGAGGCGTCTGACCTGAGTGGACGGCCATTGAGTGATGGTTTCACGTTAAAAACCTATTGAGGAAGGCTACGGGAAACCATCTCAATTGTCATTCTCAAGAATATGATGATGGTCAATATAGAGAATATGAGTCCTGGCAACTACGGGACTCGACCCATTCGGCCGTCTGTGGTGCCCGGCAGCGGGAGAGGCTAAGCTTCTGCGGTCATCATCTCACGAAATCTTTGCAAAGGAAAACCGACAGCAGCAGGATAGAAGACGCAGGAGAAGAAGAACAAAGTAGTTAGAATAGGAACGTGGAATGTTAGGACGATGATGAGGACGGGAAACTGGAGAATATTAAGCGAGAGATGGATTGGGGAAAAATAGATATTTTAGGTCTATGCGAGGTGAGATGGAAGCATAGCGGGGATTACTGGAGTAATAATTATAGAATAATATACAGCGGCGGGGACGAGAGCCAACGACGGGTTGTAATAATAGTAAATAAAAAGGTAGGAAGAAGAGTAGTAAACATAGGACAAGCAACGGTGAGGATATTACCAGTAGAGATAAAAGCAGAACCGACGAGCTTGGTCATTGTTCAGGTATACATGCCACCGAGCAACCATAAGGAGGAAGAGGTCGATAGGATATACGATCAATTAGAGGACCTAATCGCGTGTGTTCCTGCAGGGAAACATTGGATTGTGGTGGGTGATTGGAATGCGACGGTCGGCGAAGGAAGAGATAGTGATGAGGTTGGGGACTACGGTTTTGGCACGAGGAATGACCGCGGGGAGAAAGCAGTTGAGTTCTGCTGGAGACAGGGGTTAGTCATCACCGAAACTTGGTTTAGACACCACAAAAGACGCAGGTCTAAATGGAAAATGCCAGGTGACTCAGAAAGGTATCAGCTAGATTATATCCTGGTTAGACACAGGTTCAGGAACAGTGTGATCAATCCGCAGTTTCCCCGGGGCGGATGCGGACTAACCACAATTTGTTTGTTATGAAGTGTAGAGTCTGTTTCAAAACGCTGAGGCAGGGGCGGAAAGTTAGGAAATGAATGTAGAAGCATTAAATGGTTGAAAAGAAAGGAGACTCAGCAGGCTGAAGAGAAAGTCATGGATGAGGGTAAAGAGCTGATTACTATAGAAGAACAATGGGAATACGTAAAAAAAGGGATGTCGAAAGCCGCAAAAGAAACTATTAACCGTTATGGGATAAGGACAAGGATATCATGGATCACAGATAAGATGATTAGAAAGATAGATGAGAGGAGCAAATAGAAGAATGTAAACACAGAGTTGGGCAAAAGGAAGTACAAAGAGTTAAATAATAAATTGAGACGGGCAACAAATAAATGAAAAGAGACATGGTGCAAGACGCAGTGCGAGGATATGGAAAGTTTGCAGAGGAAGGGTGAAATTGGTGCGCTATAAAGCAAGGTTAAATCACTATCGTGAAGTAAGAAGGGAAGATCTGTGCTAACAGTTAGTGATTAGTCGGGTAAGATAATAGTTGACGCGGAAAAGATCCGAGAGAGATGGAAGGAATATATAGAAGAACTGTATGGTAAAGAACTTAGACCAACAAAGTTAGACATAGAAAAGGAACAGGACGTAGAGGAAGATAGCTTAGTGTAGAGAAGGTGAAGTGGACTCAAGGGAAAACAAACGAGGAAGTTCTAGGTATGGTGGGTGAGGAGAGGCGATTGTTGGGAGAAATCATAAGAAGACAGGAAAAATGGATGAAAAACATATTGATCAGCAGTGGGATGTTGAAGACTGTAATAGAGGGAAGAATGTTTAGGAAACGACGTAACGGCAGGAGCAGGATAGGGATGTTGGACGAGATGAAGGGAGGAAGAAAATTGTTATTTCTTTCAAAATAACTATGTGACAAAGAGCTTCAGGTCTTGTTGTTAATGCATTAAACTAGGCGGCGATTTTCATGAATTATTTTATAAAACTAATTTTAGCTATTTTAGTTCTCTCGCGATACGGAGATACGGATCGTATATGCGATAACACCACACACATGTTACGGCTACGCTTTAATAAGATATTTCAATAGTGTAATAACATTTTAAAAAGTTTAGTAAAAATAGAATTTACGAGGGATAGTTATTTGTAATCACTTAGAGATACGTTTGGTTTTTGATGCGAGGAATTCGTTCCCACGACTAATATAGTTGACATACTTTCGGAAAGATATTCTTTTTGTCTCCACGTTACATGACAAGTTAAGAATTACTTCTCTTGTTGCTGTCTTGCCTCTTCGCTCCATGCAATTTCAGCGTGCAACTCATGAAATGCGTGCCCAACTTGTCAACTTTTCATAAGGGCAGTAATAACATAAACCAACGCGAGGCCTTCTCACTGAAAAGATATTAAAAAAGACGCTGTTTTCAGTTTAAGTACTGGCGAGTGTTTGAATTACTTTATGAGTTCTTTGGGTTGTATTGCTCCGCGGATAGGCCTCTCATGTTTTCGTGAAGATTCGTAATTACCTGGTTAAGTAATGGCAACATTAGTTAGATCGATAATTTATCTAGTTCGTTCCTGGGGTCTCAAAATGCATTCGAGAATTCTGTCAGCCGATTTATTTTATTACTGCTGTCGGATATTCTAGAGGAAGGAGTAACGTTTCATAATTGCGCTGGATAATCGCCACGCAATCTTTATTATCCTGGGTCGTGCACGAGGAAACGTAAGCTGCCTGTAGTGAAAATGTTTTAGGAGTAATCTGGATTTTGTACATCGTTCACATGAGCTTGTTGTCGTGGGCAGGGTGTATTCTATTCTCCATAAACAAACGGAAGCTTAATGTGATATCCTGGGACGGATGATTTTTTTCACGTTAGGGATTGGATTATCTCTAAAAGGGCTTTCTCAATCCGCGCATAAAAGTAATTACGGCAGTGTACCAGAAGACCTTATTGGAGTAAGTGCAAAATTCATTCATATCCTGTAGGATTTGTATTGTAAATCTCATGGGGAACTAACCCGAACCTTGCGTTCGTAAATTAGGGGCTTGTGGCGCAATGTATTATTTCAAGCCAGATTTTTACCGTATCTTGCACTCTTTTCTTTTTTAATATAAAATGTGGATCCAAAGGCACACCTAGATTGGAGGCTTTTGCAAAGAAATGATGACGCTACGGTGGCTACACTTGATGGGCTATTATCCAAAGCCATTGTCAAGATCAAGTAAGTTACTCAGCCTGATAACTGAAAAAAATACATGTCTAATATTATTATTCATTTAGATTTGGAAGGATATTATTTTGAATACCTCGGTAACGACGTGGACTCGTTCATACATATGAAAATTTTGGTACAAGTTTCATCATCCAGAATACAGCTTCTGCTGTTTCCATGGACCTGCTTTATCTCCGGTTAACGTGTACTGTCACGACGGCCCAGATTCCTGCCATTCATTTATACTGTCTCAGTCGGTAACGCCGCAAAATTACTTATAGTGCGAGATGTTCAGTTTTGCTGCAAGGAATTCAAGTCTTGAGCACCCACCAAACAGTTTGTGGCCAGTGTTAGGAACTTCAAGAGTCACCACAATGATTAAGAGCTGTTCCGCTGCAGATTTCATTATTTTATGTGTTGTCTTGACCTGCTTAGGAGGCAAGGAATACTTTTCTCAGCTTGGCAATAGTTACAATGCTACAACTTCAGAGCCTTAAAATCATTCGCCTTGACCGGGATTCGAACCCGGATTCCTCGATGTCCGGCCGAGTGCTTTAGCCAGTTAAGCTGCCGAGGCGTCCTATTACATTTAGAAATATTTGGGGCTTTTAAAGGAACAAGATGTTTTGACGAAATACCGTTCATACAATGTCACAGGCATTTTTAGTCGTGCGCGATGCGCCACAGTCCACGAGGTTAAAGTCAACTTTAAACACCGAGGGTGTTTTACCTTTGATAAATCGCAAAAAACTACGGGAGATACCGCGACAGTAACTTTTAACGGACTCATACGCAATATGCGCGTTACCATTCGACAATTTCAGAGAGGAAAAATCATTCGCCTTGACCGGGATCGAGGGATCTGGGTTCGAATCCCTCGATCCTTGGTTCGAATCCTGGTCAAGGCGAATGATTTTTACGCTCTGACATTGTCGAATGGTAACGCGCATATTGCGGATGACTCCGTTAAAAATTACTGTCGCGGTATCTCCCGTAGTTTCTTGTAAAATGGCAATAGTTGTTATTCCCAGATTGTCAGTGTAAGTATCTCAGTAAACGAGCGTAAAACATAATTGTTGATTGCATTTTTGCATTTGTGGATGTTCATTAAAGTCATCGCATAGTACTCTAGCGCCATTGTGGTGTCACTGAAATGTGTGGTGAGATCATGCCTATGGTTGGCATAACAGTCCTCGGTGAATTGAGATTGGAGCTATATGCAGGACGATGCACGACGGAAACATGTGCCCGTTAAACGACTTTTGGGACCGATAATGAACTTATGAATTTCGAATAACTGAAATATATTCCGGAGTAGGCGCAAAAATATGGCCCGAGTGGTCTCTCTAAGCCGTAGTTACGTTATCTTGAATTTCGGAACCTAGGAATTGTAAACTTCGGACGATTCCCGAAGTAAACCCGGAATCTGCTTTGAAAAAGCAAGAGTCATGAATAATTAATATTATATATCTCTTTCTGGTCCTGTTTGTTAAACGTTTTCGTTGTTTTTTGTTCAGAGATGGAAACTATGATTGTTGCGGTACAAAAAGCTCACGGAAGAACACATTCATTTGCTTAATTTTCCTTTTCTCGTTCACCTCATTGGCAGTCTCCCCGTTGAACTGTCTCAATATAATATTTCGACGTTCATATTAATGCCATCTGAAATGGTACATGTAAAACGTCGTCGTCGGCGCACAGTTTTAACGTTCTTGATCAACCTTTTCGTTTTTATTCCCAAGTTTGTTTCTTTGAACTCATTTCGGCTAGATGTGTTATGCTTTTAAGCCAAGGTTAAATCATCGGCGGATTATTATTCTCCTCATATTCTTCATACTCCTGGTTCACTTCCGTCGAGAGATATGCAGGTACAAATGATGGATTACACTCGAGGGGAGTGAACTTTCCAATGCCACCAGTCTTACAGTTAGTACAAGGGGACCAACGCCTCTTAGGTCGCCGCGACTCGGTATTATTCCTGTCTCAATTAATCGTGCTGTAATCGAGTAGTTTTGTGATTAGGTTGCTCGCCATGTCTCCAGTGAACCTTGCCGTCTACAACCGTTGCTGTCCACACCTGTCCGTAGCCGAAGTAAAATTCGTGGACCCTTGTCCAGCGTAGTGACACCCTCCGTCTCTTCCACGGTGTCCGTCGCCGCCGGTGTTATTTCGTGCTTGGCGTGATGTTTGTTGGTCGCCCCCTCAGCGTAATTATTTAATTTTGAGTGGAAATTCATGGTTGCGAAAAATCACCTGGTGCACTCATGTTGTGGGGTTTTATCTCGGTATCGTTTCGCGCTAATGGAGTTCGGTGTGCCACCCCACGCTTGCCCACTGCTGTTAACTGCTCCCTTACCGTATTATCTGAAGAGCATATATTTCGTGAAAAAGAACGAAAGTCGCTGGTATGGCATGAGTAACTACATAAAGTTTAAATAAGTAAAAAAATCATCAGAAGAGAAAACGGCTCTTTAGGAATATCTTTTGGAGGGAAATATTTTCGTTTTCTCAATGTTTGTTGATATTTTGTGATTTCAAGTATTTCTTTATGAATAGCTATGCCACAAAAAAAATGACACTGTATTTTTGGTGCTGAATTCGCCTTTTTTTCTTCTCGGAGGGTTTTTATAATGGTCTGGCGGTTGTGTATATTGAATTCGTGTGCTTAATTCAACCTTTGGAAACAAATACCTGTACTAGCTGACTCTAGGCACTAGTTATTATGAGAAAATTTACGTAGATGTCAGTGCTTTTAGGAAGTTTCCCAGCCGTGTTAGCGCGACGTTTTCTCGTAATAGCCCATCGGTTAAATTTCGTTTAGTCTATGACCGCTAGGCTGTCCTATAGTAGTCCTCCGATCCGGGTGCTGATTTCATCTTGTGTAGAAACACCAAAAATGGATGAGAAATTGTGAGCCGATGCATGTCGGATTGTAAAATGACGCATGGAAAACATCATCACAGATGACGTTGATATGAACTCCGAAGTTAAAAGATTGCTGTGGGACAGTTCAACGGTGAGACTGCGAATGAAGAGAACTAGAAAGAGAAAATTAAGCGTATGAAATTTGTGCTCCTCGGTGAGCACTTAGTAGAGTATCAGCAATGGCTTCCATCTCGGGACAAAAGCATTTAGGGTTTAACGGAATGTAACCAATAAGAGAAAAATAATACGAGGGTCATCCGGAAAGTAGTACCCGTTCGTGAAATAAAGACACAAAAGTAAATATTAACAAACATAAAAAATTTTATTTGAAAGAGGATACTTTAAACTACTTCTCAACATAATCTCCAAGCAAATTAAGGCATTTGTCATAACGTGTGACAAGTTTCTGTATTCCTGCTGCATAGTCCTTCGCCGCCAGCTCATTGAGATACGCGAGGGACCCATCTTGCACAAATTTTTGCATAATGCAGATGGTGTTTAACAATTTCATGAACAATTGTTCGAGAAACATTGGGAAAATGCTCACAGATGTCATCAATTGTGACGCGCCGATCGTTCCTCACGAATTCGTCAACTGAGCTCACCAGTTGGTCTGTAATGACAGACGGTCTCCCCGAACGCTCATCGTCGTGTGTGTTCCCCCTCCCCATGTTGAAGTTGCGACACCACCGCCGAACAGACGACTCGTCCATTACATTGTCTCCATACACCTCCTTTAATTGGCGATGAATATCACATGGGCGAACGTTTCTTGCATTGAGGAATTTAATCACTGCCCTCACTTCACAACTGGCGGCGTTCTCAATTTTTTTAAACATTGTAAACAATCACAGAAACAACACAGGCAATGCTAGCGTCACGCAACTTGGCTCAGAGAAGGCAGACAAGCCACTGAAGCTATCTGACCTCGTCCAGCGGCTACTCGCGTCGTCAGCACTTCATGCGGCACGAACGGGTACTACTTTCCGGATGACCCTCGTATTAATTATCCATGATTCCAGTTTTTTGTGGCGGATTCCGGGTTTACTTCAGGTTTCGTAGGTGACTGCTGTTAACTCGGAAAATTGTCCTTCCTAGGGTATTGAGCGCCTTTGTGTCTGTTAAATGTTTCATGATTCTTGTTTTTCATCTCAATTTGGAACGATTGTTGTTGCATTGCTGGCATCATTTCCATTCGTTAGAAATTGATTTTTCTCCAATTACTACGTATTTTTACCTGTGAATGGCACACTTGACAATGAGTGCGCACGGAGATGGAATCATTGACTCGACCCAGCGGCTATATTAGAGTTAAAGATACCACGGGGATAGAGATGGTGCGGTGGCTATCGTACTGGCTTCCCACCCAGTGGGCCGGATTGAAATCCCGGCGGTGTTGAATATTTTTCAGAGGTATCTCGATCCCTACTTGAGGTGCTTTGTGGAGGGCACTATGAGTGAGTACGCCGTCCGTCGGATGGGACGTTAAGCTGCGAACCACTTGGCGCCTTTCGTAAAGAGTAGGCTAATGCCGACGCCGGGTTTCTCTCCACCCTTCAACCTTTCCTGTCCATCCCTTATGGCGCAAATGACCTCAGCTGTCGGTCGCCTCCCCTAAATACTACTACTAAGATACCGCAAGTGAACACTTCCACATCGGAGAATCCAGGGTGGAATCCACTTCCTCCGGGGGTCGTACCGCGCTAAATGTTCACGTGAGCCGTAAGACTAGAAAGGGAGACTTCTTCTTTTGCTACCAATCGTTAGGTTGCCCAATAGCGAAAGAATGATTTGTTAAAACAATGCAGCATTCACCTCAAATCTTGGGTGCACTATTCCGTAATCGTTTCTCCACAGTCCTGAACCGCTAAGGCGTGTTTTTCGTGGATGATTCCTGGCGGTCCCCTCACTTCCACGTGTCACTGAGCCCTCCAAACGGCTCCTCCTGGAAACGGGGGTCCCTTCCCTCCACATCCATGTCGAGCAGCACGGGGACCGTTCATCCCCCCCCCCCCTATAAATGTTGGCGGGAAGGAGTGGGACCTCCTTTTCCACGCCGAGGGAGTCTCATCGCGTGCCAATCGGTCTCCGCGTGGCGATGTCACGCAACTCCCCCTTCCCCCGGGCCCTATCGGTTTCGCCGGGGCGCCCCCTCGCGGCGTCCGTTTTCCCCTTGGTCACCCTGCTCGCTCATACGGCCCCGACCCCTGCTCCCCTTCCTTCAGCCTTTCCCTTCCGCAATGGAATGAAGGAGATGTTGGGCTTTGCTCCCCCGATGTTCGGCTGTTGGCGGAGATGAAATAGAAATCAAGGCACCACAATTTATTGACCGCGTAGTGTAGTGTATTATGAACTATGCAGTGCGTGATTTCTTTCACCGTTCATCTTTTACTTCGTCGTGTTTTGTATTAAGACTTGGCACTAATTACAAGTATATATCCTGTTACGGCAGAATGAGGGATTACCTGCAATGCATAAAAGGCATGGGAACTGTTTCCCCTTTATGCCTTCTCTGTGCCATCTTAATGGCCGGCAACGCACGTTGTGCGATTTGATTTGAATTAGTGCATTGCGGAAATATGCTCATTATATACCTTCATCGCTGGGAGTGAAAAGGAAATACGTAAACGTTAACGCATTGCCCCTTAACCGGTGAAATTTGTACATATGTGCGTACAGATTCATAAGAACTATTTTTCCTGGTTCTTCAATAGACATAGCCCGAGCAGCATTATTTCGAATTTTTAGATACATGAAAAGCCTTGTAAACCTTATCAGTTATTTCGTTTGAATTTTCGTAAAGTGAGTTTTTCAAGCTTGGTAAAATATGTGAGGTGAAGCTCAGTGCGATGTTGAGTGGTCAGATTGCACCATATTGTGATGGAGTATATGTGCACACTCATTGCTTTAGTTGACCAGTATGTAGTACCGCTTAGAACGCACATCACTACTCTATGTATCGCAGTACTTGAAGTTCTCTTCGTTAAAAGGTTCGAGTGAAGGATAGTGATGAGAATAATTTTATTAAAACTGATGCGATTTCTTTAGTGACTCTGCCTGCACTTCCGTGCCATCGAAAGAGTATGATGCCTAAAATCTTAATCTCTTTACAATTTGATTTACTTTCATTATTACTCTCTGTTTGTCACCTTACTTGCTCATATTACGCACTTGCCTGCGTCTCACTAATTCGACGGAGAAAAAGAAAATTTGTCTGGAGTGTAGTTCATCGTCACGCAAAAAGGTTTGATTATATTGTGATAACTTGGGCGAGTCATCTCATGTTTTCTCGTGTTATTTTTTTATTTGCAGCTTATACGCCGTTGAGCATGAAAGGCTTTGTGAATTATAAAGGAGATCTTTCTCAACTCGCAAATGGAAGTCAATGGTGTTCGGATTCAAAATACTGCGGAAAAGTAGAATGTGCATTATGCTAAACTAGTTCGAGATGGGATCGCCGAAAGAATGGCATTGGGAAGCTCATTGAATCTTGCGTTCGGTGGTGGCATCCATAATGCTGCCGCCTCGGATTTCACCCTTGCCCTTGGTTTTTATATGCTTTTGGCATTTTCGATCTTTTGCTCTGCCCATGGAGGCCGTTCCTCTACCTCCCCGATGTCCACACGTCATCATCTCGTCGTTGGGGAGGGGGGGGGACCTTTCGAAACACGATTGCGCTCATTCGAGACAGTGTTCGTGTCTAGAGAGAAGGAGAGCTGCATGGGTTGTAACTGTTTTCGGTGCCCTCTTTGTGGTGAAATAATCGGTTTAGCGATGGCTTAACCTTCGTATACGGGAAGTGCCGTTGTGAGCAGAATTATAGGTTCACGTTTGAGATGCTAAATATCGCAAATGTGATCGTAATGCCTTTTCCTATTGTGTTCTGAGTTGATAGATATTTGCACCGTTGAATTCCTTCCTGTATGTGAAATCACCTATAATGTTCCGTATTTTTTCACAGTCTGTAGGTTTTATGCATTTATTTATTTAACGAGTAATCCGAGAACGGCCGAATTGGCCTTTATAAGGATGCATAACAAAATAAATGAAGAATAAATTATATAAAATAACTAAAAAAATGAATAATGAAGTTGGAATGGGTTTAGACGTATACATTACGTGTAACACGGTCAAAAAACATGGATTTCAACAAAACACGCGGTGGGAACACAAGTAGATGAGTCCATTCGTCAATCAACCGCAAGTTATACGACGGTGATTAGAGTGGGTCTGTAGATTGAAGACGAGAAAGATGAAATGGGGGATGAGATATCTATTTCAGAAGATAGCGGAATAAGAGAACTGAAGGTGTGCGGTTGATGATATGTTATACAGATCTCAGTAGATCCCAGAGTCACGGATAAATGGTCCCGGGGAAGGGGAAATAATGCTGGGTGTCTCATTTTGCGAGAGGGGACACGAAAAAAGATAAAATAGAGGAGTTCGCGAGACCTGTAGCGACCATTTCTATTCCTGTGGAAAATTTTTAAATCCGCTATATGCGTCTACATTGCAGAGAATCAATCCGTAGTTATATCGCAAGGTTTTCTTTTTACCATTCCTCAACTAAGTTCCTTCCCACTCGGCATCGACTCTAAAGCGTTTCAGTAACAGTAGAGAATGGTGTAGAAATGTTAGAAAATGGGCTCATATGAATATATGCCAAACTCATTCGCTCATCTCGTAAGAAATCTTTTTAATTGGTATTTTTATGGCATGACATACCTACTACCAGCTACTCTCGCTACGTGTGTAACAATACTCGTTTTATTGACTGTTGTGATTGACCAACTGTGAGAGTACGCTGCATTTATCTGAACGATGTTTGTTTGAAGTGTATAAATAAATAAACAAGCGCATGTGTAGCAATTTGTTTTGTTTAATGGGAATAAAAGACAAATAAGCGATATAATTGGAAACAGTGGAATGGGAGAGTTCGTAATGGATTCGTTACGTGAACGGAATGGAATTCTCATTAATCTGAAGAGAGGTAAAGTGCGGGTAATGGAAGTACAGTTTGACGCAGCATATTTAATCACCTTATGCATGATTTTCCTGTACTAACGTGCTGCAGTTTGTAGAACGGTAAGAAATGACTAATCGTAGTTAGGACAAGAGGAAGTTGGTGTCCGGATTCTATTCTATGCGCATGTTGTAATTTTGATATTCTCATGCTACGGTTTGGACGACAGAATAGTGTAAACATTCATTTAGCATATTAATTATTTTCATTCGCCGAGCCAGTATACACTCATCTCTAGGGTGGTGCCCATGGTTCTATAGAAGAGTATTATTGTGCACTGGTGGCAAATATTCCTTCCCGCTCCTATTTGCCCCACTTTTCTTTTACTTTCTACTGCCAGTTCATCCTTCATTCTTCGAAATCTGCATTTTTAAAGGCTGGTACGAGTTCTTGATAGCTGAAAAGGAGGATGAAAACAACGATACTAGTGAAAAATTATTGTATATCGAACTATGCATACAAAGGCCTTGTTGGTAAGTTACTCTGATAGTTCCTCAATGTGTGTGGTAGTCGTTGTCCTTTCTCAGTGGTAATTTTTGCGCTTTTAGTATGGCCCATTAATTATAATGGTGGTTTCTCATAGATACTATATTTGCTATTGTCCGGGTGCTTGTAAGAAAAGTCATTTTTCTGGTGCTAATTGAAAATTCTCTTTCTATTTTTTCTGGGGCACCATTTTAAAATGGCGATGGAGAATTCAGGATGCTAAATTACCCGAAGGTATTTAGGCTTCCTGTGGTTAAGTCATACTGGATGTAGGTGTCATTGTCATTTCAAGATCTAAGGTTTTTTGTAACTTTAATGATGTTTACTTAGTTTCTTCCTACGAAAGTTCGTTGCGTATTAACTATAACATAAGTCTAAACGAAGGCTATTACACTTCTTCCTTGAAATTATGAAAATAAAACAAACCAGTTGGTAGTATTTGCATGAGTATTTGCACACCGCAAACATTACACGGGAGGGATATGTGGCCAACACTTAAAGGGCTTGTTAAAATAGCATCTCAACAGGAAACATAACCTTTGTGGTGCAAATTGACGGGCCGTGAAGACCCATATGTTCGCTCGCTTTTGGTGATATGTCCGGCTTCCTTTCGCATGTTTCTCTCTCTCCCTTCAATAAGTGGATGTGTTCGTAACAGTGCTTCAGTCCTGGTGGAAATAGTCGTTTCTTGAAAAAAACAGTGGAACGCAAACTTTACTGTCCCTGAATTTTCGCATGAAGCCACGTAACTTTTAGTTCGATAACTCACAAGAAAGTAAAGTTATGTAGTTGTATATATGACCTGAGACTTAAGTTTGGCGCTAATGATTTGATGGTGCACTATCCGTTTAAGACTAAAAGTATTCTGACCTCGATTAAGTGCTTTGAATAGCATGGCAGTACACCTCTTGCATTGACTTGCTCACTGATCGTTTTTGTAAAACTTCGCGAAATTGTTGAAACACGTACAGACGTTAAATTTTAGTGTCGTAATAAGAATTAAGGCAAGCAGTACGAGGCACTGGCGCAATGGTGTCTCTCGGGCGGTTTCAAAATGAAAACTTTAAACTTGGTCGCATCTTGCGAATGGAATCATATTATTAATGGAACCGTAATGACGCTCATGCAAGTGAAAATGTACACCCTTTAAACCAAATGTCGGCTATTTCAAACTTCCGGTGAAGCAATAAAGTCGCGAAGTTAACAATGGGAGAATAAAGTTTGTGGTGCGCTTTTCGTTTTCGTCGGACTAAGAGTTTATTCCAGGAATGCTTCTGATGAATAATTCATTAAAAATGTGCAGATTTGATATAAATTATTCATAAGCAACATTCCATTCATCAACAACATCCATGGGTCATAGAATTGCTATTTTTAGGATCCCCTAAAAGAAAAGCTATACTGAAGAAATTATATATTTAAACCATTTTAACTTAAATTTCGACTTTTCACACGAGCGCGGCCTGTGTTAAGAAAGTAATCAGTAATGTTACGGAGTGATGTCAAAGATATAAAAGCCCTTAAAATTATATTTATTAGATCCACTCTCAGTAAGCCTTGAGTTGAAATGAAACTGTTTATACCTGGCCCAAATTTCAGAATTACGAGGGTCATCCGGAAAGTAGTACCCGTTCGTGCCGCATGAAGTGCTGACGACGCGAGTAGCCGCTGGACGAGGTCAGATAGCTTCAGTGGCTTGTCTGCCTTCTCTGAACCAAGTTGCGTGACGCTAGCATTGCCTGTGTTGTTTCTGTGATTGTTTACAATGTTTAAAAAAATTGAGAACGCCGCCAGTTGTGAAGTGAGGGCAGTGATTAAATTCCTCAATGCAAGAAACGTTCGCCCATGTGATATTCATCGCCAATTAAAGGAGGTGTATGGAGACAATGTAATGGACGAGTCGTCTGTTCGGCGGTGGTGTCGCAACTTCAACATGGGGAGGGGGAACACACACGACGATGAGCGTTCGGAGAGACCGTCTGTCATTACAGACCAACTGGTGAGCTCAGTTGACGAATTCGTGAGGAACGATCGGCGCGTCACAATTGATGACATCTGTGAGCATTTTCCCAATGTTTCTCGAACAATTGTTCATGAAATTGTTAAACACCATCTGCATTATGCAAAAATTTGTGCAAGATGGGTCCCTCGCGTATCTCAATGAGCTGGCGGCGAAGGACTATGCAGCAGGAATACAGAAACTTGTCACACGTTATGACAAATGCCTTAATTTGCTTGGAGATTATGTTGAGAAGTAGTTTAAAGTATCCTCTTTCAAATAAAATTTTTTATGTTTGTTAATATTTACTTTTGTGTCTTTATTTCACGAACGGGTACTACTTTCCGGATGACCCTCGTACATGCGCTTCGCGCTCGCGTCGTCTAATGCCCTGATTGGAACCGGAAGGTTGAAATTTCTCTCTGAATTCTTAAATTTTAAAGGCCCCACATATCCGCGTCATGCGGTGGGAATGCTATTTGGAAGGTCGCGTGTTCGAGTATCGCTAAGGGAAATTTATGGGCAATGGTTTTTAAAGAATATATTTAAAGACACCAAAAAACCAGTGACATCGTAGACCATAGCTCGAAGGACAGAGTTGACAGCATTACTATCCAATTGGATGATAAAAATAGATATTGTTCCAAAATATTGGTTTATTTTAATATTTGTCAAATGTGTTGACAATCCATTTTGTACCTTGGTTTGTTATATCGTGATTTTGGGATACCCGTGACCTCATTGACGTCACGGACTCTCCTCTTATCCCGGTTAATCGAGAGTTGACCAGAGGCGTAAATCTCTGCGCGCGTGCACCGATGCCTGGATCATTGGGAAAGCGTGTGTTACTCTCGATCCGGTCGCGGACTGGTCGAGAAGTTTTGCATTCAGATGAGGTGGACGAAATAGCCCTACGCGTTGATTGGGGGGGGGGGCGCCGGTGCAGCAGCACACATCTGCGTGGGGGTCATTGTGGGTGTGAGTGCTTTCTCTCGCATGGTGGGATCCGTTATGAAGGGGGATTAGTGCGTTCCCGCCGCTGAGTTTGCGGCGCGAGGGACGTGATCCACCGCCCGCGACCTCCACACGCGCTCCCGCCGCTGCACCCGTCGACCCAGTCCCGACACATCACCAAGATACTCCCCCAAGCACCCCACCCTCCGTCGCTCCCACCGCCGTCTGCCGCCCTGTTGTCGCTTCTTCGTTTGTTACCGTTTAATAATCCCGTTCATTCTTATTTCTGGCCGATATCTGGCGTCTTTTGTTGCGCTGAGTTGAAACGGGCAACAATAATTGTAGCTCTTCAATGCCACTGCTGTAGACATCATTCTTTTTTCCTTTGCGAATTTGTGTGTAAGCTTTCTCTTTCCTACAACCTTGCACTCAAATATTTTGGATTGATTGTTTTCATGAATGGCTCTCTCTCTATGTTCCTGCGATGTAGGTGACCGTCATATGATTAAATCACTTTCAACCTTCATTTGTAATTTTAAGGTCACTGATATCTCGATTAATACCAATTTCGCCTTCGAATCCTTAGCTGGCTAGTGGGATATTGATAAAAATCTGGAGCTATTTTATTTCGGTGCTAAAGCATTGGGTTGTGTTGCTAACGACCTAACATTTTTACATTCAAGACTTGTAGTGTACTAAGAGAGTTAGTGAACTCTTCATGTCCCTCCGTTTGTCCAAATTGATGGTCAACGTTTGAAAACGAGATTTGAACAGTATTTTGTAGTGTCTCAGAAACGCAGCTTGTTGTTGGCTTTTTCTGATGCGTATCCAAACCAGCAGGATTCATCGGCCCTCATCTGACAAATCTAGGATGCACGGAACACAATCGCGAAACTTCTAATTATTATTAATAGGGTATTAGTGAGTGATTTATATTTATTTTGACAATAAGAAAACTTGGGTTTACTTGGTCATTAATTGAATAGGTCTTCTTCATGCGTCCCATTCCCCTCCTCCGTCCCCACTTTCCCTTCCGCCTTTCCCCGCCCGATTTATAATTTTTTGAACAGCATTTAAGTGTCATTAAATAGTATATTGGTTACAAAACATGCTCGCGTTTCGTTTTATGTGCCATCGAAGGACGCGGTGGTCTTCAATCGAAATGACTACCTTCTTCTCCCATCCCTTTCACCTTCTCCCCCGTCCTCTCCTTCCCGCCTTCCGCATTTCACCGACCCTCCCAGCCCTCTGTCCCCCTCCCACTTGTCTCTTGCCCCGATTTCCTTCCGCCCGCTTCCCTTCCACCCTCATTGTGCATGGGGGTCGCCCAACTACCACCCCTAATTGGATTATCGTCGAGCGAGCGACAGCAGTGCCTCAAAGGGCGCCCTGCCTCTCCTGCTGTTCCCTAACCCCGCCATGGCTCCTTTGAGGCGCGCGTGTCGCCGTGTGGCCAGCCCTCTCCCCTCCCCGGCCGTCGCCGTTGCGCGCGTGTTGGTGCAGGGTTACCGTCACCCACCCTCTCTTTACCCCCATCATTGGAGGGGAGCGGGAGACGGGGCGAGGCCGAGGATGACGTGCGGGATTCCACTCAAACACTCCCATTTTTCACAAACCACCCCGAGGGTTTCCGTCCCCAGGAGTGGGTGGGGGAAGTGGGGTGTGTGTGGCGGGTGGCTTCGATCCCGTGAGTCCCGAGGCCGCGTCCTTTGTTGTCGTTTTCGCTCTCGAATCCGCCGAGGAGGTAACCTTAGTGCTGGCGACCTCTAAAAGTCGTTCGCCTTCTCGCCCGCCATTCTTCGGTGTGTGTGAGCTGTGTGCGTCGTTTTCTTTTCTGCGCTTCCCACCACCCCGCGGGCATGTGGGGGCATGCGTGCACCCTGTAGTGTCTCCCCAACCTCCACGCAACCCCTTAAACCAAAATTATGAGGTTGAGGGTGCACTCCTCTCACGTGGTTGGACCGCTACGGCTTGCGTCGATGGCCTCCCTCATCGACCTTTGGTCCGGATTCGCGCCGTGATGTGGCCTGCCCCGGCTAATGGCTTTGGGAGGTCCGTAAAAATCAACGCCCATGGATTTTTTTTCTTTTAACCTGGCCCGTTGGCCTCGGGGAAGGACGAGTGTAGTGTGTTCCACGTCCCGTCGTAAACACGTGGAGCGTGTTCGAGGGAAGAGGTTTGGAGAATGTTCCAACTATTCTCTCTTGGCCCATCGGGACTATTTTACTGAAATTGAGTGGCATACAATTTCGGGAAACGTTTTCTGTCGGGCGGAAACGTAATGTCTAAAAATGTTTGCAGTCAGCTTATTATAGCCATCATCCACCCTTGACGCCGAGATGTTTTTGGCCATTTTCCCTCAACTTTTCCCATATTTATATTTCATAAAATTACTAAGACACCTTCTTTAAATGTTTTATGTTAGTTTCATATATTCCAATGCTAATAATTCTGCATTATGATTTTGCGCTAGGATGATAATGTATTGCTCACGGGTGTCATTGCTCTGTCATTGCAATCATTGTCGAGTCAACTCCGTACGGAAAACAAGTCAAGCAAGTTAATGGTAATGCAGAAAATTACCCATGGGAATTATCAAAGAGCAGCAGTTTTTGAACGGAATGGGGACTGATTATTGAAACAGAATTAGTTTTATTTATTTTTTCAGCTTCAAACAAAATTTTCGATCAACAAAAGATAAAAGGAGAGTTCCGATTTTTTACTTAATGGCTGTTCCCTTTTTCGTGCTATGGATATCCAAGCTTACGTAATCGCCCCTAGTTAAGGAGTGCTAAGCAGATTGTGAGTCAAACACTTCCGTCCTAAGCACACGATGTAATCAATGGACGGCACCGTAACAAATGCCATATTAGTAAATTTAAATAGATATTGCTGGATAGGTGTGCTCTTGATGGCGTTGCAGCTTACTCACTGCTAGTAATAAATTTAATTGGTCCTCAACACCTTCCGAATCATTTATGGGATAGTGGGTTAGATCGGCCGGATAAAGTACGGGAATTGAGTGGTAGAAAATGGAGAAGGGAAGTGAACGCTGGCCAACTGCTCTCTTTAGTGGTCAAGAGGTTTCTTAAATGGGGTACCGTGCACTTTCGAATTTGCAAAAGGCGTTATGTGCACTTATTTCATGCCAGTGCTGGTCACGTTCGATCGATTTATTAGAAAGTGAATGTGATGCTTACATGGAAAAGTTGATATTTAATCACATCCATGACGTCTGTTTCCAGTTGATTGAGATGACTCTCCATCCGACTGACAGTGAAATCTGATAAAGGGCTTCTCGTGGGGTTGCACGCTGTTTAGAAGTTTACCAGATCCTCTTAGCGATTGGAGCTTTTTCATGCTGAACCGTCGTAAACGCAAGACGTTTCATTTACCACTAATTCTCTACGAGAAGAAATTGAAAACAAGAAATGATTAGGTTGAGATTAATTAAAATCTGGATCAACGCGACGGGTATTATTGAAATGACGTCAAATAGAAATGAATCTAAATATAATGTCCAAGGCAAATCTGTAACTCAGTAAAAGGTTTTCTGGCAGGTGGTCCAAGTACCGTGGAAACATATGCAAACTACCGCAATAATACCGCAGTGAATTGCGTCAGTATGCTGGGCTAATAAGCGAATTCTATGGATGCCTTGCTATTTTTAGCTTCCCTAAAGCTTGTGAAGATGAATTACAACTCGTCAAAGGATGGCCCAATTGATGAAATGACCTTCTTTAAAATAATCTCCGGCCTTAATAGGAGTCGAAATATTTCCAAATTAAATTGTTTTAAATAGTTTTCTCTGCACGCGAGGAGAAAAATTATAATAAAACGTTAATTTAAGTCTTTACTTTATGAATTTTCTCCTAAAAGCAAAATGCTTTGGAAATTCCATTACAATTTTTTCTTGGTAATTTATATATGCTATGGCACCTTAAGACCAGGGGTAATGTGTGGAAGCGTGAGTCGTTTAAGTACAAAATAATGATAGTTTTTAAATGTTTTTCTTTCTTAATCCGTGAACCTTGGTCATATCGTTCTTCCATTTGATTCTATTAGGACAGATTGGGACGGGAGGTAGTCGGCCCTTCCTCTCTCTGAACCCTGTAAGAATATTTATCGTGGAATCGTGGAATGGAAGCACCATTCTGTCCCTTTCAAATTATCGTTCTTTGATGCTCTGCCCCCTTGAAAGAAATTATTCAGTCCTGATCATTTTCTCAGGAATCAGAGTGGGGGAAGCAGAGGTATCTTTTTCCTCAGGTGAAAAGCTAAATAAAGGTTACCAATAAATGTTTAATAGTGTGTAATTACAGGAAGACTACAAAATTGTAAACCAAATACAAAATAAATGATGTGCCCACGCGCACAATTCCTAATTGGCACTTTCACGTAGAACCCTAAATCAGGCGTTAGTAAGTGGCGCACTTTCTGTTGAATTGAATTGAAATTTCTTACTTCAATTTTATCTTGAAATGATGGCAATCTTTAAAGGTGTTAACTTTAAGTAGCTTTGAAATGTATATATTTCCATGTTTTAAAGACAAATACGTACTAAAACAGGTATTCTTTACGTCCATACTTAAAGTAGAATTAATTTCAAATTTAAATTATAAAAAAAACAAAAAATGTGAGTGCAATCCAGTATTTTTATGTTGAGCGTGGTAAATTCACGACCCTCCCTTGACTATGCTATCGCGGTCGTCCTTACCGAGGTTATTCAGTCCTCTTCCGTCTCGAAAAGCTTTTCTTGCGACACTAGTCCCGATAGTGCTCACATCGAATCCATTGTTTTGCACACTCTAAATGCTCGGTGCCGAACTTCCAGCTTGAGTATCTACGCGTATACAAGGTATTTTTGTCATGAGGAATAGGAAAATCCGATTATAAACTTCGGACCTTGGAATTGTTTTCTTGTTCTATTACGAATTCCTGGTGTTGGCGGACGTTCTTCCCCAAAATCGGTTGCGCCCTCCTCCACCGTTTCATTTTGAAATCGCCAATTAGTTGCCCCCTCCCGAGTGCGCCCTCTCCCGAGATGGCCGCCTCATCCTGATCACGTAATGACGTTTGGGCAGCGTGCGATTCCGCTTCGTGCCCACCGTCGGAGCGCCCGCCCTCCTCTCGGTGTGGCCTCAGGGCGAGCGGGCGATCCCGGCGGCGGCATCATCCTGTATGCGGCGTCAGCTATCGCCTCCACTCGTGCACGCAAGGGTACCCTCCCCCCATCGTTCTTTCCAATCCCACGCCCCCACCCCTTTTTTCTTTGTGCGTACCCCGACCGAGTGGACGGACGACGCTCTCTGTGCGGGGAACTTCCTTTCGCATCCTCCGCAACACGGTGTGGCCACACCGTATTGCTCCGTTTGCGCCAACATTCTCGTTCCTTGCTTATCTTAGCGAGTTGGCAGTGGCAGTATGACAACATCATAAACTTTCACTTGAACTTCTTCCAATGGAGCTGTTTCGCTTGACTTCTCGAAACTGCTATAAAAAACCTCAGATGTTGGATTCGGCGTGTGCGAAGGGGGCCACTTTCATGTGTGCTGCACCTATCTCTTGAGGGACTCTCGTCACATGTAAAAAATTAATATCTCTGCCATTCGGACCCGCAGAGTTGTGTGAATGACTTAATCTGTTAGTAATGTAAAGCGGTACTCGAAGCGAATCTTGATTGATTCCGAGGTTCTCCGTATCAATTGTGACCAATTGCACGTTCGCAATCGTTGGCACTTCCTTGAACAGGAGGTTTCTTGGTAAGCCGGATATGACGCAACGTATCAAATCGTATAGATTTGCATCTTACAAAGTACCTACTCGATCATTTTGAAACCGCTCCCTAGCTGAAGACGTCAAGGCTTAGTATGGGATTCTCATCACACCTTACAGATCACACTGATCATTACTTCGTTGATGTTTTCATATTGCGCAGTTTTTTTAAATAGGTGATTTGATAACATTGTAGCAGTCAGCTGTTACTCAACATCATTATTACGCATAACCGTATATCATTTTAAATTCTCAAAACAGATATTTCTCCGCTCGAGGAATGCTAAGTTCTTGCTCAGTCTTCATTCATATTACATCGAGTAGAAATAATTTTATTACAAAGTTTTCCACTTAATGTTTAGATAGCGTGAGTTTCGTCCATTCTATAAGGTGACTTTGAGGTTTGCAATTGCGAGAATAGCCTGAGTCGCAATTAATTATGATCTCAGGAATCCCGAAATCTGAATCAGTCGAGTAACCTACACCAACATGTCTGTTTTGGGTTTAGCGGAGGCTGGCAAACTCTCTCTTTCTCCGCTCATTTTCAATTGCCATCGAATGCAGTTGAGAAGGTATCGGAGGGGGTGTCTTGGTTCGTACGTTTTTTAGCAAGAATGGATGCCAAATCCCGTTGCCCAAGTGTGGTTGCGTGACGTATTGCTGCGCGGACCCATTTGCCCGCGAACACTTCCCTCACGCAGAAATAGTGTCGGTCAATGGGAACTTTTCGTGTCTTTCGTCCCAAAATTCGAGCTTCCCCGTACGTTTATTATTTGCTTGAAGATGGCGTAAGGGACACTCGCAGTGGTATTCCTTCGGTGACACCTAATAGGTACCGTTTGCTCTCTCCCAGAATATCATGCCGCGGTAAAATGTACGGAATGATATTGGGAAAAGGGGGTCCTGTAGTTTTCATAAAATTAGTAATGGAAGGAAAATAAATGCATGGTAGGAGTAATCAGATTTATCTTTCTCCAGTAGTGTAATTTGGCTACCCAGTTAGCAAAATATCGTGTCATATATTTATATGTTTTGCATGAAGTATTTTCTCTCATGCAGCGGTAATTATGTTTTAGATGATAAGCTGTAAATGGCGCTAAAAACAATAGCCAGCCGATTAAAGCACAAAAATCACGATAGAACGATGTCGTGCTCTGCCTCGTAGTAGCGGACTTCATTACAGCGTGATAATTTGAGCGACAGTTTTACATTCGTAGCCTCCTTGGCGTTGAATCTCTGCGCTCATTTTCGGATTTGTGCGCGCGATGAAAGAGAGGGTCGTTCTCCGAACCGTACGGACGCGACATGATTATTAATGTGGTAGAGGGTTGAGATGAGCACCGGGTAAACCGTTGCGGTTCCTTCCCTTCGTGGGTTTAGACGGAGGGAGCGCGGGGGAGTCTCACGAAGGGCTCTCCGCGCATCCCACGGCTGTCGGAGAGACCCTCCCGAGGTCCGTCGTTTCGGTTCGTTTCTTTCCCAGCACCCTCCCTCCTTCCCCCTTCGCCGGTTCCATGGCACGAATCAGCCGGAGAAGGGGCTCGCCCGCCGGCCGCCCAACTCGCCAACATGAATCCCTCCAACCCGTCCCGCCTCTTACTCCTACCTCTTCGCCCTCTCGAACACACTCGCCCGCGAAAATACTTCTCGGGAGGAAGGAGACGCCTCTTCGCGTATCGTTCTCCACGACCCCGCCGACCCCTGATGAAGGAGCGAGGGAGGAGGTGGCGCGGGGTATGGGGCGACCCCACCGTGAATCTTCTCTCCCTTCCTCTGATCGAGATCGGCCCTGCTCCGCCTCATCGTCTGCTCTCTCTCGCCCTCTTCCCGCCCCCCACCACACCCCTGTTCTCCCGTCTTCAATCTTCTTCCATCCATTACATTCCTGCCTTCAACCTCGAAACCTCTCTCCCTCCCCTCCACTTATACACTCCATTCCCAAACTCTTCACTCTTCGTCGAGTAACGATGGCAGGCGATTTGGTGAATCGTTGCCGGTCTTCCTCGTTTTGTTGTTCAACGACCGAACGAGCCTCGAAGCTGAATTACAAGTATCATCGCTAATGTCATGCCTCATGATAATCTGTGGCATTTTCATTGGGTAGCTCACGAAAAGGATGCGCATTTAAGATTCTCGTGAAGTGGAAATTGGGAATAAATCTAAATATATGGAATCTTCTACCGATCAAGAGAGGGTTGTGTGTACAGATGAATAATGTGACCTTTAATGCTTACATAAGAGGGCTAATGCTAGTCTCGTGCCACATTTTTTTACACAATTCACGATTAAATTCAACGAGCTGGTCAGGTTGCATTGGTTAACTTTTCGGTGTTACGTTTGAATTGCGTTTATAATTCGATGGTTTTTGTTCGATTTGCAAATTTTTGCTCAGGAATATACTCTTTGAAGAATTTATTAAGTTAGTTGTTCTTCCTGCTTATGCATCCTCACAGTAACGTGTATTGTGCTTCATTCAAATTTCAATGAATATGTCGTCGGTTGTCCTGGGTCTTCAGTTTCAACTGTTTACATGGTGTATATTTCGACCAGCACGTTTCAGAAGCGGAATGTCAAGGGCGTAAAAGGCAGTGGATTTAATCACCATCCAATATTTGCGTTTGCTGTTGAGATTGGTCTTTAATTTCTCTTCTTGGCCTATTTATTTCAATTATAGTTCATTCGGACTTTTTCGAGGAATCGAAAAGGCTTTTCTAGAAGGCTGTGCTAATGGGAGTTTATAATTGTTGGCAATTGCGATTGATTGGTGTGGATTATATGTCTGTCGTTGCCGCATGAAACTTTTTGCTATGCATTAAGTAGGTAGTACTTAAGCTACTCGGTATAATTCAAGTTTCAGTTTTCCTGATCACGTTGCACCGACTGGTGTAAAAGCGGCGTCACTAAATCATCCCCAAGGTTGGGCTCTCGACCCTGGAATCAATGCGGGAAAGTGCAATTCGCTGTCCCGGTCCATTCGACTCTCTTTTCCTCCGGTGCAGTCTTCCCTTCCTCCCGCACCCTCTTCTCGCAGTCCGCCCCCGGGCCGTAATCATGCCTCACCCCGCCCTTCCTCCCACCCTCCTTTTTCGTCTCAAATGCACGTGAAGTGAAAAACGACGCTGGCGATTGTGGTTCGATGGAAAAGTGCGCCGACGTGATTCCTGTTCCCCCTCTTCCCTCGTCACCTTACCCTCCTTTGACCCCTCGCCCTCCCCCCTCCCGACCCCTTCGCCACTTCCCACAACGAGAGCGTCCACTTAGGAGCTTAGGCCGCTTCAAGAGTGACGTCTTTTAGGACCACTAGAGGAGCATCTAATTTTGCTCAACGCGGCTAGGACCTCGTGGCCGATGGCGGCGTTGATTCCATCTCTAGCATTTGGTGCCGGAGGTGAGAGATGCGATGTCGGTCGGCCCTAATTCGATGGCAGGGAGCCGTTTGAGCAGCATCGAAAATAGTGTGCCTTGCCAAGCAGAAGTGATTTCATAATTAATAATTCATGCCATGTAAGCTTAGTAATATGCACTCGAATGATAAATTGACAAAGTCCTACGATTATTAATCCTTCAGAGAGTTTATAATGCGTTGAACAAATATTTAGTTGTAAACTGTACGTGCATTAAAGCACGTAGTCACGCGTATTTAATTTTTGGAGGGGAAATGTGGCAAAGCTAACATGTGAATCCAATTATTTTTCGTCTTTCATATTTAATAGATCTACATTTATTTGATCTTAGTGAAAGTACTCTTCGGAGCGAAGGAAAAATCATAATTTAATGTGCATAAGTGATATTATTGGCTATCGAAGAGGCGCGCATACGTGCAAGTACAAGTGGACGCCTTGTTTGCAAATGATAATAGAAAAAACGTGGAGAAAATGCACTCGGTATAATTACCCATAATATGAACCTAATAAAGCATTTACAATGACAAATGAAGCACCGTTAGCACAAGAAAAAATATCATGCTTGCACACCTGATATCTCAAGGGGCTCTAAACATTTTTTCATCGTACTCTAGATAACATTTGATTTATGCATTCCATGGTTGTAATTTTTTACCAATTTATTATTAGTAGTGATATATCGATTAAGGCAGGTTTTTAAGAAACCCTATAAGCCCAGCTAAGTATTGCTTATTAATCTTCTCCATCCGATTCTCCTGCCTTCTTGGAATTACGTTAATGACCTTATCTCTTCTCCTACTGTGCCTACTTACAGCTTCCCCCAACAACTTCGTTTTTACTTGTGCACATTTTATTTTTTTTCATTCTTATCCCCACCCCGCATCTGGGAAGTTTCCAATCGACCATCAGCGTCCCGCTCAAAGTTTGTCCATACATTTTTAGAATTGGTTTATGATTTTTAAGTGGGTACATGAAATGAATTTCAGATCGCTGTAGGGATAAAACAAATTGTGATATATTGTTATTTTAATTTGTTAACAGACAAGACGTCAGGGTTCACTAAACGAAAATGATAATGGGATAAAATTTCTTTACCCATTATATTACGTAGGCATTTTGGTTCAGCAAGTGTAAATTGGTACACAGTATGAGAAAGCATAAATTTAGTCCTGGTTTGAGAGTATATTCATGGATATACACCTATAAGGAGAAATTTCTTCATTATCTCGCTAAGACTTGAGGATTAAAGGCAGATCCCGGGATCTCGGTCAAGACGGATGATTTTTACACTTCGAAATTCTTGCATTGTAATGCACATTAGGGGAAGACTCCTTTAAAAGTTACTCTCGCGGCATCTCCCTCAGGTTCTTTTAAATTGTAGTTTGCTTTAAATTATTAGATATTTACCAATGGCCAATGAGCAATAATATCAATGAGGGAAGATTGGTAGTGTCTCTGTGTGTGATGATGAAATCTGTTTCCTGATTTTAAATTGATTCGCCCGTTATCCTATTGCAATTTTGTGTCTGGGTTTGCGAAGTTCTGTGGAAGTCGCAGATTTAGCTGTAAGTTCGAAGTTGGAAAAGTATAGTTGTCACTGTGTGCCTGCGAAATGTTCAAAGTTTATTTTATTAATAAAGTGGTCATTTGTAATCAATGATTAATTGTTGATTAATGATGAAGTTGGCTTATGCCGCTTCGAGGTCGCATCCTGACTTCATATCTGTCAACTCTAATTGACACAAACATTTCTAGGAAGTATGAGAATGCTCACCGACACCCTCTTACCTTTCCTTTAAAATCCTCTATTTCAAGAACCACGAGGAAATTATGGCGAACATTGGACGAGCAATGACGTTGAGTAACTGCGGGAAATTCCAAAAGAGTGATTTAAGTGTTGTCATGCCATGATGCAAATATTAATAGGGATACTTTCAGGCAAAAATATTCTTGATCCAGCTTCATCTTAGAATTTCAAAGAAATGTGAGATCCGCGTGAGAGTTATAATCATGACGTATGTCTTGGCAGATATTCTGAATCTTTTAAAATGGTAGGAATACTTAGTATTCATCTAAGTCATCACAAGCATTCACTTAACTTAAATTATGGACAAGATAACTTTTATTAAGGGTAGAAAATAGTTTTTTAAAGGATGGCACTGATCTGTCAGCAAGCACGAAGCACAGTACTTAAAAACGCGTACTTCAGAGAAATTATGCTAATGTACATAAAACACGCAACGGCAATCGAAATTTCCAGTGAAACATGTACATGCTCGCATGTTGCATTGTTTTTCCAAATGTTAGTCAAACGTTTATACTTAAATTTGCATCATTTATATAAAGTTTATAATCCTCTATGAAGTGAGAATGTGCGGTGATATTATCAGGAAAATGCTCTTCTAAATTTCCGAACCCAGCCAGCAACTTCATTAAAGTTTACGAAAATTAAATGGTGATGGCTGAACCCAAGTCTCGCCTACTTTGTATGTGACTGCAAAAATTGTGGTATATTCGGATGTACAATATTTCATTACCGCGGGGTATTTGATTCCTTCGAATAAATGAACGTGGTCGGTGTCTACAAGTGGGCTCAGAAGTTTGGGCCTTATATTGAATTGATAACTCTTGGCAAAGGACGTAATTATAAGCAAACGTAAAGTGATACCAATAAATGCCTTTCAGTTTGTTGTGGTCGCATTTTCGTTGTCATCTGCAGGAATTATTTCTAGATGATTGGGAAGGATTTCTTGGGATTGGTTCAGTTGGCCGTTTGCTCTCACTTTATTACTCCGAGGTCACAGTTTCGTTGATAATTTATTGTAACCTAATGGTAATTAATGAATTATGACACCAGAGCTAATGAGGTCAGTCGTATTAACTCATATAACTATTTAGGTATTTTTAATTTTAAGTCATTTACGATGGCCACCATTAACGTTAGCTCTAGTTATTCCTTTCCATAATTTTAATGATTACCTCTAAGGATGCATGTCGGGACATATATTGAATATTGGTGTGGGAATATGTTATTGCTATCAAACTGTTGATGGGAAGTTGTAAATCGAAATGCATAGGTATTTCTTTAACATCGCATGGAGAGATTATTTATATTTTTATTCGCTGAAATGTTTTTTTACGACATGAATAAAAGTAGGATCAATTCTTGGGACAAGGGCTGATCCAGTACTAGCGAGATTTATGTTAAATAAGCGGATATAAACGTGTATAATGTGAAAAGTATAAATGAAATATATCGTGAAGAAATTAACGCACGTATGTTGTCCAGTAATTAGTTTTCATGCAGTATTGAGTTATTTTACGTATGTGGTAGGAAATAAAAAATGTTGGTGACACTTTAGTGATATCCGTTGTAGGTGCCAACTGTACCGGCTGCACTCGTTTCCCCTGCGTTCTTATAATTTATAATCTTGCGAGTCGTTGCATAAAAGTTTTAGGTTTCATTCAAACGCCAATTTTTGCTATTTTTTGCCTTCTTTACCATAGCCATGCATTCGTGTTGTGTATATATTCGTTTGCTTATTCGTGCTCAGTTTGCTTACATGTGAATCACCTTACTTCGATTCATCGATGCTGCGTTGCGCGATTGAATTTTTGGCTTATCATTTTATTAATATTCTATAAATCCCATTCCCTTTCACCGTCCTGCTTTTAGATTTCCGTATTATGTATACTTCCGATACCCTCGGGTTTTATCCCAGATTATTATTTATTTTTCTCAAGTTCAGCCATTCGTACCTTTGCCTCGATGTGTGGACGCAAAAAGTGAATGTCATCCGAGCTAATGTGTTTAATTGGGCGAAATATGCGGCCAGTGGCAGTTTCGTCTTTTGTGGTGCTATGATCCTTCACAAGGTTTGCCTTGTTGTTAGAAAGCAGTCGGAGAATAGTCGTTAATTTATTTATTTTTATTTATTTATTTATTCAGTATAAGTCCGAAAACAGCGCATTCTGGCCTTTACATCGAACTATTAACAACGATAACAATGATCATATTTACAAACACCCAAGCCCTAGGTGGAGAAAAACTCACCCAGGCGGGAATCGAACCCGCGACCCTTGGAATGACGAGGACGTTACCCCGCCGCCACCGGGGTCGACGGTTAATGCTTCTGTAGCGTGCTCTCAAAGTAGGCGTTCATCGAATATCTTTTTCTAGGGCTCGCGCAGCTGATTCTAGATGGCTTCGGGTTTTCAACCATTACGAAACCTCGAAATTTTCAGGGTGAACGGTGTAACACATCCTGTTCGGTGATTGAATTGGAAATGTCGAGAGATGCTTGATGCCGAATCTTTTGGTTTCGTTGATCATCGAATCAATAAGCTACAATAATAGAACATCGGATGACAAGAGAAGCAGGAGAAGTCCTATGGAAAATAGTTTCTCCGGTTTGGTTCGTCGTCCGGTACGAGTGGTCTCAATATATCTTCTGGTTCTTTTTATGGAGTATTTACTTTCTTTATCTATCCCCAAAAAAAGAGGAGAATGAAATCGTTGGAATTTCTCCTCGAATAAATTCCGAATGCCTTTTGTCATTTAAACTGGGATATATTGAATCCTGAGTTCCGCATACAAAATGTTGTTGCATTAAGCTGTCTATTGTAATATTTTGCGCAAGAGGAAGTGCTCTCACGTTCGTCAAACACGAGTATGCTCAATACGAGTTCGGAACTTCACTTGTCGTCCTACCAGTGATGCGTCCTTGCAGCGGCTTGAAGGGTATCGTATACGTGCAGGTTTCCATCGTTGTTGTTCTCACAAACGTTTTGTTTTGGCAGGGCTTTATTTTCATTTAGCCTCTTCCGTTTATTCTGTCATTCGCGATCGCAAAGCTTCCCAAGACCATGTAGGTGCTGATTCAATTTCGTTTGCTAAACATTTATTGCATTTTATTGGTTAATTACCCCTATATCGATACGGTGGAAACAATATTACATCAGGCTATTGCAATTTTTCACTTAAATGGCTTTAACTATGATGAAAACCCTTGTCTGTGTAATACCTTGAGAATCACCTTGTATAAACCGTTGCAATCGCGTACTAGTATATTTTTCGGTTCCTCGTAACATATATCGTACAGCATAATCAATAGCTGAATTAATATTGACTTTCGAGTCCGGGCACGCGAAGTATGTGACGCCCGCCATTAATTCGCGGATTCCGAGAAGTTACTTATGGGCGGAGATTGATCGGTCGAATTGATAACTTTCTAAGCCTATAGAAATCGCATATTGGCACATGTTAGTCGACAGTTCTTGAATTGGTTAACAAATACCTGCTTCCGAAGTATGTGCAAGGTCGAAGTGATACCACAGCACACCTTGAGCTCTGTGGTTATTTGTTTTGTAAGCATTTTAATTCCACAGTGTGTCATTGGCTTTATTTGCGTGCTTAGCATTTACGTTGAAACGAAAGCAGTCGTATTCTCTGAGCAGGCGTCATGTTGGCGTTCTCCTACCAATCTCCCGTTGACTTTTTTTGTTCGGTCGGGGATTGTGTAAAGAACGGTTTTCGTCATCCCTTTCCTTAGTGAAGGATTCAGTGCAAGAGGTATATTCTCAATCCATATTTTCTGTGGGACACTGATTTGGACATAAGCGTGAAGATGATTAATTTGGGAAACCTTTGGATGCCCCGGGGACTGATTCTCAAATTCTTTCAACGCTGCTGAATGTGGGAAAAAACTAGATTTCGAGGTTAAAGCCGGCTCGAATTTGAGACACGTCGGATTATATCGGTGAATTAATTTCTATCCGCCGCGATTGCTTCAGCGATGGGAGGTGCCGCTCATCGCACGCGGCGGCACGTGCCTTTGGCCCTCGACGCCCCCTTCTGGGGCCGGCCCTGATGTAGGTGAGGAAGTGAGTGGCGTCGTCCACACCTGAAAGCATTCCTGACCCCCAACCTCTCCCTCCCTTCCGCCACTCCCTGCACACTCCGCCGACCCCCTTCCCCCGACCTTCCCCGCCTCTCCCTCTTTCATGCTGTGGGCCTTCATCAGTTTGCTAATTGCGTTCCACTTAATTGCGTTCCGACTTGACGGCTCTCGTTTGGGTTGCCGGATGACTCCCCTACTCTCAAGGAGAGTTCCTGGTCTCTGTTGCCGCGGTAAAAACCAGTTTGCCAGCACATTTATCAGTCTAATCGTCTGCGGGATTCATTTAATTACACCTCGTGCAAATCGCGTTGGGTGTGAATGCAAGTATCCTGTTTGAATTTCTTTTTACTATTCGGATGAATCCCTTTCTCCGTTTAAAATGTATTTTGTGCGCTTTGATAATGCCCTCATCTGGTGCCTTGGATCTCATCCTGCTACGCTAATGAGCGTTTTTTAGCAAATGTCTTGTTTTCCGTGGACCGCAATCTGATGAGAGTTTTGCATGCAGCAATTTGTTTTCAAGGGAGCAACTACTTGGCAAGTGTAGTCTTCAGTATCGTCTCGTATTTCATTAGTCTAAATACATCACCAGTTAACGCTATAACTTTACTCTGGAAAAAAGTTGATTGGATAGTAGTAGTATTTAGGGGAGGCGAGCGACGGGTGAAGAGAAACCCGGCGTCGGCATTAGCCTACTCTTTACGAAAGGCGCCAAGTGGTCCGCAGCTTAAACGTCCCATCCGACGGGCGGACGGCGTACTCACTCAAAGTGCCCTCCACAAAGCACCTCAAGATCGAGATACCGCTGAAAAATATTCAACTCCGTCGGGATTTGAACCCGGGCCCTCTGGGTGGGAAGCCAGTACAATAGCCACCGCACCAGCTTGATCCCCAGTTGATTGGGGCCCGTAAGGGTAACCAAGACAGTCCCGTTTGGTTTTGTCCTGGTGCTTCGGTGTGTGCCTCTACCCTGTGCCCTTCCGCCGTTTGGGTGGTGAAATAAAAGATAAATACGTTTAGCCCTTTCCTCAAAATTTATTCTTCTTTTAGGGTTACTCCCTATGAAAATTTCCTCTCAGAATAAAAAGTTGATGTTTCCAATGGCTGTCAAACGTGTTAATTGAAATATTCCTGACGTTGCATTTGCACTGCCTGACACCCCTCACATTTTCCGTTTTTTGAAACTATCATAATGCCATTAATCAATTTAGCTTGGAGAACCACTTGCAGGCTTGGATCTGTTGCAGTTTTTTTTGTTCATCGCTTTCTCAATATTTTACTCATAAAACCTTATTATTACGAAATCAGTTGGCTTGAAATCTTTTTAAGGAACTGCTATTTTATCTCGGAAGAAATATTTTATGGATCCCTGGAAAGATTCTGTCAGACAAATCTTTTGATTCCGAACAAGGACATTATTGGCCCCTTCAAATCGTAAATGAGCATGAAGTGTGATGTGGAGAAATTAAAGACGACGGAGATGTAATGGGCGATTGTCCGAGAGTCCAAATCGTGCAAAATGGAGGAGCGTACGCAGCGTGCTTTCCTCTACGCACCTCTCTCGATTCGACAGGAAAGGTGGGGTGGGCCTCGGACCGGGGGGGGGGGGAGGAGGAGGAGGCAAGGTCCGCGGGGGACAACAGGTGTCTCCACGTGGCCATTCCGTCCCTTCCCCTCACGTCCTACCCTCCTCCCTCTCCTCCTCCGCCCCTTGCAGATCTCCTCCGGCGACCCACCTTTCCCCCGCCCCTTCCAGACGCTCGTCCGGTAACTCACTTCGCTTGCCCCCAGCCCCCTTTTGTCGTCTCCACCCACTCTTTGTCGCCCCCACCCACTGCCGTCGCCGCCCTGACCTCAGTTCTGTCACTATCCCCTCGCTGCCGCTTCATTCGCTCCCGCTCCCGCCCCCCTCCTCCAGCAACCCTTGGGGTGCATCTCACCACCCACGACATTCTCCCGCCGCTCGTAAATCCTCCACCCCACCAACTTCTTCCTGTGTGATCCAGGCCCCTTTTGGCCTCCCTTCCCACACTTCGTACACTCACTCATAGATGGTTTTTTTGGCAACCGCATTCAAGCTTTGCCGACACATTTTGTGAGAGAGGATTTTATACGTGAATGTGTGTCTGTTCCTGTATTGTTTGGAAATATTTCTACCTCCCTATAACTCTTTAGTTCTCTATTTTTCACGGTGGGATATTTTTTCTTGATGACGGGAATAGGTTATACTCAGTTAAGATATTTGTTTTTGTACTGCTTCAGCGGCACGTGGCAATACGTATACTGTTTCTTCGGATATTTTATGCATCTCGACTTAAAAACATCTTGGAAATCGGAGTTGATTATGCAGAGATATGTTCACTCAAAAGTTTCTTTTTCCCCTGGTTCATCACACAGAATGTAAAATGCTCTCCTTATGATATTGCCTTCCTTGCCCTGTTAAGAGTTTGTGTCACTTTAACTTATGAATTTGAGTGCTATGCTAACATTAAGGCGACGACGGAGTTCGAGAGTAATGGTCTATTGAAATATACTCGGTGCAATTAGTATGGCAATGGCAATTGGCCTAATCCATGATTGACTTGAGAAACTTCAAAATTTACGGACTTCGATATGAAAGAATTTTTAGCCTGCTTAATTCATCATTAAGGGGTCAAATAACTGCAAGTATGTCGTCGTTGGCGTTTTATCTGTGGAAGTGAAACTTTAATGTTGTATTCATTCGCCCAGACGTGGTGACTGTTCGCTCTGAGTCATACTCTTCTCTTTCCTACCTCGTGCCCTATGAATCTCAATTCGATGTCCGGCCTCCAGGCTCACGATCACTCCCTTGCCTTTTCCTCCCCTCGCTTATTTCTCCTATGCAGCAATCGGAGACTTTATATGCCGAGAATGGGGAAGTTCGTAGGAAAAGGAGGGTGGTCGGATGACGAAGCGAGGCTTTGATTCATCCCATTGGCGCACGGTCGTTTGTATACGACCGTGTTTCGGCGCCTCGTTCCCTGTCACCCACGCCCATTATTGCTTCCTCACCGTCGCGCTGCGGGAAAAACCCCGAGTGAGAAACCGAGTGGTTTCTCTCGAGAGGTTTCTTTGGTAACGAGGGTATCTTTCGATCTGTCTCTTTGTGTTTTGCCCTCGTCGCTGCGTGGCGAGTAAGGCTGTGGATTTGGTTGGGTTTCTCAGATTGGCTGGGACTGGTATCATGAAGAGACTTGTGAAACTCAGTTTATACCCGTAATGAATGCCACAGAAATGACTCGAGCGACCAGTAGATAGTATACTTTATGACGGTGCTAGTCGTTGGACTTACTGGAATTGAAAATTCAACAAAAGCTAAGAGTGAAAATTTAAGTCTCAGGAAAGAGAGAAAGACGGCGAAAGAGTGTTTTAAAATCTGGATCGCATATTTATGCATTTAAATGTAAATTTCCACTTTTCTTTACAATGTCTTTGGGCACGGAAAATGTAGGTAGTGAAAATTTCGAGTGCGTATGTTGGTATCATAATCTCGAACTAAAGTTTTCTGGATATCCTAGCAGCTTCGTGCTCCTTGCGGTCTCAGTCCACATACTTCCAAAAAACTTCGTGAAAGTGATGTGCCGTGATCCTAAATCTTGGTAGAACACAAAACGCCACTGACTTGGTCCACATTTTAGTGCTCTTATCCTGAGTTTTATCCAATCTGTGGCCTTCAAAACCATCGCCAAAAGGGCTCACCTGCGTTGCCAACGTTGATTCTCCATTATAGAATGCTTGAGGAAGGAATCTCTCAGATATTCGACATTAGGTTGAATAATGACGTCTGATTTTAAGTTGTCGAATATTCTTGAGCCGCAGTCATGTTATGGTAGGTGCCACAGCAACACCCTCTGACTGGAAACTTTATATTCATACGCTTATTGCCCTTTAATTTCATATTTTGGCTAACTTGATTCCGGAGTTAACATTTATTATTTGTTGACTTAGTTGGCAAACATTTTGGATTAATGTTTGCTATTTTATTAACGCTTTATAATTGCTATCTATTAGTGCTGAAATCATATATTTGGGAGAGAAGGGATTTTGCTTCAACAGATTTTTTCAACCCATTGAAAGCTAGTGCCGTTTTTTACATTTTATCGAAAGAAAAATCACTCTTCTATGAAAATTAAACCAATTCAAAATCGGAAGTTCAAAATTTGATTGACTCGAAGAAAAAATCTATCAAGGATTAAATATAGAGGATAAATAAAAATGTGAATTGTTTTTATTTTATTTGTGAGTGTTCTTTCGTTGTGAATTGAAGTTTGATGTTTTGCCTGTATAAATTCTCAACGAATACCGTGAAAATAGATTGACATGTCTCTTTAGTCCCTAACTTCTGTGCTTTTTCTTACAGATCCGACGATGAGGACGCTAGTGGCAGCAAGTATCCCCGGCTGGAAGATGACAGCATCCAGGACAAGGAGCGGTTTGCCAGGTAAGCATCAAAGCTTTCAAACTCTCCTGCTTTCGAACGCCGCTCCATTGTTTACCCTCTAAAATGTTTTTCTTTCTGTAATTTCTTTCGATTGTCATGCATGTTTCATGTAAAGATTTTTGATCATTATATGACAATATGCTAATTGTTATTGCGTACAACATACAATAGCTTACGTTTGGATATGCCATTTAAGGGTGTTGTAAATAACTTCCTAAGATTCTTGCTTTCGATCTTAAAATAAATAATTGAACGGTATTTCATTTCCGCGTGATCTTCGGACGAATGTGATGACTCTCTATTGACGGGTACAGAATAAAGACATGCCTGCAATATAAAACCCCTTCTGATAAAAGTAAATATGACTCTGAAAGAATAAGCGAAATATTTGTCAATATTTGATGTCATTACATTTTTCACGCAGATATGTAAAGTTCAGTTAGGAATTTAAATTGAAAGTCGCTAAAGCCCCTCAAATTAACATGTGAATCAGTTAATACATAATGAATACAAATACTATGTACTAATATTAAGTCAGGAATTTCTTGTACTTGACAGTATTTTAGGGTCGCTTGTTATCCTGATGTGTAACAATAACAAATCGGGCGTCAGGAGGCTATGAACTGCTATAAAATTAGATGATGTAGTGTATTGTCCCGTAAGTAACTGGATCTTTCTTTTCCAGACAGTCTCCTCCCTCCTTTGGTAGGCATTTAACCGTTATCTTCAGGCTAGCCACTATGCTTCCACTGTCGAAAAGGCATTTGAAAGCCGAACCACGCCCTGTTTTATTGAGTAGTAAGATTGAGACATCGAATTCTTGAACTGTTAACGTTTGCGAATTTTCATCGAGAAGTCTACGCGTCAAAATCTATCATGAAAACTTTAAATCGAAGTGTATGTACTTATACTTTTAAATGTGACATATTTTGAAAATAAACAATTTATTTGCTCTTAAATTGTGAAATATTAGCGCTTATTTGCTATTATATTTGACTTTATACAATCGTGAAAAAACGAAATGTAACCTTTAGCTAACTTCATGGTAGTAGTATATAGGGGAGACCACCGGCAGTTGAGGTCATTTGCGCCATTAGAGATGTACAGGAAAGGGTGTAGGGTGGAGAGAAACCCGGCGTCGGCAGTAGCCTACGCTTAATGAAAGGCGCCAAGGGGTCCGCAGCTTAACGTCCCATCCGGACGGCGTACTCACTCGAAGTGCCCTCCAAAAAACACCTCAAGTAGGGATCGGAATACCACTAAAATATCTGCTGGCGCTGGGATTTGAACCCTGGCCCTCTGGGTGGGAAGCAAGTACCTTAGCCACCGCACCTTCCTGAATCCCGTTAAATGCATGAAACGTCTCAATCCTCATTGGTCTATTGGTATATGATAATGAGTATTTTTTTAATATTGTAAAAGTGTGAAAGTACATGATACATCGTGTTAATAATGATAATAATGTCTTATTATTTTAAATTGGAGTATAGCTCCTGTTTTACCGAAAATTTTTCGGTAAAACTGGAACTAAATTTCGGTCGTCACGACGTATAGTTGATATAAAACGGTGGGAGTGAGGGGATACGGGTCAGTTCATTAATTAATTTCAGTTTTCCTGCAGCAATTTATAAACTCACTGTTGGAACAGCTAATTCTATAAGCAGGTAGCGTGCAATTAATCATAATTGGCGATGGCAGCAACATGGAGAGGTTAAAATTTAAGGAGAGTGTCTGACATAGAAGGGAAATTTAGAAGATTAATCAGAGAGGAACACTCTTGACTTCTGCGATGGGGGATGGTGAAAAAAATTATGGGGCGGAATAAAACTTGGCGTAAATGAGACATGGGGATTTACGTTAATCGAACGGTGGCAATGCGAAAAATACTTAAAGTCAAACAACATTGGGTGGTAGCGCGGTTCCTTTGCCCGGGTTGTTGCTACTCGCTCCCCACCCGGAGTATCTTTTTTCTAGCGTCTGCCACGTCCCCAAGGTAGTTATGCACCGCTCGCCTCTTGAGTCGATCTAAGCTCTTTCCAGTTTCACTTTCCATCATATACCTATCACTTAATGTATTAATACTTGCTATTAACCTTAAAATAAATGTAGCAATGTCCAATCTCTGTCTATCCAAAATCGCCCTGAAACCGTAGATGCCAATAATATTAATAAAAAGCTTGACCAAATTTTACAGTTTTTAGACTCGTATATAAAAGCCTAATTTTTATTTTTCCTGCCAATGGATTGACTTCATTGTTGCGTTAATTCCATCTACAAGTGCCAAATAACAGACAGCGATTGCCCAAGGCATTATGAATTTCTTCTGCCGACTTTGAAGTGTATTGTGGAAACAAAATTTTTATTCATTAGTTGTGAATATCGGCCAATTTTTATGATGAGTGACTTTTTTATATAAACGACTTTTATCTATCTCCATATACAGCTCAAAATTTCTCTCACATTTTTTGCCCCTTGTTATTTGGAGGAATTTACTCTCTAAGCTAAGATTGAATTTTAAGTCGTGGCAGTTTTAGGAGAGGCGACTGGCAGCTGAGGTCGTCTGTGCTATTAGAAATGGATGGGAAAGAGGAAGGGCGGAGAGAAACCAGGAGTCGAGATTAGCCTACTCTTAACGAATGGCGCCAAGGGATTCGCAGTTTAACATCCCATCCGACGGACGGCCCACTCACCCATACTGCTTTCCACAAAGCACCTCAAGTCGTGTCGTCGTCGGTCGTGATGCCACTGAAAAACATTTGCTGCCTCCAGGATTCGAGCCCGGACCCTCTCGGTGGGAAGCCAGTACATTAGCCACCGCACCATCCTGATCTTCTGAATTTAAAGGCAATTTCATAAAAGAAAATGGTTAACACTTTTGGCGAATTTCCCCTTGCCAATAGATTGAAAATAATTAATTTGTAATTAAGATAAATAAAAATTAAATACTTGTAAAGTCGTGTGAAAATTTTGCCTATGGTAATGAAGATGTCCACTTGAGGAATGCGAGAGATACTGATACAGAAGGGGTGAGGAATGGGATGATGGGGCGGTTTATTTGGATGTCTTGTTACTGTAGTTCCTTGGAGAGCGGGTAGTTTAGATAGACGCAGTAGCATTGACTTTATTTACGGGTAGCAGCACGCAGATAGGAGATGAACGACAGGGAATGATCTCTGCATAAAAAAAACAAAATGATAAAAGCGTCGTCGTGAGGTGTGTGCACTCCCGGATTGCCTAGGATCCCTGTTCTTCTACGCTAAGCGTGAGGCGTAGACGAAGTCGAGGGCGTGTTTCCGCCGACCGCATTCGCTTTCGATTGCGCGGGAACCGCACTAATCTTCTGTCCTCGTCTCTTGTGGATCGTGACAGGTCGGCGCGCCGTTCGAATCGCTTTCTTCAGGGAAAAAAGTCGCGCGGGGAGCCCTCTTTCTGTTCTCCGCTTTCCCTCTCTCTCTCCGCGCCCCTTCCACCATAAACCTTGCCCGAAGGCGTTCAAGTCTCCGCAGGGCGGTAACGCACACTCGCTGGCCGTAATCGGCGAGCATCGTCTCCCGGCCGCGGTGCACCATCCCTCGCCGTCGGGGCACAGAGTGGACCAGGATGCCTTCCTCCTTCCCTTCGGCCCGCCCCTCGTCCACCTTCGCGCAGTCTCCTCCGCTGCAGGTGCTCGTACCGCATCTTCCTCTTCTCGGGCCCTCCCTCCGATCTCCGCTTCCCCCTACCCACTCCCGCCCCCGGCCGTCCGCCCCCTTTCCCTCCCGCCACTCTCACGCACTCACTCTCCGTGCGCCCCCTCCTCCCGCCCCCCACTCCTCGGCCTTCTCTCCCTCCAGTTTCTACTCCCGGCCCGATTTTCTCGTGGGAATCGTTCCTCCTCCCACCCCACCAACCTCTGAGCCCTCTTATCTCCCATCACCCCTTCCGCCTCCTCGACCCCTTCTCCCCGTTGCCTTCTCGATCGCTCCCCTCCATATCTCTCTCTCCAGCCCTCTGCCCTCTTCCCCACCTCCCCTCCCGCCGTCATTCTCATCGAAACTTCGTGCTCGCCTCGCCAACCTCCCTTCCCACCGCCACACCGCCATTTTCCTGAACAGAATCTTTCCTCGCCGCCGTTCTGTGCCCACGGGATGCGCTTAGGCCCCCTCGCTCCAGTGGCATTGTGCTGGAGGCAGTGTGCGGCGCGAGTGATTTGGCGTAGTTGGCCGGTGCATATTTCGTAGTTTGTACTCCGGGTGCTCTCTGGAAGTGTGGTCATCACTCTGGTGCCGAGTCTATTTACCAGAGATGCTAGCAGAATGTCTGAAGCAATGTTTCCCGGTTACTAAGAAATCATTTTTGAAAATTGAAATCAAAACCTGGCCGAAACAATTTTCTCTCACTTAAATAAGTTAAACGTCGAAAATGTTTCATAGTGTCATTCTATGCCTGAATTGTTTGGGTTCTCTGGCAGAATTAAATTCGCTTTTATCATATTATTCTATTTTATCCTTATTCTTTTTGGTGTTTGTCATCCAGTAGTAAATGATATTGATCGTTGCTGTTGTGTAAGAAGTCGATTCCATTGAAAGTCTCACGTTATTATAGACAATTTTGGAAATCACTTTATTTTGTTCGTAGTCCACGGAAAGGAAAACATCTTACGGAACATGGTGAATGAGAGTAAATACCTCTGGGAAAAATATTAGAAGCCCATTTCTGTTGATTTTCAATTAATGATCCTCTCTAACGCATTGGAGTGAGTGCTTTTAGATGGTATAATTGAAAATAGGACTAGCGCGGCAAGTAGAAAGGTATAAGCGCCTGAGAAATAACCTTGCAAGAATATAATATGACAACCTTGAACTTTAAAATGCTATAATGTTTGAATAGGGAAAATATGTCTTTACCAGTGGTGCTTGTAGCTGGATGCTAAGCTTAATATTTGCCTTTTGAAAGGTGTTCCGGGAGGAAATGCCAAGATTGAAATAGTTAAGCAGTAATTCTAAATAAAAAAACGTAATGGCTATACGAGTCCGGTTCTCAACGTTTATCAGTAAATACATGTAATGAGGGGCCTTAGGATCAGCCCTTTTTGGCCCATGCTGAGTGGAGTTAAACGCGAAACTAGGAAGCAACAGCTGTTTGAAGGGTTATCGAAAGGAGGAATTCAAAACTTTGGCAACACTCCCACCCATGCTTCGACCAAACCTCTTCTCACGCCACTCTAAATAAACTACTCCGATGTGTTTTTGACTTTTTCTCTCCGGTTTCGATATTTTCCAATCATTCTCCTGTTGATGCATCATTTTTCTCCCAGCAGTATTACTTGAATCCAGTGGTGAAGTCTTGTCTTTTCTTTCGTGTTCATTGTGCGTTGATGAGCGATACGAATTAATATAAGTATAATGATAATTTTTGGAGTATTCATTAGACGTTTATCAGTCTAATACACATAAGAACTGCCAGAATAAACTCTCACCAAGTTTCAATTTTCACTATTAGCGGAATTTGAATATTGCTTTAACAGATATAATAGAAGTCGTAATCAATGCTTGATTTAGTGTTTGATATAAATTTATGGCTGATCTTTTCGATAAATTTAAGAGTTGTTGAGGGTTATTGGAACTCAATTACCCGAAAAATAAACTTCATGCAGATACAATCTATTCTAAGAGTCTTACTATACATTTAATTGCCCTATACAATGCACAGTGACATAGCCTGGCCTACTATAACTCAAGATAGGCCGGGGCTAACCTATTATCATTCAGGGAGCTATTTTTAGCCTTAATTCATTGTGAGCAGTGATATATGACTGATGAATGCACTTGGTACACAATTGGGTTTGAACGTCACGACGTCCACTGGATATAATTCAATTATGGCCCCGTCTATGGGAGATTGCTAGGCTGCCTTCGCCCGTACTATGTGACACTCAAAAGAGCGATCAGATTCTGCGGTGAACCAAATTAAATACGCTTTGCTCTTTGTGTAAACTTATTCATTAATAATCAAGAGGTGTGTTGTTATATTCAATCAGTTATTAAAGAACAAAAATCCTTGTCCTCACATCGATACTTCAGTAAATTAGTTTACAACCATCTGGGAAATGGTAAAGAGATGGACTTAATGGAAAATAAGTCACCTCAGAGCTACTCTTCGTATTCAATCTTATGCTTCGTGATTAGTTCCTCTACTGGTTATATGAATGGACACATTTCATGTAATTTCAGGTAGAATCCTACACATTCCAAAGAAACTGCGGGAGATGCCGCAGCTGTAACTTTTAACGGAGTCATTCGCTAATATGTAATTAAATGCAATTGTTTCAGAGTGTAAAAATCATTGAAGGCGGATGATTTTTACACTCTGAAATGACTCTGATGATTGAATGATGACTCTGAAATTATTGCATTAGGGTTCTTCATATTATCCGTAAGAAGCTGTCAAATAATTTTTTTAATGGTTGATCTCTGGGTATATTATCGAAGTATTTTCGCTCTTGGCAGCAGATACCTACTGTTATTTATCAAAATCTGTCATAGGAAGCGCTAACATAATTTAATTATTATATTATTCCGCAGTAAAAGATAACAGGCAGAAATTCCATCTGAGAAAATTTTAATTAGTTGTTTTAATTCAATTGATATTATTTGTAATTCTTATGGACTACGTCTCATTGGCAAAACAAGCAACTTTAATCCTTTGTTATGAGTTACAACCTTCGCTGTTCGCCTTCACGAAGATATTATTTTTTCCTCCTTTTCCACTTTCCAGTGCCACGTGAAAAAGGTCGAAAGGCTTACACGAGGTGTGTTCAAAAGGTAAAGGGCATTTTCTATTTTCGCATGGTGCACAGTACTTCTTGAATTCTTGCCACAAGAACAAACGATCAATGAAGGGGACTACTTACAAGTTCAACGCCGTTTACGTGAAGTATTACGAAAAAACGCCTGTATTTGTGGCGAAACAATTCATGGCTTTTGCGCCACGATAACGCTGCTTCCTTATTATTTCAATATTTTTACATGAATTTTTGGCCCTAAACAGCTCTGCAATGATGGCCCAGCGTCCATATTCGCCAGGCATGGCCCCATGTGACTTTTTTATGTTTCCAAAAATAAAGAGAACCTTAACGGGCCTGTATTTGACAAGTATAGATGAGATTAGCAACGCAGCGCTGAGAGAGCTAAAAGCTATACCATAGATCCAGTTCCAGAAGTGTTTTCAGGATTGGAAAAAGCGCTGGCTTAAGTTTATAATATTTAATGGGGACAGCTTCGAAGGTTATTTTAATTGATATATACCAATAAATCAGATTCATTCCAAATAGCTGAAATCCCTATATTTATTGAACACACATCTTACTTAATGTAAGAGTCATGGTGAATGTAATTCCCCTTCCATTTCGATATCTCAGCAAGAGGTGATGTTGTGACGCAGCGCCAGCTTCGACTTGGAATCTTAGCTAGAAGGGTGTTCCCCCGCACCCCCTCCACCTCTACAACCCCGTCTGCTGCGAACACCCTCTTCTCGTTTCTTTGTCATGATTTTTTTCTCTGGACCCGTCGCTCCCCCCCCCCCACACACACAACCCAGTGGTAGTCATTGTCACCGTAAAAAACCTCAGGGAGCTCTCTCGTGAGCTTTAATTTTCCTCAGCTTGGCGATGGCCCCAAAAAAGCATGACGACCTGTGTGCGAAAGAATCGGCGGATTAACCTCCGTCGTATATGTTTTTTTGGTGTCGCGTCATCACGCGGAAATGATCTCAAGCAAGTTGGAAAGTCAGTCTTGGAAATCTTATCCTTCACTGGACAGATACCTGAGTGAAACATTGGGGATTCAACTTGGTTTTTAAAAATTTGGAAAACATGAATGCCATTTAATTATTTTAATTAACTTAATTTTTAGATCGCGAAATCCAGGAGGCCGAAAAAATTGTTTAATTTCAATGCATGGAAATTCGTAGATGTTGTTAGCACAGTGGGCAAAGCGCTGAGCTACTAGCCGGAGGGTATGCATTCGACCCATGTTGACATTCCCGACCTGATCTTCCTGGGAAACCATAGCCGGCACAGGGAAAGGAACTGACCCCCCTACCCGTGTGTAAATTTCACACGCCCTCCGGCTTAGTACTGGGTTAACTCTACCATCACCTACCAAACCATTTTGGGCTGATGACTGCGGTTGATTTTTGGTAAAATATTGGAAGTGATTACGTGTCTGGTGATTTGATTTTAAGACAGTATGTGGTGGAATACTTTTCATAAAATTAACGTGGACATACGTACATAATATATCATGTCATTGTCTAAAATGGTAACATATCGTGCTGCCCTCCATAGTAATGGCGTTGGTAATACACCTCAATGATTGGTGCTGGTAACTTTGGAAAAATTAGTCATTATTTCACAAAAGTTATAATAAAAGTGAAAATAATCGTAGCAGTTATTGTCTCTTATTTTGTTGTCGCTCTGATCAACAATTGCCCGAAAAAAAATCGAGTGAATAGGCTAATGGATGAGGTGCCTCGGTTTGGCTTGAATGACGCATATTTTTATTGGTTTCAAATTTAATTTACACCATCCCGAATTTCTTGAGGATTGTCTTCTTTGAGGAACGCCTGATGGTGACGCTCAACGTCGAAACCTGGGTCGTATTTTAAATGAAGTGTGTGGAATAACAAAGTCATTAATTTCGTTTAATTTCAATATGTTCAGTAAATTCCATGAAGTTACGCCGAAGACAACCAATTCTTTAGGATCCTGCTATATCCTTGGAAGGAATTGTGAAACTTGCTATCGTAAGAACCGAACACGTGTCAACATCGAACCAAACAGTCCGGGCGTGTTGCGGGAAAAATATACTTTGAGGATCATGTAAATAGTATTTTACGTCAGACAAATATTACATGGATTATTTCCTATCAGTGCGCGTGCGCAAGGTTGTGAATTGAGTTCTAGACTTCGACTATTTTCCGTAATAGAACAGTTGTCGTAAAGCCGTATTATGGGAATGGTTCACACTGAAGTGAAATACTCGGAGTGCATCGGATTTTTGAAAATTTTCTTTTAAACTTGGTTCTTCCATTCCATCGAGCAAAAGAATACTTAGAAATCCCCGTGGTGTTATATATACGGTAAATTCTTCCACGCGATAAAAGACCGATCTCTTTTGTCTTTCTCCAGAAGAGTTGGTCGACTTAAATCAGGGTGCGTTCATTATGTTTTGAACATGCAACACCGAAACACCCGAATATGTTTTTTATCGGGAAAATGTTCAATATCGACTACTGAATATCGTGGACATTTAACAAGTATCTCACGGGATCTACGACAAATGTCCTGAAATAGTAGGGAATTTTATCCCAACGTTGCTAGGTACCCTTTCAAAATGGAAGTTAGCCTTTCAACTACTCACTGGAGTAATTAATTCCCAGCACTTTTACTAAGATGATTCTTTCTAACATGTGCAGATGCTTGGTCTTGTGGCTTACGGCTTCGTGATGCTTTTATTTAACAGAATTACTAATACAGTTTGCAGAGTATACTGTATAATGTAGGTAAGGTAAGTGTGCAGTTTGAAAAGCAGTATTATTCAACCGTTGGTGGGAGGTTTCGCGTGAGGTATGGAGCACGCAGGCGACGAGTAGAATATAGAAGTCACGCTTGTGTTCTTATTTAGTTGATTGTGGCGTCATATAGTCTGCGCCCATTTATTTGCCCTTATTAGACGGAAGTTATATAAGGTGCGCTCAGTGCTCTTTGTCGTCTTAGGCGAATGGGATAAGGTGACGTGATCACGAAATTGATTCCATGATCAGTTAAATCTGGGTTCCCAGTACGCGTCGCGAACTCCAATTTTGGTCTAAGTTAATGCAAGTCTTATTACTGGGTATGAGAGAGAAATGCCCATGGACGTTTGAGCATCTGTCATGGAATCAATCCAGTTTTAAAGATATGTTAATAGGCATAATCTAATCTTAGGTTATTTGTTATGCCCAGCTGATGTCATTCCAGCTGTTGCAGGATTACTTGCAAAAGCTCATTTGCTTAGTGACCATTAGTCATGCTTTTTGCCTCCGTTATACAAACTTCGGATTGGAGTGTTAGATCTGGCAATTTATTGCTGAAGATTTGATCAGCGCAGAGGCAGGTTAAATATTATTCGTTCTCTCTAACGAACAAGTACACCCCTTTGCCTGGTGGGCCCCTTCTTTAAGTGTGTGAGGTGGTTTAGCAAAGTTTGTCAGTGAATACAAATTATTCCAAAACTTCATTTTCATATGTATTCGTTTCTGCCATCATGAATTCTCCATTGTAGCGGTAGTGGTGACGTGTTTCCTCGACGTTAGCCGCCCTTGTGGAGGTGGGTAAACATTTATAACCACCACCTACGTATATATTATCATCATTAAACATTGGAGCCTCTATTCCATACTTTCATTCGTGTGGTAGTGACCATCAACCTCTATTTCGTTTGCAAAACTCTCTTTTGGATTTCTCCCCTGCGAAAGAAATCAGTGGGGTTTGAGAAATGAGTCGAGAAAGTTTACGAATTCGCATCGTTGACACGGGTGGGCAGTTTTGAGCCCCCATTGTAAGAGGTCTTCCGTACGGGCACCAACCTTATTTCATGTCAAATTCAATTATGTGGGTCGCTCTGGCCCATTTACGCGATGGCATTCCGGCGTCGACGAGGGTTACACTGTTGGGCGTTGAAGCAACTCCCAAGTTCGCCGGTGGCCGTTAAAATGAGCTCTGCGCCGTAAAACCCAACACTTCAATTCTAGGATTTTGTCGGCTCCGTAAATTTCGAACTGATTCACGACACATACTCGATTTTCAGCAATGGTCTGAATCTGCTCAAACATGCACGTATTATCTTTAAGGGAAAGTTTCTCGGCGTGTTCGGATTTTGTTTTGAGCTTTGTGCTTACGCATGCTTCTAGTTGTTCGCATTGGAGCGATGGCCGGAGATTTATTTACGGGCGCCGCTAGCAGGATTTTAATTGATCAGATTAATTATGGTTGGGAGATGTATATGATGTAGGTTGATGCTATGAGTAAATATCTCAACGAACCTCTTCCAGAAACTTTTTGTTGTAGGTATTGGGGTTTATGATGGATAAACTTACTTTTTTCTATAATTATTTCTTTGAAAATAAATCATTTCGATGGGTTTGATTTTCTGGATTCCCCTATTGAAAAAAACTACCGACTTCAACTTAAAAAAATAAAATGTCATTCATTAGGAGCCATGATATGTTTCAGAATAATATAACCGTTCCTGTAAATTTTAATAATTAACTGCGTATAAATATTCTCGTTAGTGGTATTGTCATCATGATTTCTCTGTGTACTTAAGTGATAGACAATCGTTTCTGACCAGCTTTATGTTCCTGTGCCTTAGGGTGGTAGTGTGGTTGACTATCGAGCTGAGCACTGGGGTATTGACCGTAGGATCCCGAGTTCAAATCCAAGTGATCCCTCTGGACACCGCTAGCTGAACCCATGCCGGGCGATTTCCCAATTCTCAACTTCAGGGTTCGAGAACTTGGGATTTGGAAAACCACAGGCGGCAAAAAGGAGAGAAACTCCATCCTATCCCGAATGTATTTCACACGCCGAGGGGCTGTTGGGGTGAACCTATCAAAACGGCTTTTCGGCTTGAAGTCTGTGGTTGACGCTTCTGAGGTAGCTTCAGAAGTTCGATTCGTGCGAAGCATATTCCGACTTCACGTTTCCCACTCGATGCAGCTGGCGTCTTTAGAACGATGCATGCGCCAAAGGCTACGCCGTACTCAACGATCATTTTAATGTTGTCGGTCAGTAATTGGTTTGCATATTTACATTTTCATTTCTGGGCATAATTATTGCCTTTTCCTGTCAAATGTTCTTCCCATGCCAAGTCGTTAATTACGGTAATACGCTTTGAAGCATGGCATTCTGTCGCAGCCTGAAAAGTGGACGCTGTTTGCTCCATTCGTGTCTCTCCTCGGCCTCGGCCGTGTCATTATAAGGTACGGTTGTCTCTTGCATGGTCCATCGTGCAGGGAATGTTAACAATTTCGGTGCGGAGAGTCTCGTGGAGCGGATGGGAAAAATGTCCGTACGACCGCGTGTGGTGGCTATGTCCCTCGGACAGGTAGGAATGCGCCTGAGGTTTGCTGGGGCAGGTATCCCGTTCCCCCTCAGTCCCCCACCCATCCTCAGTAGTCGGTGGACAGAGGGATCCCTTCGGGGCGCGTCTCTTTTGGGGACGGGAGTGTGTCGCATTGTCGTGCGAGCAGGAGGTGGATGTTTTCCGAGACCCCTCGGGCGGGATATGGAGGGCAGGTCCTTGGGAGCGTGGAGGGAGCGATCGAGATGTGCTCCCGCGCAAATGCCTTCTTGTGGGAAACGCGCTCCGGACGTAAACATGGGCAAGAGTGTAGGAGGTGGGCTTTATTGCCGTGGAAGGAAGCGGATCGTTGTGAGCTGGGCAGGGCTGAAGATGTCCGAATTATCTTGCGCAGGTGTAAAACATGAATGGATTTCTTCCCAAATTTATTTCTTTGTTATGCCTTCCATTACCCCATTTAAATGAGCTTTATTGGACGTGTATTCATTTGAACGAGATGATTTTCTATTGCCCTTCATAAATTTTTCCTCCTGCATATTAATTAATTGCATTTTCGACGGTGAGAGGGGGAAAATTGTTTTTATGGCCTATGTATTCAATCATATTTGTCTTGCCATCAATATACTATATAACTTATACAATATATCAAAAGGTTGCTTTTGTAACTAGAATTTGTGAAAAAAAATTGTTAGAGATATTTTTAAAGGATCTGCTTTTTATTCGAAATTAATATAAAACCATTCCGTAAGTTGTGAATTTAATTTTATGACGCACAGCCATCCAAGTAATTTCCTAAATGTGTCAGACATTTCATCCGTGCTTGAGTCCAGGTTGGCACGTGATCTCCCGAAAAGAATAATAATCGCTCCAAAACACCTACTGCACAAGGTTATGAGGATATAGGCATCACGCAAAACACGTAAGCCATCGTGATTACTGGCGCGGAGGGCCGGCAAAAATTCGCGATTGAATCACGCAACACCACTTCCCCACCCTCGCATATAGTGGGCAAGCAACTTCGGGCGCGGCGGGGCCCATTGCGAGCGGCACCCACCCACGCACCTTTCCCGGAATCGTAGTTCTCGGGAGCGAGTGCGTCTTCCTCTTTGCCGCTCTCACGTGCGGCTAATCTTGGCCGGATTCTCGCCGCAGCGTGCGCCGGGCGCATTGGAAAAAGTTGGGCGGGTGGAGGCAGGGAAGGCGCGAGAGAGAGAAGCGACGTTGCAACATTCGGAGCGAAAGGAGGGAAAGCGGCGGTGTGTGGCGGAGATAGGGATAGGAAGAGAAGAGAGGGAAAAATGGGGGAAAAGAGGGAAAATAGTGTCCGAAGGGAGGAATCGTGCGGCCGATGCGAGAAGGGGGGCGGCGAGAGGGGCGGTGGGAAGGGCCGCGGGGGCCGAAAGGTGAGGCGGGAAGGGGTCAGCGGGATTGCGGGGCGGTTTGTGGATGGGGAGGGATGATTTTGTGTGTGAGTGTGTATAGGGGAGTTGTTGGTGCGAGAGGGGAAGGTTTGTACGCGAAGGGGGAAAGAAGGATGAAGAGGGGGGGACGGTCGCCGCTTCGTGACTGGCTTTCCCCAGTGGAGGAGAGGCCGCATGTATGCGTGTTCCCACGCCGTGATGCCCGGCCAGCCTGCCAGCCGCGGCGGCAGCAGCAGCAGCCGTGGGCGTGCGTGAGTGGTGCTGGGCCGGGGAGAGTCGTGAGGAGGGGGCGGGGAGGGGCCCGTCGTGCCGCGGCCGCCTCGCCCCGCACTTCCCCCTCGCCGCCGCCCCCTATCCTCGCCCTCCCCCATCCACGTCCGTCCCTCGCTCGCCACCGCTGCCCTTTTCGCGGAGTCGTGCCATGCCTCCCCATCCCCCTCCATCTCCTCCGTCCGTTCGGTCGTTGCGCTCGGGAGCGTCTTTTGCGGCGATCGGGGAGGCGGTGCCGAAAGGGTGCCGAGGGTGCCAGGGGTGCGGTCGGCCGGCGGGATGGGTGAAACCGCGCTCCGCGGACCCTTCTCCGCGGGCGCCCTAGCCGGTGGAAGGGGGTACTGCTGCGTTGCCTACTCCATGAGGTTAACCCCCCTCTTACCTTATGTCTATCCCCCTCCCCCACCGCCATCCATCCCCCCGCCACCCGAAGGAACGGGTTTTACCTGTTGCGGATATCACGAGCCTCCACCCCCTCCTCCTACTCCGTTTCCATCTTCCTCTTGTCTGCACCTTTTCTGCTCTCCATCTCATCCTATTCTATTTTCCGCGTAGCTCTCCATTATTCTGCCGTATATAATCCGAAAGCCGAAGGAATGCAACGCATGGGGTCCAAAAGACTGTGGGATAAATTTTTCGGCTTTATAAATTACTGTTTACCGTAAATCTCGATGGGAAGGTTGTCAAAGTCAGCCTCAGATAGTTAATGAGTTTTTTGTGTTTGTTTAAATGGAAAAAACGTTCTTGAGAGCAACGTGAAAGTTAAAGGTGGGTAAGATTTTTATATCTTTCCACAATCACATTGGTTCCGATTCCCTTTTTCTCTTGTTTTTGATTGACTTTTCAATTCGGTTGGGAAAGTGGTTAAGCTAAAATTCTCCTAGCATACCATCCGCCACGCGAATCTTTGAAACATTGTTTTTAAGGGTGCACGTAATATATGGACGCGATTAAATCCATTTTATGGATGGAAACTATGAAGGTGTACTTATAATTGACATATTATTAATGTAATACATCTGCCAAACGAAGTCGTCCAGCCTGACTTATGTTTTGAGGAATAAAATAAATGAAAATATTCCTATGCATTTGAACTTGTATTTATTTTTTTAAATGTCAAGATTGAAAAATTGCTGAAAAATGCAATGTTGAATACGTCAGAACGAAGGCAATAATTTCTTTAAAGAATAACCCCAGCAGAATGAAGAGGTTTTACCGCAGGTCAGATTTTATTGTTCTCGAATCGTAAGCCCAAGTTTCTCTTTAACTGGGAGCCCAAATGCAAATAGAATTTTATTTTTTTACGCTGGCCTAAAACTTTCTCTTCTCTCTCCGTATTTTGCTAGAGGCAGAATTGGCATATTTTACGTCTTATTATCTGACCACATTGTGTTTCCCATATCCCTCTTCGGAATGTCCTATTGGAGGTTGATTAGAATTCCTCTTTCCCCTACTAGCATGACGTGAAGTTTATCTATTTCAAATCTTACGTCTCTTTTAGGTTTTTTGTAAAAAATTTATTTTAATGGGACTGATTTATTTATAGCTTTAAATTTAGGATTTAAATTTCCGGAATGTTGATGGTTGCCCGCGCGATGAAACCTCCGAGAGCCATGTTAGTTGACGTAATGTCTTACGGGAATGCTAACCATTGACACTTGCGTGAAGAGGTGACTACATCTCCCACCTTGAGAAGCCGTGTCGTATCGGAAGCTTCAGAGAGTTGAAATAACTAATAATAGATTAATGTTTTCAATTCACTTAGAATTACGCTGAGCATATTTTTAAATTAACGGTCTATTAAAATGATTTAGGGATGAAACACGCATCCTTCGGAAGTTAATTAGCCTCATTCATCCCCCCATATCTGCTGTGCATTGTGGGTGATATGAGACCGCTTTGTTAAAATAATTATAACGCCGGGCGACGTTGAGTATCAATTTTCTCTCTTCACATTTCAGCTTGCGCGCAACCAAAAAACACTATTGTGGTCTCGTCATGAGACTTCGAGTGTTCTTTTGTCTCTCCTTCCTGCATTTCCTTGTCTTTTTCTCTCCCGTCCTTCCCACCCCCATCCTTGCGACTCCTCCATTCCCCCCCCCCCGCGACCCTCCTTCATTCCATCGTTCTCTCCATCATCCCAATCTGCCGCCCTTCTACTTCCCTCACGCGTCCCCTGAAAGGAATAACGGGAGCGTCCGGCGGGGGAGGGGGTTGGATGGAGGGATCGCCGCCCTTTTCTTCTCCTCGAAGCCTTCCGGAGAGGATTGACGGCGGTGTTCACCTAGCCCCGCCGCCTTGGTGCGTGGTGTGTCCCGTCGTCGGACACTCCCAGAAATCAAACATACATAAATTCAAATCGAACAGATTTAAATGACAGTGAAATGTGCTCGTTGATCTTCGTCTATGGAGTCGATATATCGTGTCGTTTCGTATTGTCTTATGTCTATATTAATTTGAGAAACTTACGGTTCGGAAAGGCATAACTATGCGTTGAATAGTTCCTTCTTTATTTTCACCCTATTAGCGGACTTTTTTTCGACTCTCACATTCAGTATTTGTAAGTCATTCTGGGGAGGGAGGCTGTGACCGAAGTGGCAGAAATTCCTTTCAGTTTGGCAACTAAGGAACGATGTTATTCATTGGCATTGTTGATTAATGTCTTTCAAGGTGTTTTTAATTGATGGATGTTTACGAATAGAGGAGTCGTGTCGTAATTGACGCGAGTATTCGAGAACCTAGTTTCTCTTGTTTACTCTCTGCATCAAAAGACATTTGATAGTATTTAATGAATAGTAGTCGGAGACGTCAAGTCGAATACTTCCCTATAAATAATTTCAATTGATAGTTACATTTTTTTCAAGACTCTTTCGAATTCCATTTTTTAAGACGAATTTTTGGCATCGTAAATAATTGTCTCGCTTATTTGATCAAAAATATTTGCCGGGAATGCCCTCGGAACATTACCGTCCAAAATCCAATCCTGAGGGAAAATGCATAAAAATTCAGGTGCTCGAAGAAAAATCTGTAAGGTAGGCCCACATCGGCACTTCCAGAGGTACAGCCTCGTGTAAGCTTTTCATAAGCGTCCTCTGACCTCTAATCCACCCGCCAACTCCTCACTCACTTCTCCGTGCCCCCTCTCCCACCACGCCCCCCGCCCCCTCATTGCCGATTCTCTTTCATCTCCGCCCCCCACTCGTGTTCTCAATCCACTCACCCCTCCTGACTCCGTCTCATACCCTTTTTCTCGTTCACCACTTGTCCTCCCTCATCTTTCTCATCCCCTCCAGTGCTACCAACCGTACTTAGGTTCACGTCAGCTGTGCGTATGATCGAGGGGTAAAAATTCTAACCAGGGCCCGTTTCTCTAAGGTACCTGTCAATAATTAACTCATTTTTTACTTGTGCTCGACATTTTAATGTTTATAAATATGCTCCAACGTTTATCGCGTCCACCTTCCAGAAAAAGATTTAGATTGATTCATGTTACATTTACAATTGTTTTCAGGGGAGTTGAAAATTTTCTTTGAGAAACTGGCCGTGGGTTAAGTGCGTATAAAACTTTAAAATAATGATAGAAAGCTCTATTAAGTCATATGTTGATTCAAATATATTTTTTGGGCTGTGAGCTCCGTTCATGAAACATTGCTCCATTATCGTTTTCATCCCGCTGTTATTCATTACGAAGCTCGTATCCAATGAATGGGGATTCTTTTCAATCTGCCCCATTGCACTCCAATTGTTTAAGGTCCAATTTTCCTATATTTATTTCTCGTTCTTCGTTAAACGAAAGTATCTCTCGTCTTTGTTATACATCATTTAATTTACTCCTTGTGTTCTCTGCCCATGGCGCTCACAAGTGTCTTTACATCGTCTCTTTTTTTTTCTCTCCCGTGCCATCATTCTTTTTCACATGCCTCTTTACGATCTTCATCTCTAGAATCACATTAGAGTTTATTGGCCTATTACTCCTGCTTCATGTTTCTGGTGCATTCAATCCTAAAACTCCACGCGGACGTTTCGGCGCGCTCCTTACAGAGGGAATCAGCGTCGTTTAAAAATTGTTTCCATATACGAGTTTGCATTTGTCGTTAGTATATTTTTCCCGTGCTCTCCGTGGAGGCCATTGTCGGCGGTTGGCAACGCCGTCCCGCTCCCTTTCCCCCCCACCCCCCGTCTCTCACCCGCCCCATTTCTCACCATCTCCCGCCGCCCCATGAACTTCCTTCGCCCCCATCCACCCGATATCCACCCCTCCCTCCCCCTCCTCCTGCATCTCTCCTCCCATTCCCTTATCCTCCCCCCGCCCACTCCAGCCCTGTAATTGCCTCTCCTCCGCAGCCAAATTCCCTTCAAAACACAGCGTGCGAGAAGGAAACCTATTTTAGTTTCGTCCTCTTTTTTGTTTTTTCCACATTTTCTTCCCAAAGAGCCATTTCCCATTGCCTCGTCATTAGGCTCACCCGTCCATATTCATTTCCTGCCGATCAAAAAGTTATCCCTGTCGTTCCTTCCTTGAGGAACCTTTCATTTTTCCATCTTCCCTGGTCTCTCCTACTTCTCTCCCTCTCTTCCGCCCCGTCTGGGGCGTTTGTCTTTGCAAATGATTGAGATTATGCCATTGATTGTTGAGTTTCACGGCCGAGGATATGCTGAGAACATTTCTAGTTCGGAATGATAAACAGCCTCCTGACGACCTTGTTTATCCAGATGCGTTCATTGGGGGTGTAGCCAGTGCTCCAGCCAAACGAGGCGATTGTTGAGACTCATTGTGTGAAGTGCCCGGCTTCTCTGGGGAGATTGATTTTATTTGCGTATGACTTGACGCCACGAAGACGATTTTGCCGTAAATCTCACCGCACGATTTTTTCTCAAGTATCGCCGTGAAGATGCTTGTGAGGCCATATTTGATTCTTGGATGATAGTCAACCTTCTGCAGCCTCTTTTTGAGAGTATGGTGACCAAAATAAAAAATACAATAATTGATTTGCGATTTGAACGTGACTCCTTCGTTAGCAGGTAAAATAGTAAAACGTTTTTACTTCTCATTTGTCTTCAAAAATACTTATCGAGTATATATTGATGGGCTGTAGCTTTGCAGCAATATGTTTTATGGGAAGAACTTTTTAAATAGTAGTAATACGTACTGCTCCTGAAGGGATATCCTCAATCATTAAGGTATTATTACGTAGTAAACGTACAGAGAATGGGATGTACATGTAGATGATAGGAATCTTCATAATCATGAAATGCGTATGTGGTTTTTTAGGTTTGTGATATATATATATATATATATATATATATATATATATATATATATATATATATATATATATATATGTATTAGCATTTAACATTCCATGCGAGTGTGTTCTTGCATAATTTACTAATCAGGTAGCATAATATGAAATTGCAAACTCTTTGAAGTCTTTAGAAAAAATATGACAATAATAAATAGATAATATTTGTCTTAGTCTTTTAAATGTGGGCTTGAGATGGGTACTTGGGTTTTTAATTATTTTTAATGCAGGAAATGCAATTGAAAATGGCTTACACCCTGTGAACCCATCTGTGCCCTGTTCGGTTTAATAATCTTCATGCGTTGATTTAGTTATTATCAATACGTTGCGAACGATAATATATGGATACAGATTGCCGTTAAGTGAAGAAAATCCTTGAATGACATGTTCGAACAGGCCCATGGATATTTGGGGAGTTCTTCCGCAAAACTTTTCCAAAGTGCATTTATTAAAGGATTATAATGTGTACTGTGTCACCGGGATGATTTATTCCTTTCCACTTTCCCCTGATGGGACGTCACGCGGACTCCGCTAGATAAACTGCCGTTAAATATGTATCGGCCAATGTTGGCCGATACATATTTAACGGCAGTTTATTTACTCGCAGAGTCCGCGAGACGGTTCCAGACAGTCCTCCCGCCCGCCATCGCCCATATCCCATGTAAAAGTGAGCACATGTAGTTACCTGCGCGTCTCGCCTTTCTCCCCAACTGTAGGGAGAACCATTGCGAGATTGAGCGCCGGCGGCGCAACAAGATGACCGCGTACATCACGGAGCTGTCGGACATGGTGCCCACGTGCAGCGCCCTCGCCCGCAAGCCCGACAAACTTACTATTTTGCGCATGGCCGTGGCACACATGAAGGCCCTCAGAGGTGAGTTCCATTCTTTCATATTCCCGACATCACCCACCTTTTCACGCACTGCTTCTCTAATTATATTAATTTATGTGTGTATAAATAAATATGTATATATTTATAATATACATACATACATAAATACGGCAACACTTTGTGCATATTAAAAAAGAAACCTTAAACTATATTTTGATAGTCTCTTTAGTTTGTGTGTGTGTGTGGTTTGTATGGATATATATGTGTGTGTGTGTATATACAGGGTTCGTCCGGAAAATAAGTGTACTGACTCCTGGGCTGGGCGCGCCGCTCCAGGCGCGCCCAGCACCGCTCTGACGGGCTGCGATTGGAGGGGGGTATGTTGGAAAGCCACGCTGAAAAAGGCAGTCGGCTCTGAGCTGTGGTGTAGTGAGGAGCTCTGTTAACGCGAACCTCCACGCTCGACCCACGTCAAGGAACGCGATGCCGAAGTTTTTGGAGCAGCGTTATTCCATCAAATTTGCGGTAAAGCTTGGGAAATCGTCTACCGAAACTGTCGGTATGATTAACCAGGCTTACGGGGAGTCAGCCATGTCCACAAACATGATCTTTCGGTGGCACAAGATGTTCGTGGAGGGCAGAGAAGAGGTCGACGACGAACCACGGCCTGGACGCCCATCAACGACACTCACCGACGAAAATGTGCGAAAAGTTCGCGATGTACTCTGATCGTCGTCTTAGTGTTCGGATGATAACAGAGCAGTGTAATGTGCCAAAAACAATAGTGCACGAGATTATTAGGGAGCAATTACAGATGCGAAAAATTTGTGCAAAGTTGGTGCCGAAAGTGCTCAGTGATGATCAAAGACTCAATCGTTTGGAAATCGCGACACAACTTGCGGATCACTGCAAAAATTATCCACATTTTTTAGAGAACGTTGTTTCGGGTGACGAGACGTGGATCTTTGAGTACGACCCGGAGTCGAAGAGACAAAGTGCGGAGTGGCACACCCCATCATCACCCCGTCAAAAGAAAGCTCGCATGAGCTAATCTCGGATCAAGGCGATGCTCATTGTCTTTTTTGACAAAAGGGGAGTCGTCCACTACGAATTTGTACCTGAACGACAAACTGTAAATGCTGCATTTTACGTCCAAGTGCTCGACAGGCTTCGAAAACGAGTCGCCCGCGTCCGGCCAGGGATCAAAAACACCTGGCGGCTGCATCACGACAATGCGCCGTCTCACACCGCGCTTGTCGTGTCGGACTTCTTGGCCAAGCACGGCGTGGCAACGCTGCCGCACCCGCCCTACAGCCCGGACTTGGCACCACCGGACTTCTTTCTGTTCCCGAAGATAAAGAGGAGTTTGAAAGGAACGCGATACGGGACTTCGGACGCCGTCAAAGAGGCCGTGACGACGTGTCTTCGAGAGGTTCCCGATGATGCCTTCGCGGGAGCGTTCCAGGAATGGGAACGCCGCTGGAACAAGTGTATCGACTCACAAGGGTCCTATTTTGAGGAATATTAGCTTAAGATATGTAAAAGTGTAATAAATTTTTTTTCCTGAGCTCAGTACACTTATTTTCCGGACGAACCCTGTATTTCAGTCAGCACTACCCAACTACTTTACGATTGCCTGGATTTGAGGAGTTTTATTTTACAACAAATGCCATAAACTTAAAATATTCGCTCTAAAATTTCTAAAAATCAAGGCCACAGAGGGATAGCAAAACTTTAAAAAAAACTCAATCTTGACGAAGCTATACCTCCGTCTCCACAAGATCCGGAAAGTTACAGTCCTTGACATCTGGCTCAACTTTGCATCTCTATTACGCCAATTTCACCGTCCTGAACCCAATTCTTTCTTTCCTTCTTCAAACGCTTTGCAACATGTGTGGGCCTTGGATTTCTACACAATTTTCCTTAAATTCATTCTGTCATTCACTCAAAATACCCCAGCCCCTCATTCCCACAAGATTTGAACTCCCGAACGTCTTCTTCCCCCTCCTCTTTCTCTCTCCTTTCATTCGGCCTTCCATTAGTTGTTTTTGTACACCTTTGGCTCTGACTATTAAGTTTAACTTTGACACTTAAGATGAAATTGGGGCGTAGCCAATGGCCTTCAACAGTGAGAGGTTTATAAGGAAGTTGAAAGAAACATTTTTGTTTTAGTAGTGGTGGAAGAAATTGGATGCGATGTAAAAAATGCGATGGTTTCCCGTACCCAAAGGTATTACTGAGGTCAGTGGAAATTCATGCATATTGATTGGCTGAAAAAATTCATGCGTGGTATAAACGTAGTTAACATATGGAAAAGAGTAGAATAAAAATTCGACGGCGGTTTTAATCTGCTCCAACATAATTCAGCGAAGAATGGGGAAAGAGAGTTACCCCCGTTGGTGTCAAAACTTCGCTCGAACATGTGGTCGTTGAATTGGAAATCATTTTGGGACCTGGAAAGGTCGGCAAGGTGTGTTTAAGAGTTGTAGGCAAGAATTTCATTAGAGAGATAATGGAAAATCATTTTTTTAAGTCGAAAGAGGCTAAATTTTAATGCATCGTAAAACATTTAGGCTTTTCGTTTCAGGATAAGGTTTTAATGACTTTTTAACAGAAAACGAGATGAATAAACATAATTCACTGAATCTGAAAGTTGTCGAGGTACCAGGGAGCAAGTCGGTGAGTTTATCACGGAACCTATAGATCGCGTTAGGGCATGGAAGTTCGTGAATGTTGGGAAGATAATACAGCTTTGGGACAGAATTAGTATTGTTTAGGTAGAATTTTGACTTTATTGGGGTGGAACATGATTTGAGGATTGTTTTGGCTTTTGAAATCATCACGCAAAAAATCATATTTTTTGGTCAGGATTGAGATGATGTAGTTTTTAGTAAGTAGATTTGAATGGAAATACCCCTTTGAAATTCTGTTTTTGGATTGCCTTACTTTATCTTATTCCCATTTAGCCATAAACAGAGCAGCCATTCGGACCCTCGAGGCTTAATATATCACTCTCTGTCTTGATCATGGAGTACTTCATTTATTTCATTACTGTTTCTTAATCTTCAGAATTCGGCTTGTTCTCAGAAAACCATTAGTATGCACCGCAAATAATTTTTCTTGGGGAATTCTCAATGCATTACTTCCCGAAATACTTTAAGGCTACATTCCACAATTTTCGCGTTGTAGGTCAATAAATTAGGTTTTAACATTTTTATATTTCCATAATATACGTTGTTACCCATGATACGGGGGTAACTCATTTTTCTAGACCACTGTCCCTATCTTTTCACGATTCTTGGGAGACATTTGTGGAATCTGATTAGGCACGTCTGAAAACTCATTCCTCATCGCTTCACGTGCCACTGTCATCACCGATGTCAGCCCGACTATAGTTTTGGATACTGCCTTCATGCACGATGGCCTATACCAAATAAGAACTGGTCTCAAAACTATAAGGAACATTGTTTACAGGAAAATTCTCGATTCGCATAACATACTTCCGATTCTTACAACAAATTCTGATATTCCGATTTTTCCCAATCTTCTTAAAATAATTGAGTGATTCCCGAATCTTTCCAGAGTTTTCCAACTGATTGTTTGCACTCCTTGACTACACATACAATTAAGGATTTCTTGCGGCATTTCGTTCCTTGCGTTCAAGATGATGCCAAGGTAACAAATCTTATGCTTCAATTAACAGTAATAATTCAGTTTTTCGGACGATCTTATTTACTTACTTATCTTTACGGTTTTACGTTGAAACATAATACCAAAACAAGAAACAAGTTTCGAACTTGTGACCTGCAGGTTAGCCGTGTAACCAGGAACGATTAGGTTTACATTATTAATGTCGCTTGCAAGAAAATTCTATTGCATAACACTAGTATTTTGGAGACAGCCTAGAAGGCATAGGCAAAGACACCTTGAGAGTTCGTTGAAATTCAAGTCACGCTTCAGGCGACTTCCAAGAAGGAGACTCGCTCTACGGATTCAGTTTATATTCGTGGGGAGAGGATGAATGAGATAGCGGGTGGGTAACTTTCGCTTAATTTTATAAGCTTTATGTATCGGCTAATAACTTGCCGTTAATTATAGGCCCGGAATAACTTTTACTAATTATCTTTTCGCATTCTGAAATATTAAATGCTAGAATAATAACTTCCTGCACCCCAAGCCGGTATCTTGCCTTTGGCCCAGGCTTGACGCGGTTTCCGGAGCGGAGGAGGGCGGGGGGGGGGGGAGAGAGAGAGACTTGCGTGAGCACGCGATGACAAGGGGGGATGTGATCGGCTAAAAATCGTCAAAAAATAATGTTAAGCAGTAATCGACAATGCGTGCCCACCACTTCAAAAAAAAAAGCCTCGTACGCTGCTCCTGTTGCGGTTACGTGAAGCAGGAGGCGCTAGTTGCCGGACCAGGCCCTCCTATCGAAAAACTAACCACATCATTCGCCGCACTCCACAGCGATTTAGCTTCGAAATCCGACAAATGTAAATTCAATGACAGGTCGGGATCCTATTTCAACCAAGTTTCCCCGCTCTCGATATCCAGGCCATCAACGGTGACTTTAACTCCACACCGTACGGTTACAGAATGCCAAATACTTCATATTCGACTTCGGACAAATTTCACCACTACACCTACTATCCCTACTCCTCCGACTCATGTGCAGGCATCACAGTTCATGGGGTTACGTTGTGATTGCAAAGACCGGGATTGATGTGGTGACTCCCTCCTGATGAGGAAAAGAACATCACGGACCATTGTTTCGAAGGTGCACGTGGCTGTGACCCATCGCCTGCCGTGCTGCGAGCAGTTCACACGCTCAAGAGTGCGTGCTTACCTTCTGTAAGAGATGAACACCAAGCACTCACTAGGAGACTGAAATATGAGTTCATAATTTGATGTTTTAATTAATATATTTACATAGCATAAGTTTGCTCTCAGAAAAGGACCCAGATTTTCCCCAATTTCACGGGTGGTAAGCAAATTTGTTACACATTTGGAATTACAGGAATGTTCCCGATGTTTCCTATTTCCTGGTTGCTATAGCGTTATAAGCTTTGAATAATTGTTTGGTCCATGCAAGGAACGTATTACTTAAAATGAAAGGGTGCTAGGTAAATTTTCCAAAATTTGGAGATTTTTCTTTAATCTTCAGAATACCTAAAGCCTAGGAAAGAGTTACCAAAATAAAATAAAGTCATTCATGGGAATAGTCTGAACACTACATTTCAGCATCAACTAGTACACGTATTCTCTAATTCCGATAAACTGGTGGATTGATTCAAGGAAACTCTCGTTCGCACTGAAAATAAGGAAGAACATAACATGGAATTAAAATGAAAAATGCTCATAAAAAGCATTTCCCATTTGTGAGTAAGAAGATATTACTTCGCATATGTTTTCTTTTTGGAGTTTTTATTGCTCTTTTGAAGTTGAGTGGGACAAAATGCGCACATGTGTGGGTGCACACCATATGTACAAGTCGTATGCATACGTGTGCGTGTTTATATCAGTGATTTTTTTAAATTGTATTAATCTTTTTGAAAATATCTTTTACGCTAGTATCTATAAATCGCCCGTGCTTTGGACATTAAGTATTATTATTAAAAATTAATATATATATATTTTTTTACACACACACACACACACACATATATATATATATATATATATATATATATATATATATATATATATACTCAGTCACTACTTCTATATCTTCAGAGGAAGACGGATTGTTTCCGTCGAAATATCAAGAAAATACGTGTGAGTGTTCTCTTTTTTTGTGTTTCTATATTATGTGTTACTGTGTATTGTACTATTCGGCACTTCCGTGTTACGTCTATGAAAGCATATATATATATATATATATATATATATATATATATATGTATAAATATATATATATATATTTTTTTTAAGGTAATCTACCGGTTAAGGTAGGTTTTTCGATGGACACAACTACCAAACAAATATTTTGTGGCTACTAACAAAACACAACCCTAAATTCTACTCTACACCAGGTCCCTCTTCATCTCTGAGTACTTTCTTCCGCCCTTCATCCCGTCCAACATCCCTATCCTGTTCCTTCCCTTTCCTCTTTTGCCCAACATTCTACCCTCTATCACAGTCTTCAACATCCCACTGCCGGTCAACACCCCCTTCATCCACTTTTCCTGCCTCCATAGGATTGCTCCCAACAAACCCCTCTCTTCGCCCACCATACCAAGTACTTCCTCATTTGTTTTCTTCTCTGTCCATTTCACCTTCTCCATTCTTCTCCACACCCACATTTCAAAAGCCTCCAGTCTACGTCTATCCTCCTGCTTCAATGACCACGTTTCCGCGCCGTACATAGCTACGCTCCATATCAAAGTTTTTACGAGTCTTTTCTTAACATCCTTACTCAAAGTCCCCGTCATCAACTCCCTCCTCCTCGTGAAAGCCTCTTTGCCTAGCGCAATTCTTCTCCTTACGTCCCTACTACTTTGACCGTGTTGGTCCAAAACACTACCGAGATACGTAAACTGTTCTACCTGCTCTAGTTTTTGCCCTCCTATTTTAATGTTAAGCTTGCCCTTTTTCTTTCTAGAAAATCGCATAACCTTTGTTTTATTAATGTTGATTCTCATCCCATACCTGTCGCACTGAATTTCCAATTCACTCAGCAATGCTTGCAGCCCCTTGGCTGACTGACAAACTAAAGCTTGGTCATCAGCAAACCTAACTGATTTTACGAATTCCCCGCCCACTTTCATTCCTACCTCTAGTTCTTCCCATGCCTCTTTGATCATTTCCTCTGCATACAGGTTGAACAGCAACGGTGATAATGGGCAACCCTGCCTTACACCCCTTCCTAACACTGCCCATCCTGTCTCCCCGTTTCCCACCCGCACCTGAGCAGTCTGAGACATGTACAGGTTGCGGATTAGCCTCCTTTCCCTCCAATCTATTCCTATTTTCTGCAGAATACTCATTAGTTTTTCCCAATTCACTCTATCAAACGCTTTTTCGAAATCTACGAAACAGGCAAATACCTCCTGGTTGTGTTCTATATTCCTCTCGATTAATAATCTCATTACTGCAATGGCATCACGCGTACCTCTCCCCTTCCTAAACCCAAACTGATCATCCCCTAAGTAATCATTTGCCCTACTCTCTATCCTTTTGTTTATGATCCTGAGAACAACTTTAGCTGCGTGGGATATATATATATATATATATATATATATATATATATATATATATATATATATATATATACATATACAAAAATATATATACAGGGTTCGTCCGGAAAATAAGTGTACTGAGCTCAGGAAAAAAAAATTTATTACACTTTTACATATCTTAAGCTAATATTCCTCAAAATAGGACCTACCGTCTCCGAAATTCCGATTTCCGTGGGCAAGAAGCTTGCGGAGATGCTTAAGACATGGGTCGCTCAATTTAATGCAATTTATCTCCCGGTCAATCCCAGGGCCGTGGGTATCCTTTAGTTCTCAAGAATCGAGAGATTGCTGAAATAGCAATAGAATTGTGTTGGAACTATAGATGTTATGCTATGGAGAATGGATATATTGTGGAAGGCAAGGTCGTCATTCATGTCGTTGACCGGAGTGAACGCATGGCCGTTTGCAGTCATATTGAATTTTCAAGTGATAAACGCGAGATCAACCTACAAACGTGCAGGATCGTCCTCCTCCTATCACAATGCTCTATCAATATCGTCAGCATGCGCTTTCTCTGGATCCACATAGTACTGCGTCTTGAAAATTTCATTTTTAAGACGCTAAAATTCCGAAATTAGGACCTTTTGACACTTTCTATATGACTTGTCGGAGAAAGGCTCTTAAAGGTTTTGTACGTAAAAGGTTTTAGTTGAAAGACAGTCCAAGTTCCAACCAATAGTGTTGGAAATGTAGACTCTTCATATTTTCGTCTATACACTGGTAATAATTTCCCCGAAATGGATTTAACTATCCAATGAAATCATTTCTGTCCATGAATAAAGCAACTTACTTTTATGAGTAATGCTAGCTAGGTAATTCCAAGAAACATAGTTATCAACCCGAATATTGGTTTGTTAGTTGAGGGTAGAACCCACCTAGTACCAAGCCCAATTGCGTTTGAAATCCACACATCAGGGCAAAGTGGGGCATATCCTTTCCCTATGCCTCCTTAAGTTTACCAGTAAGTTCAGGTATCCGAAAAATCATACATCTTGAGTGAAGCCGAGTGTAGTCAGAGTCGCACCGGGGGGGCGGACTTGAACCAGGGTCCTCCGATCAGTGGTCCAACCCTTTTATCCGGCGAACTACCGCGTCCATAGTAAAATAAATAAAGATTATTCTGGAACAAGGTCACCCCTGCCCCAAGGCGAGGGAATGGGGTAACCTTGCCCCAGAACAATATTTTATATTCTAGTGATAATGCAAGCTTGCCAATCTTTGCTGTTAGTTCTTGCGTGATGTGCAGCATTCCACGCGAACGGTTACGGCACCGCTGGTCTTTTATAGCACAATATCTTCATGCTGCAGGCGAAACCGAAGCCTAGTTGTATAGTTTACTGGCTGACCCGACGAACTTCGTACCGCCTAACAATAAATGAACAGTTTAGTTACACCATTTATGATTGAAGAATGGCTGGACCGATTTTAATCATATTTGACTTGTCACAATAATATAAGGAAAAAAAATCAATAAAACTGCAAAAAGAAGTATTACAATGGCTTGCCAGAAAGACATTTTTTAATTCAATCTATGCATACATTCGGGCTCATTATCTTGAGTCCAGCACCTTCTGATATGCAAAGTTTTTTGTTTTGTTATCATACGCAAGAACAAATAAAGCGGATGGTTTACCAACACGTGAACATGCCACACAAAATTGACCATGAGTAAAACATGGGTTTTCTAAATTCAGACCACAAACACTCAGCGATCGGCCTTGTGATTTGTTAATCGTCATCGCGAATGCAACACGAATTGGAAACTGAATTCGTTGAAACTCAAAGGGCATATCCGTTTGGATCATGGGAACCCTCGTAATGAAAACTCCCTCATATTTGAATTTTCCTTTGAGTATAGTCGCGTGAATCACATTGATCATCAGTGTTTTTATCACCAAACGCATTCCATTGCATAGTTATGGTTGGTTTAGGTTTCGAAGCATCATGACCACCGAGCCAATCCTCAGTTGTAAATTGTGCGGTGGCAAGCCAGGCACATCAAAGGAGTTTAAAAATTCAGATGGATAGTTGGTGACTTCGTCTTCGTGTGTCACACAGTCAATAGATTTGAATGAATGCAGAGTACCCAAGATTTTATTCTGAATTACGAAGTTTAAGTCATCCGCATCTTTGTTCTTAGCCGCCAAAATTGCTCGTTCACTCAACCATTTGAGATTTTTGCGGTTATCAATGATGTTCGGCAACACTGAAGGTTTTTTCATGGAAAGGAACAAACTATGCAAAATTTCACTATTTAAAAAAATTTATTTACGACCCGGGTTTCAACAGTTTATGTCATCTTCACCTGAAGATAGTTCGAAAAAAATTTCACTATTTAAAAAAAAATTATTTACGACCCGGGTTTCAACAGTTTATGTCATCTTCACCTGAAGATAGTTCGAAAAAAATTTCACTATTTAAAAAAAATTATTTACGACCCGGGTTTCAACAGTTTAGTATGTCATCTTCACCTGAAGATGACATAAACTGTTGAAACCCGGGTCGTAAATAATTTTTTTTAAATAGTGAAATTTTGCATAGTTTGTTCCTTTCCATGATGGATCAATTTCACATAATTATCCCTGAAACCGTTCGGTTTGTCAGGACTGAAGGTTTTGAATGTGGGATATTTTCGCCTCGCGTTCAATGACTCGATAATCATGTTTTGTGATAACCCCTAATGTAGATGCATGGGTGTGATCTTGACCAACTTAAAATTATTAAAATAAACATGGGACCCAGAATAATTGTGAAATAAGTAGAAACTACCTTGTTAAAAATTTCCTAGTACTTACACTTTAGCAATAAACAAATTTGTGAAATTCGACAATTCAATTAAACCTTGACCTGCTCCGACATTTGCACGTCACGGTCGGAAGCAATTCGAAGGAAATAACCACAAGAGCATTGTTCTACTCAGGCAAGCATGACATAAAGGCATTCGACAGAGAATTCCTCGATTGGATGCAATGAGAATAGCAGGATAGCAGCTCAATTGCGGGAAGAAAAAAAATGGCAGACAAAAATGTCCGAAGAAGAGAACAGGTCAGCTAAGGGGAACGGGGCGATATCAGGTGATATTTTCTCAAGAACCATTTCAATTAAACTTATCTCTGAATTTTGTAAAATTAATCGAATTTTTAAAACTTAAAACCCGCTATCCACGAGATGGTGTGGTCGCGAGCGTACAGGCTTCACAGGATGGTGAAGTGGCTAACGTTCAGGCTTGCCCGGGTTCGAATCCCGGAGGCAGCAGATTTTTTCAGTGGTACATGCATCCCCATCCCTACTTGAGGTGCTTTGTGGAGAGCACTTCGAGTGAGTGCGACGTCCGTCGGATGGGACGTTAAACTGCGGACCCCTTGACTCCTTTCGACAAGAGTGGGCAAATTTCGACGCCGGGTTTCTCTCCACCCTTCCTTTGCCATCCATCCCAAAATGGCGCAAATGACCTTGGCTGCTGGTCGCCTCCCCTAAAACTACTACTATCAATTTTTGCTTAGAATTGCTCTTGAAAAAGACGTGGCCATCAAAAGCGTCGACATCAGTTGACAGAGGTTTTGTTCTAGGGTGTGGATTAATACGTAACCTATGATATTTCCGGAATGCGTCACGATTCTATCTAATCACTGCCCCTACAATAAATTTAAACTTGACGAGCATCTCGTCTTTTGGCAGTGCTTGTCTCGGGTATGTCAATTCTTATTACTTGTTGTCTACCTTCGAAACATGATTGCTTAATCTTCATGCTGAAAACGCTTGTTGAACCATCGGAAACTTTTTTTAAATCCTTGGTTTCATATCATTTCGATGTGTTCAGCAGATTCCGGGTACCATTTCGGACTATCATGCGTGATGATTTTAACGCCCTTCACGCTGTGATGACAGTCAATCCGTTTCCTACATATTTCTACCTGGCGTGTTGCAAATTAGATCAACCCACGGTTCATTTAACGTTAATGTCAAATTACATTAAACTTTACACCATTTATAAGGAATTAATTATTATTGGAGATTAACAGTATAGTGAAAGAGAGGCTGTAAATATAGTTTCATATCGGTGGGCAAATATTCACGTCTCGTCGCGCTGTGAGTTGGAGGTAATGGATGATGACGCCGTGATCACTCTACTTCCTTTCCGCTAAAATGAGGAATTTGGAAGTATCCCCATGTCGCTAATATTAAACGCCGTGATAAGTTTGCTTTTTACATTAGCAAACGGCTAATGTGTCGTTTTCAAACGGTTAGTATGTGATATCAGACGCGGCGGACAACCTTCACTGCGCCTTGGTTCCTATGCCTACGCGTATGTCATGCCTTTCTAATATTTATTCCTCTCCTCTGGCGAGCCACTCTTTTCGCGGCCACTCAGATATTGGAGCACAAGCGAGGCGGCAAGAAGGGCGGTACCTATTGGTCGAGCTATGAGATGCGTGATCGCTATAGCTATAGCACAAATAGTTTCCTCACTGTTAGTCACGAGTTCTAATCCCTTCAAGTTAAGTATTGGGTTCTGTGATTTGATAGTTTGAATATGGAGTATGTATAAAGTGCGAAATAGTCACTTCCGTAGCTGGTGTAAAATACAATCAGCCTCGTATTGTACGAGTATGTTTGATTCAGTATATTTCTCCGTAGCTCTAATTGACATTCGCCATGTTTATTCATTCAAGCACAATTCTGCTTGCTTAATGAAGGTGCGTTGAGGATTGCCTATGTGAAGCTCAGGTGGTGGGCATTCTCATTTGATTGGTTTTAAGTACATCAAATTAGAATCGAATTATCATTACTCAATGTTCCTTTTGTATATTTATAATTTTACTAACAACTGCATTTCTAATATTGCTGGAAGATTATTTACCGATACGATGTGATTGTTTTATATTGTGAAACTTCAATAACCTTTGTTAAGGACTGTTTGGTAAGGAAAATACTGTTCATTTCTTTTAAAAATCAGTTAACAATTTAGATTCCATTAATATGTCCCACGGCCTGTGATTAACTTTCTCAAGTATGAAAACATACATAATATTCTTTGGGGGCAGAGATAGCCTAGGGGTGCCGTGTTGCTCCCGGTAAAATGTTCTGGAGATAAATTATTCGCCCAATCGGATCTCCGGGTGAGGACCGTTTGAAGGGGAATACCATTCAAGGTGGAAAAATGCAGGATATGAAATGTTAAGTCATTACGAGTGTGCGGGAAGTTGGTAAATGCTAAGATGGGGATGGATCGACTGGGGATAGACATCCTGGGAATGGGCGAGATTGAGGTTGCCGTGGCAGACGACTTATGGGGCGACGGATACAGGTTGATAAGTCAGGAGACGCCCAGAAGATTGCAGGAGTGAGCATTGCACGCAAAAAGGAACTGGAAGAGGAGTCAATTCCTTAAGAAATACAATGAGATGATTCTGATGATAAAATTAGAGGGAGAGCCTTTCGAATCAGTGCTTGTGCAGGTGAATATGACGTCTAGCTATTCAGAAGAGGAGATTGAAGAACAACTGGAAGATTCTCTAGGGGAAGTGAAAGGAATGGAGAACATAACCGTGATGAAAGTCTGGAACGCTTTGGTCGGAGAGGGCCGAGAGGGAAATTGTGTCGGAAAATCCGGATTGGGAAAACGAAACTCCACTGGAGAAAAACTGATGGAATTCTCTAACGAGAAAAACATGGTTGTGGCACACTCTCTCCGCGAACAACATTGGAGAAGAAGATACGCATGGAAGATATCGGGGGACAGGGCAATGTACCAAGTTGACTTTATCCTTGTCAGAACGAGATACAAGAATCAAGTTAAGCAATGTAAGCACTACTCCGGCACAGGTATAAATAGCAATCACAATCTGGTAGTCATGGGCAGCTGACTGGGATGCAAGAAGATAAAAATTGACTCAGGAACTGTCTAGTGTCACAGATGAAAATAAAGGAAGGAGTTAAAAGAATGCAACCTCTCGCCAGCACTTCAGCGTATGTCTAGAAGAGGTCATAAAAAAGCACAAGAATTGGGCATCAAAGGAGTCAAGGTAAATTGCGAAGAAATTAACATGCTCCTGTTTGCAGATGAAATCGCAGTGAAAGCAGAAATGCGAGAGGATCTGCAAGTACCTCTCAAAAGCTATGGACCAAGTAATGCGGGAGTATAATAAAGACATCAACAAGAAGAAATATAAAAACCTCGTGTTTGCAGGAGAGAAGATGAAGACAAATATAAAAATTCGAGTTGTGAAACCAGAGTTAGTGAAACCCTTCATCTACCTGGGCAGCATGATAACATAGGATGGAAGTCTGACCGACATCAAGCGAATAATAGCTCAGGTTAAGAAGGTGGTAATAGAGAAGAGGTGAGTAATATGGTAAAAAACCTGAGGTTATAATCAAGGGAGCGGGTTGTAAAGACGTTCGTATGGAGGACACGTTCGTTTGGCTCTACCGATCAGAGACGTGGAACATTGGTGAAGTGGATCAACGAAGAACTGAAGCCTTTGATACAGCGCCCTGTACATGGTGCCTGAACATGATGCTGGAAGAGAATGGTTAAGCTTAAATGGACGGACTAAGTGAGGATAGAGGAAGTATGTAGAAGAGCAGGAAAGGAAAGGACCGTAAAGAGAACTCTTAGGCAAAGAGGAACTAGATGGAGGCACAATAGGTTAGTTATAAACATAATAGAAGGGAAAATTGAGGGGAAATTCCCGCGAGGGAGACCAAGAGATAAGTACATACAGGTATGTATGTAATATTATGTGTTTGTAATATTTGGTGTTTTCCCTGCGCACATTTTCGAGTTAAGTTTTCGCGGGTTTTTCACAGGGTCAGTGTCCGCTGCCGACGTTTCGATGACTAACTCTCTATCGTCCAAACATCGGCAGATGACATCCTGACCTGGTGGAAAACCCGCGAAGACTTCAGCTATGTAGGACAAGTCAAGAAATACTTATCAGGGGGTGAGGGAATTGACGCTGAAAGAAAAGAATGGAGGACTGTATCAAACCAATCTTAGTATTGAAGTAGATGTATGTTTCTCAGTTCTTTGGGAGCTAATATTAATCGGAAAGATTAAATAATATTCTGCTATGAGGTGTAATACGCACATTCACAAAATTTAACCAAATTTAAGTATACCTAAGAGAGTTTTATCTGTTGGAAGTTTTAACCATATCGCTTTCCATACTAGTTTCCCCCTAATTTCACCCTGAAAAGAGGTTTTAGCCTTGGCCCTTACGGACTATACTATACTTTCAATCAAAATATTTAATATATGAAGAAATATTCCACTTGGTTGGGAAAACTGTAATTTGACAGATTAATGTCATGCTATCGTTTGTGTTAAACAAGTCTATATGTCTTCCGGTGTTTCTTTCGGAAGATTTTAGTGCTGAATAATCCCAATCTGTTCTAATTTCTCGTCTTGAAGTTGGACGCCCTAAGGAAAGTTACGCCCTAAGTTCAATGCAATTGGTATTTGTCGAAGTGTTTCTCAGCCCGAGGTAAAAAAATACTGGATTCCATAGAAAACGATGCATAAGTAATGTCATGCAAGTGATGTTGGTCTACTATTTCTTTATTTCATGATCTATGAATTCAAATAAATATAAATTCGCGGAATTTTCTGGATACCCGTACATGGATACTTACAGCCGTTTTGTCTTAGCTTGGCGTCTTTGGTCGTTATAAATATATCACCGATGGACAAGTATTGCGATTACAAATTAAATTTGTTAAAATTTTTCTTTTCGGAATCCTGCCAATAAATGATTTCCCGTAAATGTCGATCAAAACCATGTAATAGAATCTCTTGAAGTCTCAATCAGAGATTGTTCACTCCTCAAGTGCCATTGTTTCCGGTGTGTTTCCCTCCTGCGCATTGAACTTAGGAAATATTAATCCTATCCCCGATTGACAGTGGAGGCCATGAGTGTGTTTCTGAGTTTTGGAGAGAGAGATTCGTAGTAAGCATACAATTCTTACCGGGTTTAAGTGAAGGCATAATTTCTAGCTAATGAAGTTTCTCTCTTCCTTTATTTGGTGCCTTTCTCTGGTCTTTTTTGTGACATTTATTATTTTGTCAATAAGTTTAACTGTTATCTTATGAGCAGTGAGCCCTATTTTTTATCAAAATTTTTATTAAAGATTATAAATTTCAGAATTTAGATTTATTCATTAAACTTTGCATTCAGATTTTTCAGTTTTTAAACACCGTATCGTGGAACTCTCGCCAGTTCTCAGCCACTCAGATTGACCTCTACGTGAACAATTCCTGTGTCAATATTCTTCTTGTGGTTCGTTTTATTAGAGCCATTGTAATTTACTAGTCCTCCGAAAGCAGTCATAAGCGTAATATTAATCGTTGTACTCGTGGGTCGCATCCCGTGAGTTCGGACCGGCGATACCTCTTTGAACAGATTTATTAAGGACCTGTACGAGCCAATTGCTAGGAGATTTGAATAGACTTGTAGCATTTGAGACACGGCCCCGTGGTCTCGCACGCAAGGTCGCTCGGGCGCCCTGCCGCTCGGAGCACGTGTCATCCGCGGCCCTCCCTCCCCATCAACCCCAATTCCCGCCGAGTATCTCACTGGCGCGGTAATGTCCCCTCCTCTGCTTCTTCCAGCTTCGTCGAGAGAGACAGAGAGGAGGAGGCGGCGGGGGAGGTCACCGCGTTTGAGGTGGGCGCGAGGGTCGACGGAAAGGGGTAGCGTGTGTTATGTGGGGCTGGAAGAGGTTTTTTGGGGCGCGGCGGTGGGAAGAGATGGAGTGGCGAGATACTGTGTTCGAAGATGCGGCGGCGAAAAGTGTCCCTCTCTCTCTTTCGGTCCTTCTAAGTTCACCCTCGCCATGTCTCTATCCCTCCCTACCCTCCCTCCTCGCTCCCCCCTCGGCCTTTAATGAAACTCTGGTTATCCCCTTGGGAAAAGCCTTAGACGGAAGAAAAATTGCGCGGCGCGCACTAAATCACGCATTTAAATGAGCCGCATGAGCATATGATAGCAAGTGGAAATTGGATCACGTAGCTAATGGCCCTATCTGCCGCCTTCCTCTGCCTCCCTCCTTTCCCCCCTCTTCCCCCGAACTCCCCCTCCCGCTTCTCACCTCCCACTCGCTCCGGGGGGCGGGCGGATGAGAAACTCTGTTTTGCCTCTCCTCTCGCACACCCCTCGACATCCCCCCCCCGTCGGGGTCTCCCTTCTCCGGCTCCTTCCCTCCCTCCAGTCGCTCTACGTGTGACCGATACGGCCTTAATGACTGATAGCGCCGAAACGCTCAGCCGCCACGCCACCGACGCCGCTCGCTCCTCCCCTTATCTCGACCGCGGCGTCGTCTTCCTCGCGACCCTCCTCAACCCCTCCTCCCGCCCTTGCCCCTCTTCCCGCCCTTGCCCCTCTTCCCCCTCCTACCGCAGCACACGGAGGAATACCTTCCCCATTCCAGATCGATTGGTGTGGGAGGGTGGGGGGGGGGGGTAATTCGCGGCATCGCCTCCAGCGGGAAATGAGATGGCAATTATGTGACTCCGTGTATTTTTTCTTCTCGGGAAAGCATGGCGTTAAATCCCATTTACGAATATGACAGTTTTTTGGCCTCCCTGATTAACGCTCGCGTTCAAGGCGGTGTAGGGTAGTTGGTTAAAAGTTTAGGTGTACTTATTACGAGGGGTGGTGCCGCACGGCGTGGTAGAGTGGAAAGAGGTGGTGGGGATGCACCTGTGTTTTGGTCGGCGTTGCATAGGACGTGGGTCGGGTTGTAATTTGCGAATAAAAAAATCAATGCGAGGCATCTTGGGTGGCATTAATGAGGTTATTTATCGGCCATGACCTTGGCGTTCGCTTCATATATTCTTTCAATTTGAAGCTTCGCGCAATTTTATTTTCATTAAGTTGTACTGTTTTCACTCATAGACGGATGTTAATGCATTGGCTGGTGCATTTGTCATTCCAAGCCCTGGTTCTTATTTCAGAAATGGAGAATGTATCGGTTTTCTGCGAATCCCGATGAGAGTTCCGTGTGGAGAGGTGTCGATCTTCTGTCGGGACATTTAGCAGTGGACTCCGCAGTGACTCGTATAGGTGACCTGAAGTTGGTGCCTTGTTTCTCTTCACCTTTCAATTCGAGTCCACATACCGTGGAAGAGTTTGAATCTTGATGCAAGAACTTTGCTACCTCTTAAGGAACTGGCAAGAAAAATAAACCATTATGCCCGAGTTATTAATATCACTTTATCGACTTAGCGTTGAGGTTCACGTTAGGCGTTTTTATAAAATTGATCATTTAATTGCTCTGTTGCGCAGACGTATGTAGGATTTAATACACCGAAGTGGTAGCCATGGCAACCGGAAAGTATAGAGAGACAAAAACAGCGTAAACGCGTAAAAAATCAGAGAAGGTCGTCTCAAACACTGCCGACTCCAGTTGATGCTTGTTGTCAGCAAAGCTATTGGCGATTATCAGGCTTGCCAAGATGGCCTAGCAGTGGACTCTCCTCTTGCACCTTTACTCTAGTAGGAACTTTGGTCAGGTTCACCTTAACTCTTCAGGGATTAGGTGGTAAAAGAGACTCCATAGTCTCAATCGCACCACAAAATAAAGACGACTATCTATCTATCTATCTACTCTCAAATCGAGTAGTTTCAGGCGTGATGTGATGGAATCCGAACATAAAGAAAAGAAAGTAACAATTTCTCACTAGATAAGTTTAATAGTACGACCGGGTTTCGATGTATTACATCATCTTTAGGTCCTGAATATGATGTGATACATCAAAACCAGGTCGTAACATTAAACTTATCTAGTGGGAAATTGTTACTTTCTTTTCTTTATTATCTACTCTCTGATTTTTCGTGGGCTCAAATACGTAAACGAGGATCTTTTGCCAGAAATTGAGGACTCTCTTGCTAGAAATTTTAATTTAGTTAAAAGTATCGTATGTTGGCTCCCAAATGATGTTTGTTTTTTTATGTGGAAGCGCCGATTATGATCACATTACGCCTGCTTCACATTCCAAATTCCTAATCACAACATATCCGTTTGTTCAAGAATGTGAGGTCACCATTGCCGTAAATTTTCTAAATACTGCTATAAATAATAAGGAAAAATGTTAACTATTTCACGATTTTACACCACCCATCTTAAACTCATTCTTTTGCAAACATTACCCTTCCTTCGTAAATTTTGTCCTATTAATACCCCTATCTCCCGTGATATTCTCCCAAAGAAATTAATGATGATCTAGTGTCTATCCGATAAGAAATGGAAGTAGTCCTGTTCGATTTTAATTTGTTTCTCGTATAGTTAATTCTCCAAAATGGTGTAAGTTCTCTCAATAGAGCCTAAAGTTATCATTCTTCCTAAAAGAATCTCAAACCATCGCCTTTCGTTGGTCGTGACCAACGATTCAATAACATATTTCGTGGCTTAGTTCAAATATTCCTCAAGAACCATCAAACGACGAATCCAGTCTCTTCAAGCCTTGGACTTAAACTGGTATAATTATCTTGTTGTTTATATACCTGTATCCACACTTAGGAGAACATAACGATATGAAAGCGGAGAATGTTATTCTTGTAGGTTTGGTTGTCTTGTTTATCTCGGAAGATGAGAACGTTGTTCATCACTAGATCATGCTCGCGTATCTAGCAGGGGATATCTCACCTGCCATCAAAATACCACCAAACTCAGAGACACATTTGAATGATTTAAAGGTCTCATCTGCGGTATCTCTATGCATCACATTCGACTGTCCGTATCGCTTTGTCCTCCTGATTTTGATAGTGGCAGTAATTTATGTTTCTCTTTATTGAAGGGTGGAACGAGAACAATTCTGATTGCTGATCGTTTACTCTTGGGTCGTCTGGATTACTTTCCATTTGACCGAATATTCGTTCAAAACAATTATCACAACTTAATTGACGTTTGCCTACTTGCTAGAAGTTAATGGAGTTTCTCTCTTTCTCTTGACAATCATTAAGTTCATTTACGACGTCCGTCGAACTGTTGACTCCGTCCCTATAAGTGATTTGGACGAGAAGAATCAAATGGAAACCAAATTCTGCGTTAAATCCAAACGAGCGCTTTTTGCAGCTTTTCCATTTCAGTGAAGAGTTTTGGCCATCTTAAATAGCTCTCCGCAAGGTCAAGAAGCTCGTCTCAATCGAGTGGGTAGGTTTCAGAATTACCAGGAGGTAATTAATTGCCACCTTAAAGTGAAGAAGGATAGAAAAGTCAAACTCGAACAGGCCCATTTATCAGCGTACTTTCAGTAAACTTCTTAAATATCTTGTGTAATAGCTGCGATACGTTGAAGCAGTGCTATGGACTGGCTGTGGTTGTTATCGATAAAATGGAGTTCCTTTCGTATTGGAAGAATCATTGGTGGATCCTGAGGTATTAAAGTTATCAAGGTGGTTCCAAAACACTGGACGTGACAGCTGGAGTATTAATATATACACTGGAGAGTAAGATTTCTATTAGTAGTCGATTATACCATGTAAATTGGCAATAATAAAGCTAAAATATTCAAATCGGTTTAAAAAAAATCAGATCCGACCTCATCATAATGTTGGCATGGCGTAATTATCCTTTAACTTTTATTTAAAATGTGGTAACACCCAAGGTAATTAGGTGAAGTATTTTCGTTGAGATTAATTAGTCAAGAACTTTCCAGGATTACATTTTTTGCTGTTGATATTCTACACACGGGCTCAGCGACCATTGAAGAACCGCGGTGTATCCTGCTGACTCTCTCAGTAACGTCTCAGTTGATAACTCACCGCAACCATGACGCATGGCCTAATGTGCGGTGGTCGTATTACACACAATTATTCATGTAATGATGGCATGAAAGTCTGATTATCTTCTCTCCCCGTTCAAACATAACAAAATGCACCATGGCTCGTCTTAAAGTTTTAACGTGTGAAGTAGTTCCTTCTTTAACGCTTGGAAATTTCTCCCATGAATACTCGGACAATTCAGTTAATGCTGATAGCTCCCAAACGAATGTTTTCGCTTACTTAGATTTCAAAATTTATTCGCTCCCCAATTTATTTCGAAATATTTCCGTTATTTTAAAAAGAATGACCAAGCATGTTCGTTCACTTGTTTTCTGTAATAGATGTAGGCGTGTATGTAAATAATATTGACATTACCTATCTGACTAGCATGCTTGCAATATTTTAGCGCTATATTTTTAAGCTACGAGATCCGTCTTAAATCGCTCTCTGAGAATTGTTTGGGATACATTGAGTCGCGCTATCTGACAAAGCGGTATTAAATTTTAATTGACGACTTTCAGAAGTAAACTCAATAAGTCATTGTCTAAGCATTTGTTTCAGAAGAATTGGAAAGTGTAGATATTTAATGGATTCCTTTCACTTATCGACGTCTCGACGCATACCTACCGCGGTCGATGTTTTGTGGTGATAGATATTTTTGGCGAAGTCACGGAATAATTTCTTTGTTAATATTTCTTACTTCTTTAAACTTAATCGATTCGACTTGATTCGATATAAATAGCTCTTGTCGGAAACAAGAGATTGGATGAGGCAATGTAATTTGAAGGTTCATGCAAGAAGTAATTGCAAGATTCATCTAATTAATGAGAAGAAATGTTCAAAAGGAAACCTGAAATGATCTATTTGCCGTAAATTCGTTTTGTTCTGATTACCCTCTTCTCCCCAATGGTCGATTCACTGGGTGTTATCAAATTCATTCAGCTTTAATGAACTACAACAAGTTGTACCAAAATTGCCAATATTTTTATTTCCTGCAATTTCCTTAGCTGAATAAGAATATGTTACGGAAATCAGGATTCCGTAGATATGCTTGAACGGATGAACATTTACAAATATAGTATGTCGAAATATGTCCAGCGGATGAAATTTGTAAATGTGAGTAGTCCCTTCTCTAAAATGTTTCAGTTTTTGCGATGAATCCCGGAGGTTAAGACTCAAATGGACGTCGGCATTACCGAGCAAAATGTAGACATTACATCGTTACTTTCTCCTACGACCAGTAATGCTGAAAGTCGTTATGTTATCAGTCACGCGCTGAAACAGAATAATATTTAGGGATATGCTAACATAATTTTCAGCGCTGCTGGGCAAGTGCCATCTTAATAAGTTTTCACGACTTGTGCAATATGTCTTCTGCTTCATGTTTACTCGTTCAGGCGTGACCTTTTGTCGCCCGTCGGTTGACCCTTCCCGAATGCCAATGCTACGGGGTCTGAATTCGGATCCCGTGAGGGATCGACCGAAGTATCCCCGCATCTCCACATTCCCTCGCGCGGTGAACCATCGGTGGTGTTCTCATTGTGGCGATGGCCATTGTTTTTCGATCCCCTAATGTTTCTTCGGATACCCAAGGCACGTTTCAATTGTTGTGAATTTTTCTGGGCTCTAGTGCGTATTTGATTGTTTGTAAATTCATGAATCGACTTGGATGAATAATTCTGGCGTTGCCATTTTAAATTCCGGAAAGTGCCTAGTGAACGAGGAGACATTTAATTCCATTCATATGTTTTCCAAAACAGTTATTGTATGCTAGGCTTTCCTAAACTTTTCGCATTTTGAATCTCATGCGAATTTTATCCTGTTAAACGTGACGACAAAAACATTTTCAACGGGCCTGATTTTTTTTACTAACGGAGGAACTGTTAAACAAATTTATTTGTTACTAGTGAATGATTAATTAAATTGCAATGAGGCCTTGAAATCATATTATCCCCAAATAAATTGTTTTGGCGGGTACGCATTTTATCTAAATTAACAGGATAGAGGGAAGCTTTGCGTGAAAATACTCCTATAGACGGTGTTCGAACTTAGTAATTTTCCCATCACCGACTCATTGTATTTTCCCGTCCAATTAAAGCGATTCAAGAAGTCATTACAGTTTTCATGGCAATGATTGTTGAATAAAGTTGAAATTTGTCCGATTTACATGAAATGCATAAAACTTTACCTCATGTGATGGTAGTTACTTCTGCCCTCATTACCTGAATTTGTAATTTGAAGTACCTATTTATTCATTTATCTACGTTCAACTTCCTTCCCAGAGAAGTTTGATGGTAACGTTCAACGGTTTTATCGGAGCGACTCAGAATTTTTTCCATAGATTTCCGCTTTGATAACATTAAAACTGTCTGTTTAAATCCGGATTATGAAAATAAAAAATAGCCTTTTTCTTATTTTTCTTCCCCATAAAAAGGAATTCCACATGTTGAAACTGTATAATATATGAATAGCTGAGCAATTCATTTGATATACCCCTTTTAAGAACAGTTCGTCGATTAAAATACTCCTCTTAGACGTTAAAGTCCTCCTCTCCTTTCAGTGTTACTTTATTATCAATAATAGTATTCTACCGGTCGAAGTAAGTTTTTGATATACTATATTCATTAAAACGTGGATTACAAATCTTCCCAAATTGAAGCCTTTCTTCAAATCCACATACTTTTTCCATTCCGTCCTACATGCCTGTTCTTTTCCTGCCTCTACCTAGTTACCCAGAACCACAATCCTGTGCATATTATGAATTCGATGTTCATTGGCATAATACTCCATTGGACATTTTTTGAGCATGAATCTGGCCGCGAGAATCAATGGTGGCAATCATACTCGTGGTTCCAAGAAGAGTTAAACGATCAACAGTTTTATTTTTATAAGAAAAAATGTTCAATTATTGGCGTCAGTATGTAACAGTATAAAAGATATTTTAAAACCCAAATGTTTTAAACGTGGATTTTTCAAATGTTAAAGTTTAATTTTTCTGACTAAAAAAAGGTTCTTCCAATACTTCAGTAGAACTTGATGAAACTTTAAGTTAGCTCTTAATGTACATCGAATAACAGTACAGTAATAAAAATCGTGTCTGTCGACTATCAACTTTGATTTATGAAAAGGGCGAATACCTATGTACGAAAATTACGTCAACGAATTGTACTGTGTTTTCAAAGGAAAATTGTACTGTGTTTTCAAAGGAAAAAAATATTTTACTAGAATGGAATAAAACTTATTCTTTGAGAAAACTTTTCACGGGCTTCACAAAAAATATTCTATGTAGCATAGAAAGAAATGAATTAAATTGTAATTCAAAGAACTATATCAACATACTAACTTGCATATTATTTTATAAGTGTTCGACAATGTAACTTAAGCATTTTTATATTATGGTATTGAGCTGATATGAATAAAAAATTAAATTGAACATTTATGATCAATATTTTTTTTACAATCCTCGCAAATGCCTTCGCCGTCGCAGTGATGGACTCGTCATTTTCAAGTTGGTCTTCGCCCCGGGCACACCAACGTCGAGATAACGCTGTACTCTTATTGTCAAAATAATAAGAACAGTACCAAAATATGCCTTAATTGGCCATTTTTTTCTAAAGTATTATTAATTTTCAAGTATTTTTTGTAACAATAGGCTTTAATGTCTTAAGCAGGCATTTTTCAGGCTCGATAAAGTATACGTTTTCGGAGTTAATTAAGCTTGAAATTTAATGTGCAGTCATTAATTCCATTATCTTCCAAGGAAATAATTATGGGTTTTTAGTTAAAATCCACGCTCTGCGTTCTTACGAGGCTGTCAGTCCTTATTTTAAAATGTAAACATCAAAATCGTTCCTTTTTTGGGATAATTTGGTTAAATGACGACCCTTATATGTTATTTGTTATTTTCATATTGTTTTCGTGTAGCGGTCAGGTATCTGATCAAATTTTATATTTTTTTCTCGTCAGTTAGTGCTCACGATATTGTCTAACCTCAACCATTGTCTAACGTATCCTTTAAATTCCTTTTGTAGGCTGTTGATTTTTAAATGTTGATTCATTTTCATCTCCAGGAATTATGTGATGGACATGAAGAACATGTGGTCGGCAGTTTCAAAATGAAATACAAAAGGATGTTTTTGTGGCTTAAAAAAAGAGTATCGGATTGAATATTAGCCAATTTGATCGTGTCGATCACCAAAATTTGAATTAAATCGGCGAAGGACACCTGAGAATGTCCCTTTAGAGGACATTCTGTAATGGAGGCGTAATTTCACTATTGTCCTTTTTTACGAGTATATTGCGTTGCTAAAGCATTTAGGAGTTTGAAATATTTTTTCAACTTAGGATACGATAGGGAAAGAAAAACCCTTTGGCAATGGTAAAATGTTTCTATTTGTTATAATTTCTGAGACACCTTTTTCGTGTGACATAGTCTAGTAAAAGTTGTGACCTAAATACTGACATATGCTCGGAAGTTCAAGCATTTTGGCGAGCTCTTAAATGAGATCTGGTGAGTGAGCCGAAGTAAATGGAGGGAACAGTGGTTACATGCATGTGAGTTGGAAAGTTGTCACCCGCGCGGGCGCTTATAGCTTAGGAAAGCAGAATAATATTTTGAAATTCATATACTTTAGTGCCTATGTATCGTGTGCCGATATGTCAGGTGTAATGCGTTTATGAAGTCTAAATGTTGCTTTCTTTTAATGACGAGTGTTTGGTGTGATTTTGTGTCTTTGATTATTTAACCCACGCGTATCTTGTCGGATACAGAGGAAGTCTAAAACTTGTTATCTGGAGGGATATGGCGATAGGGAATCCAAATCGTACATTTTAAGGCTAATACTTTGGAATATAGTCTTTAGTGGTATTTGAGTATTTGTAGTATTCGTATTTGAGTTCTTATTGCTGCGCAGGAAACTACGATATTTTATATCGTTTCCCGCCCTATATTGTTGGCGTCCGGCGCGGCGCGTGTTCTGTTACGAAGAGCTAAATGGGACGAGATCACTGTGTCGCACGAATGCTTTCCACGAAACTCGGTGATCGAACTCGTGTGCGGTGCCGCCTCTTCCAGTAGCTCCTTCCTGGCTGTAGTGATCACTTCGTGAGCCCGCCACTTACGTGCAAGTTGCTGAGGAGCCACGCGAGCCCGCCGACACGAGTGCGGAAACGCCCGGAATACTAAAGTCGTCGGGGAGCAAGGGAGGCCGGCGGGCCGCATCGCTTTGGCCAGAGATCTCAGGAGAAGACGAAAGCCAAGGAGAAAAATATCCTATGTACAGTACCGTCGGGATTTTTGCATCTGCGTTGGGAAAAGTAGCTGGAAATATATTTGGCAAACGGCTCAAAACGTGCCGCTCGCGGTAGAAAGTTTAAATTTGGCTCACTGAGAATTTTTCGTCACCGTTTCATAATACGCCGGAACTTTTCATAGTTCGCAACCCTTTGTTGTTCCATCCCTAAGCATATATTTGTGAAATCATTGCTTCATCAGAGAGAGAAAGATATAGAAAACGTTTTGTTTGGGGCTCGGAAATATGGTCATATTCTTATTACCTTACTGCTGATGAACTAGTGGGGCTGTAGTTCCGATAACAGTATTTTCTTTAAACGTCTAATTTTGTTTTTAAGTTTCAAATAGAACTTTCCCTTCCCGTTTAGACTCATTCCCGACCTCATTTTGTAGTTGCTGTCCGTAAGTCTCATAGAAAACTTAGTACAGTTGGTCCAGTGAAGTTTATAGCACTCTTTTCTTGCAGAGGAGATTAAGCGAGAATGAACGAAGCTGGTTAGATTATGTGCATAGGGTACATCTAAGTTATGCATTCAGTCTTCGTTCAAAATGAGAAAACAGCTGGAAGAAATTTGTATGAAACACTGATTTATGTAAAGCATATTTTAGTGGGCTGTATCTTTCTAGAAACAGGAAAAAGTGCAAAGTATGAAACAATGTGACTTGCACATTAGGTGATGTTGTTGGCATCATCGTCAGATGATGACATTTTTAAAAGTGGCAAACATTATTAATTTTCAATTTCAGTGTTTGTTCAATTGAAAGTTATCAATTGGATCCTTTAGGGCGGGTATTTGTTATTATAACTTATTATTAACGGATTCATTTGGCTAGTTATTTAATTTGGCCCTTAATTTGAGAAATTGTATTATTGCCATTTACTAACTGTTATATACAAAACTCGGGGTATAACATTTTAATTGAAATTTGTCAGCAGTTCGTTTTTTTCTTTTGGTTACATTTCATTCCACCAAATTACATGTTTACTTTTGGCAATTTGATAAATATGTATGTTAAGTCTATGAAAGATCAAGAAATGGCAAAACAAGCAAGAGTATCAAACTTTTCTTAATAAATTGCCTTAGTGATCTTTAAAGTGGTCATGAAATATTAAGTGATGTTACAAATTGATTGGTGGCATGCTTCTTTTACAAGAAATCATTGATATAGAACAGGTATAGTATGACTTTTAAAGTAGATTTGAGGTAGGCACTTAATTGATTTCAATTCATTATAACTTCTTCCTCTTTACATAATGTAAAACTACTATTCACTTTTTTATACGACATAGGTTCTTAATTCTGATGACTACAGTGAGTGATCTACTGTTGAGTACCTACCTATATTTTTTAATATCACCAATATTTTTAGTATCACCAATAAATTTCAGAAACCCTGTTTGGAACCAATTATTGAAAAATTAAATCCAATTTTTAAGTAATATGGAGTTAAACCCACTCTAAATAAACAAATTTACCCAGCTTACACAAATGAGCAAATTGACTGGATATGATTTTTAATATGTTCTCGCGATTTACATGGAATAATCTGATGAAGTTTACAATGCTCTAAAACACAATGTAATGATATGCCCATATTAATTTGATGAAAACTCTGGTTTAATATAATTCACAGTTGTGAATAAAGTCACAATTCCCGAATGGTATAATGATTTAAAAAGTGATTGGAAATCATTAAGAAATTACAGGGTAAGTTTGCAAAAAAACAGGATGTTGTTCAGCCTAAAAATTATTTTTTAGCAGTAATGTTTAACCTAAAAGTGACTATACCTGTTTCATCAGAGAATTGCATTGAACTCATCAGCATAAACCTAGCAAAACATCACTATGAGTTAAATTAAATGACAATTTTATCAATAATTTCTCAATATTCTTTATCAGTTCGTCACCATAATTAAACTTACATTGACATAATAATATCAATAATTTGTTATGATAGCATGTAACATAATATGATTGCATTAAAATTGCATTTTTTTGTTGCACTTTGACGGGGACATTAATTTTCTTATCACTAGTGTTCACTCACTTTATATGAATTACTCTAATTTTGATTGAGATTATACCAAAAATGTCATAATAAATTCATTGAAAATTTGCAGTAAAAACTTACATTTGATATTAAGAATAAACCACCATATCAAATTAATTGATTTCATTGGATTGGATCTTGTTCAAATCGCTATTTTTTCATCATTACATCAAAAATAAGTTGTTTCTTGGATACCATTCAAAAGCTAACATAGATATTCAATGTATTTGTACTCATAAAGGCATGAGCAAGTATAACCAAAGGAAAGCTATATTAACCATAAACACCATAATCAATCAGAAAGTCAGTTGGTTTGGTGATGATAGAGTTCACCCAATACTCAGCCTGATAGTGTGTGAAATAATCATGCATGAAATAAAACAACCTGTGGTTGTTTTATTTCATACCCACTTATTTGTGGATTCTCAAAACACTTTCCCATGACAATTTGTATGCATGTTTCAAGCAATACCAACTCAAGTACGTACTTATTCATTGTTGTAAGTAAACTAAATTGCTATCATTTTATACAAATACTTACGGTTTAAGATGAGGATGAGCATACATAATTCATGTACATGATAGTAATTTGTTTCGCAATAAGTTAAATTTCCCTGAAAACCATATTTTTATGGTGACATCATACAAATTCTTGAGTACATAACTCTTATGAACATAGTTTTTATCCAGTAAATGGATTCGGGATTACTATAAGTTGCAATTTTATATTTATTCTGTTGTTGATTAATCTCTTCTTGATAAAAAAGTTTTGGATGTGGAAACTTTGTAACTGTAACTCAACTGTTATGCCAACACCTACAGTTTGCCTACGCATACTTTATTGGATTGATCTAAAACATGGAATGAAAGTGACTAATTTCTATATTAATGCCTATTATATTAAGTTTATCTGCTTAATTATATTATCAGCTTAATTAAATTGAGCAGAAATTAAACTTTTGATACAATAAATGAGATTGCCTCTGAAATGTAAATATCAATGTGTTCATTACAAACACAAATTTTCAACACCTGCTAATGTCCTTTTATAAATATACTGCTACTCAATAGAGTATGATGATACACACTGCATGCAAAAAATACTGAGCATGACTATTCCACAAGGAAAGACTTGTGTAATGCAAGAATACTGCACACATGAGTTTGTGTTAAGTTAGCTGATGATACAACTTGCCTGGATGTCGTGGACAACAAAAATTCATTATATTTTACCTAATGAGGAAGAAATATAAAAAAATATCATCAAACTCAATGTGGCTATGTGTTAAAAGTAATGTGTTTTGGAAGTGTTGAAAACATTGCGACTTAAGTGCTAGGATTTCTGTTGGTGCTAATATTTTTAAATTTGACATTGTTTGTTTTCTTCTTTACTTAGGCACTGGGAACACAACCTCAGATGGGACTTACAAACCATCATTCCTCACTGACCAAGAACTCAAGCACCTCATCCTTGAAGCTGCTGATGGGTTCCTGTTTGTAGTCACATGTGACACTGGTCGAGTTATATATGTTTCTGATTCTGTCAGCCCTGTACTTAATCAAGCACAGGTAATTGTGTACTTAACTATTCAGTTGTAACCAGTAGGTGTATATTATTTTAATTCACGGGGATCGGGATGGTGTGGTGGCTAATGTACAGACTTCCCCCCAAGAGGGCCCAGGTTCAAATCTTGGAGGCAACATATTTTTCATTGGTATCCTAATCCGTACTTGAGGGGCTTTGTGGAGAGCACTTTGAGCGAGTTTGACGTCAGTTGGATGGGACGTTAAACCGCAGACCCCTTGGCCCCTTTTGACAAGAGTAGGCTAATGCCGACACCAGGTTTCTCTCCACCATTCCTTTTCCATCCATCCCCAATGGTGCAAATAACCTTAGCTGTTGGTCGCCTCCCATAAAAAAATTATTTAAATTCAGTAGATGGGAGCTATTTAGAGAGTAATTGAAAGCACAGCTTACTGTGTTTTGGTGCTGTTATAGATTTCAAATAGTACTGGGGACCTATCACAATAACTGCTATGGACTGACAAAAATGCAACCCACCCATAAGCTCTGCTTAACTTTTTCAGAAAATTGTAAGTATATATATATATAACCAATGACAAATGTTTAAAATATTACAGCTAGAAACTGGTCATGTTTATGCTGTGCCAAATATTTCATCTGAAACTTACAATAAAAAGTTTTCTCTCTGAAACCGATGTATTTTAATCTGTCAGAATATTTTTTGAAGTGGCATTTGTGATATTGTATTCTTGGCAACAAAAAATGGAACTTTTGAAATTAATAACCCTTGATCTTAAATTTACATAAAAAATTGTATTCTTCTTTATTATGTGGCTTATGTTAATTTGAAATATCATGCTATATTAGCATTCACCTTATTAACCTAATCGACTCTTTACAGATGTTTCATGGTCCATTGTCAAAAATTGTCTATCTTCCTCATTGGAATTCTTATTTTCTACTTTTTGCAGTTTTATGACCTTTTGGATTTGGAGCTTTTGCATTAAAAAAGAAGACAGTGTTGGGGGTGTGAATAGGGTGTTTATCGAGAATTTTTATCATTAATCTAAAAATAAAAATATTTATCACCTTGCCCTTGTGTCATCATTGCCTTAACATTTTTTATTATGTATTTTATTGGAGATCTGAAATCGTATAGCTATAAGGGCAATATCCTATCATATACTGGGTGTGTTATTCTGTTTAGTAATTACCTCTCCTATACCTTCCCATTAGCTGCTGATTTATATTATGAATTACACAGAGACTGTGATTTCACAACATAGCTTTTTTTGACTTTGTAATCTAATATTAATTTTCATAGTCATTGCAGCATCTTAAAAAAATTTTGATTGTACAAAATTTTCATATTGTTCAGTTTTATTGCACATAATTACACTGGGAGGAATGTGACTATGAAGGTCATGATAGGTTAATAGGTATCTAGATGAAAAGCTAAGGGAGAATGATCTTTAAAGAAACATAGTGTGTTTGCATTAACCTATTATAAATATAAAACAATTCATCCTTAATCTTTTCCAAACAGTTTTAAAAATGGATGGGGAAATGTTCTAAATTTTGTGACTGCTGCATTTTTTATGGGTGCTGAGACTAAAATCTCTCATTTTTGAGTGTATGAATTTTATTGTCGACTTGCTCTCTTGGAATTAAAAAAGGGCAATTTAATGTCCTGCTATTGAATAATAAGTAGTGTGTTGTATTATTAAATTAAAGATGACATGATAATTGTTCACACCATTCATCATTATTGACAAAGCTTTGATCAAATAACTCATTATGTAATATATTACTTTTTGTTTACAAATGCTGTAATTTTTTATTCACAGAGTGATTGGTTTGGATCATGTATTTTTGATCATTTGCATCCTGAGGATGTTGAGAAGGTGAGGGAGCAACTGTCTACTCAAGACCCTCAAAATACTGGTCGAATACTGGACCTTAAAACTGGGACGGTGAAGAAAGAGGGTCACCAATGTGAGTGTTCAATTTCTTATTTTTATTCTGATTAACTCCATTATAAATGCAATTACAGGAAGCATTTTTGAAATCAGGTATTGATTATGTGGACTAAAATTATATTTAAATTGGAAATAGCTAAATCTACTGATTAAGATATTGTTAAGCATATCCAGCCATATTTTCTGAACAAGTTAAAATTGATTTGTCACATTAAATGTCCATGTTTGTGATGTACCTGGGACATATCTTGATTCACTGTAGTCAAATAACAATTGATAATTTTGTTTTTATGCCGAAGTGTTTCCAGAACCATTCAGCAATGAAATTATGCTAGTCTTGAGCATTGAAAAATTTATTTTGTTAATAAATTGATTGAAATTTTTTTGGATATTATAAATATATTTGCAAAGATTGTATTCCTTGTTACATTGACCTCATAAATTTTTTAATATCTTCTATTGCTTAATTTTTTGCAACATTACCAGCACAGTAAACATCAAACGATATTCAAAGAGTGAGATTTCAATGATAAAATTCAGTCTTTCGTTGTATTATTGCCTGTTTAAATGTTCTTGTGGATTCATTCTGTATCAATTTTTTTATTATATCTGATAATTTTATTATATGTTTATTATAATTTTTTCATTGATTATTTAATTTAGCATCAATGCGTCTCTGCATGGGATCACGGAGAGGGTTCATATGCCGAATGAAAGTCGGGAACGTTCAGCCTGAGACCATGTCTGCCGGGCACCTGAACCGCATGAAGCAGAGGAATAGCTTGGGCCCAACACGAGATGGCCAGAATTATGTTGTAGTACACTGCACTGGCTACATTAAGAACTGGCCTCCCTCAGGTATGGATGTACATATGAGATGTTTTGAATCGAAAACTGAAAAACTAGACAGTTAAATACAGTTAGAACAGTTAGAATATACAGATTTCTCCTTACTACTTATTTGAGTGTATTCTGAAAAGGTGAATTTTCACCAAATAACTTTCATGCCTTTATTTCCATACCATTTAGTTACTTACTTTTGTTCCATTTATCATGTTCATGAGTAAGTTTTCACATATAAAAATGAATATATGTGAAAGTGAGTCTCTCTGATATTCTATTATTAGTGTCCTCAGTTTTTTCAGTGTGTTTCATGAAATGAGAAAGTATTTGCATTTTTTGCTGATTTTGGTGTTTGTTTTTCGGTTGATTGACTATTTGATACTTTGTGGCAAAAGAAGGATGGGTGGCTATCATGAAACTTCCGGTACAAGCTTCTCTTGTCAATCATGGTTTTGTCTATTGCAGCCATTCTCACATGCAACAATGTTTCCAGTTATAGGCTAATCAACTTCAGGATATTTTCCTAATGTTTACATGTTCCTGCCCAAGGAAATGTCAAGAGAATTTATTTTTCTTACAAGACTAATAACTATTGGCATTGATCAAACTAAAACTCTCCTTATTACATTTTTTAATCTCAGTAGATGCATTAATTATTGATACCATTCTATAAGCACTTTGAAAAATACATTAGAACAAAGAATTGGGGAAGAATATTTTGATTTGTTTCTGTTTGGTTCTCAGCTGAGGCAAATGCATGGGATATATATTTGACTGAAATACAAAAGAAATCCTTGAGAGTCGGGTGCTCCAGACTAACAGACAGTTGAGTCTGTGAAAAACACATATGTGTTCTCTTCTGATGGTCGGAAGTGCCCCTTAGCTAAACATTTGCATGAAGGTGTGTTTGTTGAATGCTCCAGTGTTTTGTTGCAATGAATTGAGTAAAAATGTCATTTGAAGAAGTTTTGTGATAGTAAATTAATTGAATATGAGGTTACCCAAGAGAGGAAGTCCAAGAGTCTTGATGAAATGGGAATATTTAATTAAGATACCATTGCAGGCTGTTCTGAGTATGAGTGACTGAGAAATTGTCACAGACCAGAAGAAATTTATGCTGTTTATCTTGTTGCTTGTATCATATTTAAATGATTTTAAGAGAACTCTCCAGAAATAGGGAGGGTTTTATAAAAGAGGCTGATTGATAACAATACTGACATCTAAGTTTTTTATATGATCCTTATTGAACATTGAGTTCATCAGATATAAGCCCTTTGGATTTGATCAACTGCTTTTTTTATTAAAGGTAGTTTTGTTAAGTTGGTGTTTGGTACAAGTTGTAGGTACCAACTTAAAATAAAGTAAGCTTTATTCTGAAAGTTTTATGGTGGAACAGCTCAAGACTTGAAAGCCCTTAATAAGTGATGAGTGTGTGCTCAGGAGGAAGTAAAGGGAATCTTGCCCCCCATAGTGATGAAGAAAGGTACAGCAAGCATACACTTTGTTAACAATAAATTGGTGTGAATAATGAAACAAGGGATATATTAATATTATTGATATTAATGGTTGCATGTTAACTAAAATGAATGGAAGCCTACTCCTTCACTTATTTTTTAATTATATTAAATAAGGGAACCAACGGTTTGTCGTGAGGCACATGAACAGTTGCGGCCTCCTCTGGTGAAATCTATTATTAACATAACATCCAGAGAAAAATGTATTAATTTTGTGTAGTGTAATTTCTCATTAAAAATTTTTATAACTGTTATATTAGCTTTATTGGTGTAGTTGAACATGCATTTGCTTACTCTTAATTTTTTCATGTTCAATTAGGTGTCCAAATAGATCGAGGAGGTGGTGATGAAGAAGGCCATGCAGCGTCTCATTGTTGCCTTGTAGCTATTGGAAGGTTACAAGTTACATCGACACCAAACACTAGTGATCTTTCTGGATCTAATTCATCATCTGGTGAGTCATTTTTCTTTAGTAAATAAACTTGTGACTAATGGTACATCTTTTATGCATAGAATTAAAAGGAACTTAAGAAATTTACTGTGTGTTGTGATGTTCCTCACTGGGACCTGATTTACGTTAACATGGCAGCCTACTATTGAACTGTGAAAGCCATGAATTAGCCATGCATTTGATGTTCAAACTGTAAATAGACAACACTCTAGCCCCTTGATTGTTTGATAGAAATTCAAGGTAGTCCAGAACTCAAGTGTTATTTCATCCTACGTACATATTATTGAGGAGTTATCAAAGATCTGGAATAATAATGTTTTGGCTCAAATATTTGAATGCTGCAGGATTTGAGTTTTTGTTTACTGTCTATTATATGTAAACATAGGATGTTGATGACGCCAGAGGTCAACAATGATACTGATAAATGGTTTTAAGTTTCAAGGCTTCCAAATTTTAGTTTCTAGTATCATTATAGTTTGACTCGGAGGTGATCACGCCATGGCAAGACGTCTGTAGTGATGACAGTCAACAAATTGGTCAGTCTTATGTTTATCCATGACTCTGTTAATGCTGATATTGAAGAGTTTCTTTTTGGCATTCCATTATCATGCAATTTTTTGTATTAGTCTTCACATTCCCAAATAGGTCAAGTAATGAATAATTTAACTTGATTGTGATCTGGAAATGCCTACAAAATTTACTATCGTGAAAGATTAAAAGCACTTAATACATGAACCATGCGTAAAAATAATTAACAGATTCTCTCTACATTGTGCAAAATGAGTCATTTCCCATGAACATGAGTTTATATTGTGGTATATGCCTGCATAGAATAAGGAATTGCATATAATTTTGTTGCATCTGAGGTAAGCAAATTTTTCAAGAGCTTAAATACATTGACCCAGGGTTCATCACAATAACAATTATATGATTTGGTAATATTGCTGAATCTTTTCACTGCTGCAAAGATTTAGGAGGGTATAAGGAGCCTGTCTAGTGGACAGTATGTGTGAGGTGTCCCTCCTCTATTCTCTTGGTGGTATCAGCTTGAAGCTGATTTAAGGGGAGTAGAAATATGAGTAGGGGAAAGGAAGGGGTGGGCAAAGGGTAAGAGTAGGCTTAAGGAGCAAAGGGTAGGTTTTTACAAAGACGTAAAATATTCTAAGTTAATCGGCAGCTATACAGGAGGGTGAAATGTAAGTTAGAGCACTTCTCCTTCAATGTACAATGCATTCTCAATAACCAGACACATTGCCATAAATACTCTTGTGATGCTGTTGGAATAATTTCAGAAACATATTTTATTGCTTCTGTTTTTCCGAATTTCCTGTCTAGCAATGAGCGTTACTATACAAGGTTTGAATTATGTGCATGGTCCTCTGGGATCATATTTCACCATTAAGGGTACTGATGCAATCATTCCACTGTTATTTCATTAGTGATTTATTAAATTGTTATATTTTTAATAACATGGCTATGTACAGCATTTAACCAATACTTCTTTTAAATTGATGTAAGATATGGCCCCTTTAGAAATGCAAATGTTATAAGTCTCAGTAATGCATTAGAATAATTTATGTAGCCTTAGTCCAAAAACAGCACTTTTTGGCCCTTTACATCGGAATATTAACAGTGATAACAAAGGACACGATTGTGAACATCCAAGCCCTAGGTGGAGAAAAACCCATCCAGGCTGGGATAGAACCTGCAACCCTTGAATTGGCAGATGAGGATGTTACCCTGCCGCCACCGTGGCCAGCATCCCTGCTCAAATTATAAAATTGAGCATCTCAGCTAGTAAATAAAAAAGTCTTGAAAATTGTGATGTCCTTCAAAGTATTGATACAATGATTTTGAAGCAAATGACCACGTATCCACCCTAGTTACATCACTTCTTCAATTTGTGTTAATACCAATACAAATATGAAGACAAATTAATAGTTGTTGTGCTTTACTTAATATCCTAAGATTGGAGGTTTGTGAGAAACTTTAAATTTGTTGAGAACTACAATCAATGAAATGTCATTAGGAAGTCAATTTATAATCAATGCCCTGTGTACCAAGCGTATTGATTGTGTGAATGATTTATGTTGAATTAATAACTTTTAATGCAATTGGAAAATACAACAATCGTGTGATTGCCCTTAAAAGTCATAAAGTGTTAAGGACCACTTACAGAGGCTTATTTTATAAATCAAAGGCTTGTAATTATTAAGTATTTGGCTAATCAAGGCTCACTATGCTAGGTATTTTTCTTCAATTTATTTTGAAAGTCATATTGATTCAAGCACAGAATGGTAACCATATAAAAAACCAAGAAATATTAAATTCGAAGGGAAATTCTCACTCAAGCTAAGCGTGAACAAAATAAATTGTTTGCAGAATCAAAATAATTAGTCTTTCTTATGAAAAATATGTTATTTTCCATGGTCATAAGATAATTTTAAGGTATAGTAAAATTCAAATTAGTGAAAAGAGTAAAATTTTACTTAATAATTTATTCTCCTATTTTATCTCCTTAGGTTTGAATTTTTCAGAAGGATTTATTTTGTGGGTGTTTATATCCGAATTATAGCCTTCCTGTAAATTTTCATGAGTGTGGTTTTTCTCTATTATGATGCAATTATGCTTTAAGTGTAAGTGGTGCATTGTTTGTTCATGGGAATAATATTTAAGGATATCATTACACGTAAAAATAAATAAATGCGCAATTACCTCCAGTGCAGCCCATGGTAACAATCTTAGTAAGAAATAATTTGACCAATTTGGCATTCTTGGCAGTGCCATAATAATCCTATAATTCACTTTTATTTGTGAAAAACAAATTAAGAAGGATTGTATGTATTTTTGAATTTGTGAAATCACTCTACCATATTATTCAATCACCTTGACAAATGTATTTCTGAACAAAATGCTTAATAGGTCCATATGAAAATAATTTCATCTTTCTGTTTTAGAATTCATATCACGGCATTCTATGGAGGGAAAGTTCACATTTGTGGACCAGAGAGTCATTGGACTGCTAGGCTACACACCCCCTGAACTACTAGGGAAATCATGCTATGATTTCTTTCATCCAGAGGATCAGTCACACATGAAGGAGAGCTTTGAGCAAGGTAATGTATTTCTAACTATTTAAATTTGTTTCCTCTTATGACTTCACCTTTTGTTATGGATATGGTTGTTTGACTACCAGAGAAGTAATTTTGCAGTGATACTGACTTGCTTTCATGATTTCATCTTATAGTATGGCTCCAGAAGCTCATTTTGTGAAAAAATACTGTGTATTGAAAATTATGAATGGGATTTTATGAAAAATTTCTAAGGATTCAGTCCATAATAATGAACTATTAATGGTTATCATGTTATATTAACTCATAAGGAAATGGAAAAATATATTTTGTCTGTAAAATTATTTCTTACAATTGATTTTAATTGGTGGCCAATTAAATCTCTATGAAATGGTGTTGCCATCAATGAAAACATAAAAATGCACCATAATTGTAAATATGAAGATTTACATAATAATTCTCATTTTATAAAGTTTGCAGTTCTATTCGGCATTTCAAGGTGTATTGAAAATGAAATGATGCATCTTAAATTTCCTTTCAGAGTATTTTCTACAACATATTCTACCTATCAATGATAGTATATCACTTCTAATGTTTTTGTGGCAGTCTATTTAAAATACATTTTCTTTTTTGCAGTTCTGAAACTTAAGGGGCAAGTAATGTCGGTGATGTACAGATTCCGTGCCAAGAACCGGGAGTGGGTTTGGTTGAGGACATCTGCATTTGCATTCCTCAATCCATACACAGATGATGTGGAGTATATAGTGTGCACCAACACTTCAGCCAAGTGAGTAAATTTCATGTTTCTAATATGGGTGTAGTGACCAATTATATGCATCCTTACTACTATGTGAGCTATTTTGCAAATTCTAATTAAAGGCGTTGTTCCATAAGCATATATTTATGAAAATAACATAGAAAGAAGTTCTAGTGCTCAATTATTTTCATGGGAAAATTTAGTTCAAAATTTTGCCCCATAGTGTAAGTAATACTGCAGAAAGTACCTTTTAGCACCTCATTAAGAGAGTTGAAAGCATTGTAAGATGTGTAAATTGTTCTCATCACAAGAGTGGTAAGTCAAAACTTGCAATTTATTAGATGCCGAGGTGTATATACATATTTGACTACTGCATATTTGACAGCCAGGTTCTGAAATTAATTGGGACATGGCCATGGAATATGAGGGCCATTTATTTAATAACAGCCCCAATGAGAGTGGTATGGTTGTCTTGGCCAATCTGTATGACAAAATTAGCTCCTAGGCATTTTCTATATCTAGAATTTTTCATGCTGTATGCTTTTTAGTTTTCATGAAACAGGTAGAATATCAATAATAATATGGATAGGTAATTTCTAGTTGAATAATAATACAAAGCTGTTCAGCACCAGTATTCAGTGATTAAAATCCAGTCAGCATCTCATTTTCTGGAAAACTGTTCTTGCCAACTGTTGTTGAAATATTATTCTATTAATTCAAATTCTTTTTGTAATCTCACTAAAATTTCATGCATATTTGGATTCTCTAGTCCTTAATTTGAGGCATAAATGAGATTTGGTGTAACTGGTATTGTATCCATTATAATCTTTCCTCTTTAGGAGTTGTTTAATGTGAGTTTTTTTGGATGATAAGCAGGTCGCTACATCCCCATCAGGATGCCGGAGCTGCAGATCCAAATGACCCCGTTGCCTATCAGCAGCCTGGTTTGGATTATAGTCTGCAGAGAAGAGATGTGTATTCCCAAATGATAGGGTCTCATATTCAATGTATGTATATTTTGTTTTAATTAATATCCTCATGTGAATATTTGTAGATATATATTGTTTTGTGTAAGTTAATGACTTGAACACCAAAGCTTTTTGTGTTAGAACATAACAGTTGTTTTGACTTTTAAAATTATTTTCATTAACTTAATGCATGTGGGCATTTTCAGTTACTATTGAATATGTGTATGGTGATCCCTGAGTTGTGTAATTAATGCATTTCAACATGCTTTGAAAATCAAAAAGATCATAAGCCAAAACATGCATAAGTTGACTGTAAAATTCAATAACTAATATGCTTTTCTGGTGCAAATAATAAAAAAAATGTCTGATAATTGCATTTTATCAATTGCTATTCAAGATTCACAATCTGAAAATATAGCCAAAGTATGGTATCTACCAGTATGGTATTTTTAACTTTACAGAAAATAGTTTTGGGCTATCACAATTCTGCTCTACAAGACGAGTATATTTGCCCCTACCGAATCACTCACTCTAAAGTGCTTCCTTTCGCAATCACTCATTCACATTACTTCATTCATTGGGATTTGAATGGCACAATGTCAAGCCATCATCAGTGACAACTGCTGAAGAAGCAGGAGGTTTAGTTGAAGTTCATCTTTTGTGAAGTTGCTCATAGACTTTAGGACAGAGGGTTTGCATTGATACTGTGTAATTAAATCATTGGCTGTCTGTTATATTCATGGCTAACCGTTATTAAATTGTGAGATAAAGGGGGATATCATCCTAAGGGCTCTGTATCCATATTAGTACCAAGAAGTTATTATGTAAATGTAGATGAAGAAGTGCAGCCATGCTCTTCATCCCATTCCTCATGCAAAATTCTGGCACCACACATACCTTTGTTTTTCAGTATGATTTCCTATTTCTTCAATGTCCTTGATTAATTTTAGATTTTCACTTTATGTAAAATTCCATAGCATTTTGTACCAATCCATTTTAGGTACTATTTGCAAATGCATGCTCCTGCAATCATGATCGCATAGCAAATACAAAGTTGTCAATAAAGCTGCTGAAAAATATGCTTGCATGAAGCAGACACAGTATATTGGTGAGAGGGTGTTAGAGAACAGTGGCTAGTAGCAGGCCTGATGGCTATGAGCAACCATTAAACCAGCAAAATTTTCCCTTCTGATGTCACGTTGTTCTGCAAGGGCACCTGAGGCCTAAAGTAGGGATTGTCTCATCTACACTGAAGTCTACAGAGAAGGGCAGAGAGATAGAAGGAAAGGACTTGAACTCACATAACATGTGCGCCATCTTTTTCAGCAGCAATGTCTGAGAAAAAACAGTGCACATTGGCTAATACAATCAAAGCTAGTCTATGTCTTCTACATATTTCCTCTTCAAGATCAAGGACATGAGTAATCTTGGCAATGTGATTTTATCAAAGTCATTTGCTGAGAATCCCATGATACCCATGGACTCAAGGCAAAATACTTTCCAAAAACCATACATGTTGTTTTTAACTTTATTCCCAGTATGCCATTATATTTTTACCATGTCTACATATTGTAGCAAACAACAAATATATTCACATTATATTTTTGACTTGCTTGTGCTCATAAGCTGCTGAAGGAAAATGGCATCTTCTCAGACATCAGGCACTTGCATAAGTGCAGATTTACATCAGCGAAGGCTTGCATAATTTAAGGACATACTGTTGTAGCATAAAGAGCCAAATAAAAGTTTCCCATACTTATTTATGGAATTCAATTGAGGATATTGTGGTTAGAGTTAAGTATAATGGAAATTCACTCCCTGCTTTTTATCATTATGCAATGGAACCTTATATATTTAAGCTAATGGCATGAACGTGATAATTTTTAGAATATTTAGGAACATTGATAGAGAGTAGATAACAATATTTATTAGATAATAGTGACCTGTTTCTTCTGCATAAATGTTTAATGTGCACATCCTGTTCACAGAAAAAAATTATCTTCAATGTGGAAAAATTGGCATGATGATCCAAAAGAAAATAGAAATGAAAAATGGACATAATGAGATTTAAAATAAAGATTTACTTCTTAAAGTTGACTTTAAAGTAAAAAGATAGACTTTTTAGTCTGACTCAATGTTAATCATTTTCTTTGATTCATAAACTACCATCAGCTCGTCCTGGAAGTACTCAGAATGTGTATGGGGCTGGTGGAGGGAGCTATGACCCAACAGCAGCCTCACCAGTTGCGGCATATGGATCCCCTGGCCCACAGCAGCAACCACCCCCACTGTCACAGCCCCCACCTGGTCCACCTCCTCCTCAACCAATTCTAAGTCGCATTGGAAAGACAACAACCAGTCCTACTCCAGCACAGGCTGCTTGGAGCCAACCCCATCTTCGGCAGGTGAGAATTTGAGGGGGGGCTGTTAAGTGTTTCATTGAACAGTACGATACTTGTTTAAAATATCCTTGACTGAAAACATTTTAACTCTCAAAGTGGAAAAATATTTCATAACCCATAAATTTCTTGAGATGTTTTGGTATTCTTATTATAGTATTTGCATATTTGTACCATACCTGGTACATATTTATACCTGTTCCTGAGCAATATTGAATGTAGATATCATGTTTTCCTTATTGTATTGATTTAAATATATCTTGAGATGACTTGTTATGTCCACTTAATTTTGCTAGGGTCTTGTGGGTGCATGCTATTTAATGTTTTCAAATTAAATGATACATGCACACTGAACATTTGTAGTAACTAGCTGTATAGTGCAATGCCAGTGTAGGTATTGCAATTTTAGTTTCCTTTTTTGCTGAACCACATTTTTAATAATTTAGATTTTTCCATTTTTTAAAGCATGAAAAATTCCTATTAGGATTCAAATGAGTATGAGTGGTATATGCAGTAAACCATAAATTATCCTTGTGTGCATTATCCATTTTTTAGGTTGTTTTGGAAGTTAAGAGTTTTTGAGATTTAGAGTATTTTTAGAAGTGCTTTGAAACTTTATTATATTTTGAAAAAGAAGCAAGTTTGAAATACCTCAGCTTTCTTAAAAGATTTTAATTTTGACTTCAAAATCAGGTTATCAACTGTATTTAATGTTCTAATTAAAACATTTTTGTACTTTCCCATTATTGTTTCCCTCATATTTATTAACCCTGAGAATTCCATATTATCCATTCTAAACAGTTAGCTAAAGTCGAGCAAATTTGTAGTTTTACTATGCAAAAAATAAGTCATTAACTATCTACCCTTCCTAATTTAAATCAATATCAAATTATTAATATAAACCCATATCAGTGATCCTTTGTCAATATTTGTCCTTCGTCAATCATTTGTTTCCCCTTGCTTCAAGATTGGTTTAACTTTCTAAGAATACTTTCTGCCATTTACTTGATGGTTGGTCTGTATCATTGTACTTTAATTCGAGCCTTATAAAAATGACTGAAAGATGAATATGGAAATGTTTTCACTGCTAAGCAAAAATTACAAGGAATGAAAAGAGAATTAATATGCTTCCTAAACACCCTCACTATTTTTCAAAAACAATTTTGACTTGTGCAAATTGAAACCGTTTATGTCACGACTGTATTGTTCATGTATTTTGGTTGTACATGTTTTTCAACTGTCTTCCTCATATCCTCATTTCGATTATCTTCCATATATCCTCATCATGCTTTCATTAGCAGATATTTGAGAGTTAACTGTACGTATAAAATTTTCAGCTTGGAATTTCATTTCCAAATAAATACCTGCAATTTTTGATGAAGCAAGGTTTTCTTATGAGTGAACATGCATATTGACTGATTGAATGGCAAAAGTCACATTTATGGCTTTGGCTTTTTAGATTCATAATGGTTCATGTCCCTTATGTGTTAGGTGATATGAATGTCATTTGATGGTGTTGGAGATATTTGATAAAATTCCTGTCACTTATTTGTTATCTTGTCTTTTAAAAATTCAGCCTGTAACTGAAGGTTACCAGTATAGTCAGATGAGTCCATCTCGCTCCCCTGGTGGTCCAACATACACTCAGTTGAGTGGTGGAGGTGGTGGAGCCCGAGGGGGACCTCTTACACCAACACAAGCTGCCAGTGCATACCACCATCCTGCAAATACTGCACCTGCTACATCCACAGGTATGTCTTGGCAGTGTGGCTAAATATCTCAAGCTGTAATTAATTAAATTTAGCTATTCAGTAATACATATCATTGTTCATGTGTAAATTAATACACTGTAAATATAGCTATTTTCTTTTAATGTTTATGTTGGAATACTCATGAAAAATTACTCTTGCCAGAAAGAATTAAGAATTATGTGGATGAGGGATTCAAAGATTCTTTGAAAGTTAATTTATGTAGTATGGTAGTAATAGTTTGTCATTGCATGCTGGTGGATGTAACAATTATTATTGGGAACCATAATACTGATTGATCTAAACATACTCAAGGAAAACAAATTTCCAGTTTTTAATTTTGAAAATATGTGAAATCTGTCACTATCTATTAGCATTAAAATCAGGTGTCCCTGAAAGATAAGGTTGAATTTGAAAGCATCATAGTTTTGGTCTTCATTTGGTTGTGGTGGTGATGTCAGTGTTCATTAGTGCTTTTTGTTTACATGAGTTGGGTTGTAAATATGACACTTCAATTATTTTTCTCTAAAAATGATATACTTAAAGAGTGATTTTGCATAATTCTCTATAATAAGAGTGTATAAGTTCCTGGAAGATAGATGCTTTCCGTAGCTTAACATTTCCAAACAGTATCAGAATTGACATAAAATTTGAAGTGAAGACATTTTAAAGTGACTTAAAATTTGGATCCTAGTAATCTTTCTTTTCTTATCAGAATTCTCCTTATTTTCATAATCACTGTTACCACTTGTAGTATTGATTTTAGATAACCTACTTCATGATTTTTTTATTTAAAAAATCCTTTATAGCCTATGACATTTGTGAGTTTACTTTATGTGGAAGTGCAAGGTTTCTTTCTCTACCCTCTTTCATTTTCTTTGTTATGGTGAGTAGGCCAGTCAGATTTTATGTCTATAAATGTTGTGGTTTAAGAGCAAGAAACCTGTTCTCAATATTTTTGCTGTTAAGCTTTGGTTTGTGTTCTTTTGAAGACTGAAATAAGAAGGTCATCCCTGGAGTGATGCACATTTGGTGAATCCATGGTCCCTTTGTGTCCATTGTCCTTTCCTTGATCTCTCTCTTCTCATTTGCATTTAGATTTATCATGTCATCTTTTCTCAAAGGGACTTTTGTTGGCAATTTGTTACAGTGATTATGGAATAGTTAATATTTTGGGGTGCTTCTCTTCATGTTTAAGACTTTATTGCAAAGAGATTGGTGAAGTCCTCTTTCTATTGTCATTGCTTTTTTCATTTCTTGGGCACGTACAGTTGACTCTTGTAAGCGCATTGTTTGAAGGACTCAGAATGCATTATTGAGTACAAAGTGTAAGCTGGAATTGATCTTCTATGGAAAGAGGCAGTTATAATGTGGGTAGCTCAAATTAAGGAGAGGGACTTTATGACATAATAAGTTAATGTCATAAATTGTTCCTTCTATTATTTGTTGGTTATAACAGATGGCAAAAAATTTCATTCTGACTGTTGTTTGATTAATACTTGAAACTACTGAGGTAACTGATCATAAACAAGCCCTAAATACCATTCTGTCATATTTTGGAAGTCCCGTGCTCAGTCTCATTGTGAATGTGTTTGAAAACAAACGCATGGCAAATGCAATGTTAACTTAATAGAAATAATTTTTACTATGTTACTTTTCAAAATAATAGACAATTTTCAGTATTGTAAGTTGTCTGAAAAACATTTCATAATACAATTCACTTTGCATGGCGCATGAAGTATTAATTGAAACTTCATAGCATTAATGGAGCTTCCTGTGGGTCCTGTATTCATATTAAAAATAAAAACAACAAAACAATAACTTTTTCCCGTGGAAAATTGCCTTTCAACATTTTTCTTCATTTTTGATATTCTAGCTCTTGTCTTACCTCTGGTAACAGTAAATACTTGTACTCATGCAATTTTGAAGAAATGGCCATCAGAATTTTCAAAAAAGCAAATATTGCTATAAATGCGTACTGAGCTGACATCATGAAAAATAAAATAAGGCACAATATGGTCGTGATTATGCCTTTTTCGAAATACTTTAACAATTTTTCACAACTCTTAACTTAAATACTTCATAAAGTAATTTTGATTCTTCTCTATGAAAAATTAACTTTTTTATGTATTTTATGGTTGGTTTTGCCTCTGGGTTGCCTACTTGCACAGGGATGAATTTTCAGTCTCTTTTATGAATGTACAAAAGATGTATCCAAAATGCGGTAACCATATTTACATGGGTTGGTACCTAGATGGGCCTGCCCACAAGGAAAACATGCTGTCCAGGAATGTTCTTGCAGGATACGATTGTATAACCTCAGCCTTTTCTTTAGTAATGCCCTCTTGTCATGTAGCAATACCTCTTGTCATCTGTTCTCTTTTTGCCTGCATGCAAAAACACCTTCAGTCTGTCAGTGGATATTTGTGCCAGTTGATACCTGTAGTGTGTCCACTCTTTGCTTAGGGATGTGGCAGTGGCAGGCCGGTCAGAGTTCTGATGCAGGGCCAGGGTCGAGTGGTGGTGCTCCTGGGGGTCACACTGCACCTGGTGCACCCGGTGCTGGTGGAGGTGCACACCCGAGTGCAGGTGGGCCAGGGGGGCCACCTGGACAGCAGCAGGAGTTAACAGATATGCTGCAGATGCTTGATCAAGGGGGAACCACGACCTTTGAGGATCTCAACATGTTCAACACCACGTTTGAGTGAGATCTCAGTATGAAGTTGAATATGTTTAGTGCATCTGATTTTGAAGATCTTTTCCTGCAGTCATGGCACAACTTCCCTGCATCTCAAGTTATTGAACAGTTTGTATCCTGGGTCAAAGCATTATTAATATTCTGAATGGTTTCAGTCAGCAAGTGAATTTAAATTTGGAATGCAGTTCATTTTGTGTTCGGTGAAAATTACCTTATTCCTTGAGGACCTGCAGAAAGAGATGTGAGGAAAAGTAAATGGAGTATGTGTATATCTACAATCACTCCCTTTTGATTTTTAAGCATATTGAAGAAAAATTAAGTTGTATAGTTTCATTGGTATTTACCATATCATCGGAGGCTATAGTTGAAGGCACCTGAAACATATGTGGATATATGAGACTTTAATTAATTGTATAGTTAAACACCAAGAACTTAGTGTTTTTAAATGTTTACAATAGAGTTTGGCTTGTTTGGAAACCGGTTGCCATTGAGGAACGTATTTTGCCTTTGATTTATCAGGATGATTGTATCTTTGCTTACTGCAGAGAGTATTTAATTTCTGTGTCACTGTAGTTAACTTAAACATGAAGTTAACCAGTTTCGTACTTTTCTCAGCGTGAAGGAAACATCAAAGAATTTTAAAGAATTCTGTGAAAAATGATTGCCACAACATAGTTCATTGCCATTTCATAGAAAACATTTTGCTTATGAAAACGTTTAAGCTTTATTGAAAACTATGTTGATGTACTTCATGGACCTGGGCCAGAATGGCCATAAATACACCAGTGCACAAGAATGATGTTTCAACTGAAAAAGGGTGAATTTTTTTGCTGAATCTAGAAGTTTCAGCTGATGTGGAGAAATTGCTGGGACTGGCTGCATCAAGTTAAGAAGTGACTGAAAAAATGTATTGGTTAAATTGAAAATTGACCTCATTTCTTGAAGGTTTCACAAACACGAGTTCAAAGAACTAGAATTTGCAACTGATTCAATTTTTGTGGTTCATTAGCCATTTAAAACTTTTATACCATGAAATTGGTTTTGTGTTGCACATTTTTCACAGCGTAATGCAGCAAGTGATCAAATGCTTCATTATTATTATAGTAAGATATAGAATATTGTAAAATATATACATATATATTTTTAAATATCATAGCATTGAAAGCTATTGTCTTGAAATAGATCTAGTTCAAGAGCTCTGCAAAGAATAAGATTATGATACATTTAATAATTTGTCCTTTGTTCATTTTGTTTTGGAATCAAAATTAGTCATAATTTATTTGAATTTCTTTTGTCTTTAAAATTTTTTACTTCTCGTCAACCTCTGTTTTGTAATATTCATGTTGATTGCTTAATTTCATTGAATGCATAATTACATTTGCAAAGTTGCACAAAATTTTTGGAAAACTTATTCCTTTCCCAGAATGAGGTATCTTCTTGCACATATCATGGAAGTAATTATTGTATGAATGTATGCATTTGAGAATGAATGAGCTGCTGGCACTGAAGAGATTTAAGATCAATTATTGTTGGGGTATTAGATGTAGTATTTTGTGGTTATTTATGCAAAACCTGGGAATTTTCTATGTAAATCTCAATTTCATTTTGGAAATTGCTTATTTATACGTCCAAGTACAGCAGATGTCTGTTGCAGTACAATATGCAAAGCAGAGATTGAGGAGGCATTGGTAGTTAACCATTTTATTTCGTCTAATGTAATTTCTATGTACAAACAAGAAAAAGGAATTGTGTAGAATTGTTTGTAGTGTTTTATATCACTTGAAATGTGAATGAGGGGCTGTTTGAAATTGCTGTCTTCTAGTGAAATGATGACCTTTGCACTTCAGAATGAAGTGTAGATTCAGTTGTGTGTCTGTGTATGCCTTTAGCTGGGATTGACAGTCAGCTGCTATCGGCATGCACCTAAATTTTAGGCAGTTTGTTTGCCTATTGATATAACTATGCTTTTGAAACAAATGTGCCGTTCGAAATGTATAATCCCACAAGCAGTGGTGACTATAGTTTTTATAACTGCATTGCGTGCTGATGTATCCATAGGTTTCTATGTACAAATTTTTGAGTCTTCAAATGGCAAAGAATTGTAAATTTCATTGGAGTTTTTTTTTAATTAGTTTCAGTGAGAACTAACCTGCAGATGACTGTAAAGCAATAATCTGCATTCCATGTGTTTAAGAGACTATAGAGAAATATATATCTCAATCAAACATTTTGGGTCACATGTTGTTGTGCTTGTATGGTATAGGAATAAATTCCTTCATTGATTAACCAGTGATGTCTTTGTACTAGGAGAAGTTGAATGGTTGTGGGCACCACATATCTTGTAAACATTGCCGCCATTACACAACAATGAGAGAAATTTTTTTATGGTACATCTAGTTTTTTTCCAGTGGTACTTCGAATTTTTCAGCTGCTTTGATTAAGCATTTGGAGGTGACCCTGGGGTGGATCTTGAATGAATGAGCTTTTAAGGCTGGTCATGTACATTGATGGGAATAGTAATGCTATTAATGGTCAAGCTTGTTCTAGTGAACAAGCAGATAAAAAATTCTTATCAATATTGAAAACATTTCTTGATTAATAAAAGGCTAACATTGGCTGCAAAGCTTGAATACTGGACTCACATTTTATGCATTCTAAGTAATATGAAATTAATAATTGATGAGTGCAAAATTTCTTTGATGGAATGCATTCACTATTATTTTATTGTAATTCTCATGTTCGGTAAAAAAGAACAGGGATTGAATCAGTCAATCTATCAAGCAATTATTTTTTGAGTAATTTATTGAAAAGATTTGCCCAAGCCCTTAAATTTCTTCAAAGTACTGTCCTTGGGCCTCTACATATTTTTCCGGGGCCTCTGCCATGACCGTTATGAGCCCTGGTAGGCGTCTTCGGGGACCTCTCGCAAGGTCTTCATTACGGCTGATTGGATCTCTTCTATGAGCGAAAAAGTGTTCTTTTCAGGGCTGCCTTATTCCGAGGGAACAAAAATAAGTCCGCTAGGGCGACATTAGGACTACAGGAGGGGTGGGGCAGCGTTGTCATGATGGGGTTGCCGGGTAGCAGAGATGTATTTTCTTGTCTTGATGACCTTTTTTCGGAGTCTTTCCAGCACATCCACGCAGTAGGCAGTGTTAACTGTCTGTCCTTAAGGAACAAACTTCTTATTGACCACTCCTTTACTCTTGAAATAGACAATGAGCATTGTTTTCAATATTGATTTGCTCATTATTGCCTTTTTGGGCTTGGGGGACTGGTCGGTGTGCCGCTCAGAGCTTTGGCGTTTCGTTTATGGGTCATATTAAAAAAACCAGGCTTCATTTAGCACATATTGCACTATATGAAGGGGTGTCTCTTACTCAAGAGGTGAGTTGCTTTTTGCATAACGAAGATCCATCATTTCTTCCATGGAGAGGTTTGGGTGGTTCTTGGAGCAGAGAAGCCCCTGTGTATTTTCAGCTCTGGGATGCTGACTTCATCCCCCTCACTACCACTGATGGAAGGCATTTCACCAATACAACCGGTTTTATGGGAAGAAGTATTTACTACTTGCCACAATTTCTTGCAATGCATTTTTCCCATATTTTCTTGAATTAGTTCTATAATCGTCAATGTCATTGTTGATACCTGCTCTTGACTCGTTCATTGTTTTATTCGCTGCTGTGTCTACCTTTTGCTTCTGGTGATTCTCAGTTTTCAAGGAACCCATAGGGAAACTGCTTCAAAATGCAGTAAAATACTTAAAGGTATGTGGGTGTGACAAGGACCTTGCAAACAGGGTAAACTTTGGGGAGGATAGAACCACTCTTCTGGATAAAATCTTTGAAATGCTCAGGCATGCATAGTGGCCTAATATCCATCTGTGAAAAGCTCAATAACCAGGGTGAAAAACTACATTAAGACATTGGTGTGTCTTCGTTGATAAACTATTTGGAACATTAGAATATTCTTACATTGCAAGGTATTTCCGTGTATGGTCAGTCTCATTGTCTGTGCAAATTCTATGGACGAAAAACTTCCTGAAAGAACTGGCAGCCAGCTGCAATTCTGCATTATGGGCTGTTGGTAAGAGTCTTCGGGAGTATCCACGTCCAGTCGAGTACACTGATAGTCTAACATCGTTCGCACTTGTGCGCGACTCATGAAAACCACTGTATTGCTGTCTTAGCGTCAATTGCAATGGATGGTACAACTCAAGAATGTTTAAAACATTGACTTATCTCTCCTTTCAAACACATTCCTGTCAGTTTAGTAAGTAATGACCAGTCGGTCAAACCCAAGAACAGACAGAATTCGCATGCGGTAAATTTCCGTTCCCAAAACGCAGCTTAGGTAGAGAATGAAGCATTTCACATTAGCGCCTGAAAACTTATGAACCCGTTTTGTCGGGACTACGGGTGAAGTTTGCTGGTTGGCTTAATGTATCCGCTTTGTAACCCGGACGAATGTGGACATTCGATAGATCGTCCTCGAACCCATCACCGGTACTAGGATTCAATTAACATCGTTCGGGCATCCCGTTTCCCTGATTGAAAAAATCGGGAAGGTGGTTCCCGATCGTGTTGCATGAGGAGCTACAACATTTAGTCCTGTAGAGTGTACGACTAGAGCAAGGAAGAACGACAAAGGTAATTTTGAGATCGACAAAATGTAGAGGCTGCAATCTGTGGAATTGCCGCTACTAGAGTTATAATGAACCCAACTTGTATAAAAAAAGATGTAGCATCCGGTACTTTAACTGCCGCTACTATAACTGCTACTTCTAAAACTAATAGAACGATTTAATTATATTTTGTATAATTTGGTGTTTATATTTCCAGCAATCGTTCAAACTTACGAGATATATCATTCGTGCTTGAGGCATTGATATAAGTTACCTTTTGTCAAATCTTATTCCATCCTTTAGCATTCCACATACTTCTTACTTTCCATCATGCCATCTAAACTGCTTATTTTCCCCTCCCTTGTTCATGCTTTGGTACTTGGAATTTTCATTCATATCATGATCTTCATTACACCATAACAACGTTTACTTTCTATCTCCATCAGCTTGTTTTGTTCCCTTGAAATGTCCCTGAACATCTTCCTCTCTTTTCTTGCCTGATTAATACTTCTTCTTTTACCCTCCTCCATTTATTTTCATCCTTCTTCATACTATGCTTCTAGTGCAGTCTTCCGTAAAGTTAGCTTAATGCTACCTACCACAATACCTAAAAGACGATGAGAGGCAAAACGGGTTTTTATTATATGGTCTATGATATTGTATTTTTTTAGTATTTTCATTATGTGTACTTGGATTTTATTTTCTCAGCTCCTGAAATCAATTATTAAGGATTCAAGGTCATTGCTAGTGAACGTGTTAATCTCTGAATTGACAATCGATCAACACGGGATCAATATTTGGTCAATATACGAAATCCGTTCAATAAAGAGTGATCATATTTTTTTATTCGTTCTACTGGAAAATTTGATATTATTAATTGCAGATTCCCTGCAGATTTTATATGCCAACAGGAGCAATCATAGAGGCGTATTACCTTAATGTGCAAATACAAATTTTATGCTGTAATAAAATATCCAAGGTCCCTATTTCGGAATTCTAGCCCGATGACTCTCTCCTGGATTCCTAAAGTCGCGGGCCGAAGAGCGTCGATTGACCCGTGACGATGATGGCGTGATGACTTCACTTACAGAGAGATGATTGACCTTCGTTGGTGACTTATCTACGCATCATTGCATCCTTAAATTGCTTGTCGGGTAAATTGGATAATGGTTTTATTTGCCAAAGTTAGTAGTGTGAACGTGATGACTGGCTATTTAAATCAATGCTGCTTCCCTTACCTATCAACCGCGACTAACACGAAAGAATCCTTGGCATAAGAATTAACAAGGAAAGGGGTATCAATGATTTTTTTCTCCTGATGTCTTCTCCTAATTTCGCCCCTCGATGGGTTTTTGTGCATGCTTAACCTACCTACTGCGAACAGACGATGAAAATGTTTGACAGGTGCATGTTGTCGTCAAGGAGAACCAAGAAAATCGTTGCTAGACCTACAAGCCAACCTAGTGGAGTAATTCCGTCATAAAATAAAACCAGCTTTGTAACATTCCACACCCTTTATTGATTTCGACGGCGGCTTCAAAGTCTAAACGTCATTTCAAGGATAAAAACATAATGACGCTTAGACGTTGAAACCTCCGTCCGGATCGATAAACTGTATGGAACATTACGAAGTTCGTTTTATTTCGTAATGAGCCAAGTGAATTTCAAATGTCATGCCGATGAAAGGATATTCTGCTAAATTGTTAAGAGGGGGCGAATTGGAGTGACTCGCTATTATTACGTTATGAATCCGCCCTGGCGTGATAGACTGTGACATCGGGGACTGAAAAAGGACAAAAGTCCGACATAACCGGAATCTTAGGTATCTCATGAAAAGCATCTGAGCACCTGCTACGGATTCCGCTGGAGGTAACTCGAAGGTGGGTCGACAGAAATATTTTATTGGATTTATATGAGACGTCTGCGACTTTTAGACTGCGAAAGAGTATGATGAGGCAAAGAATTGTTGGGAAAAATTCAATTGGGGCTTGAGATCTTTATGTAAGCATTGACGATTGATCAGCAATCGCCCACTCTCTACCAATCTTGGTTAAGCCCCTTCCGATCATATTCTGTCTTCGATCATGTATTGGGTATCTTTCCTGGCATAATACAGTTCAATGTTTGTTGTCAGTTGATTTGGATATTATTATTTTTTTCTCGAGGAAAGATTTACGGATTACGATGCATCAAAGAACCTTCACCTTTGGGAGCTTCTCCCCGGCCGTTGGGATGTCGCACTAGAGGTAGAGTCTTTTGCGACGAGCCGTGTGTCCTCCGCTAACACTGTAAATGGGCCGTGGCTGCACACTCTTCTACTCGGTCCAAGAAGTCTGGATACGGGAGGCCTGCTTGTTACCCTGAGATAAAACTCCATGGGAAGGCCAGAGCATGGGGATCCCGCTCCCTACGCTGCCCATCACAAAGCAAGGAATTTATTGAAACGGACATTTCATCAGGTAAGAGCCTGGCCTCGTGTGTCCTCAAAACCCATTTCAACTTAGTGCGAGCCTCCTTTGATAAAATTTTGCCATTGGAAATGTCTCGAGTGGTGTGTGGGAGACGCTCTCTGGTTCCTGTGGGATTGAAATTCGTATCTCGTTCAATGAAGACATCTCCAGATGTCGATGCACACTTCATTTGCCCGCGAGTAGAGATGAGAATATATTATTCAATTACCGCAATAATTCACCGCAGACTGGGAAAAGACATTGAAATTTTTAACGCGAAAGAATACGATTACATCAGCTTGGATATCGCGATTTTAAGCTTTATCGCGTGTATATTTCTTCTGCCACTTTTTCCGGAGAAAGATTAAAATCCCAAGTAAAGCGATTGGGTTTGACATAACCCAATTCAAACGGACATTAAGAGTTAAATATTTAAAACTATATATCCCTGTCACTTCCTGGAGCACTGTATTTCACCGTGTTCTCTTTAAACTGTTTGCTGGATAACTTGAATAATATTTAAAACTGCAAACCTTTATGATGATCTGAATTTCCTCTCTATCTTCTATTCTCTTTTCATTCATGCAATAACTAAGTTTTGGGCTATGCCTTAGAAGGAGTATTTGTATTGTTAGTATTTTCACTAATGCAAAAACTAGATTTTTGGCAATGCGATATGAAGAGTATTTTCAAATTCTTTTGAAATCTGATAATAATACTTTTTGTGGTTAAATAAATGTTGTGATTTTCAAATTTCTTTTTACAGAATATGTTCCTTTGTCACCACAAAGCAATATATATTTATTATTATCCGTTTGCATACTCCAAAGAGTTTGAATTTAACTTTCTTCTCCACCACAAGTTTGTTTTAAGCGTTTCGAAATGATTCCAATTACCTACTTATGGCGAAAGGGTCAATGGACGGGTAATTGACCCACTACGCTCAGAAAACAAGCCCTTGAGCGCTGGAGGGTGAGTGTGTGCACTTACCATATCATGCTTATTTTCAAAGTGGAAGAATTCAGAAAACAATCCAAAACGAATAATTTCTTATATTAATTCATAGATTTTAAATTCAGTAGAAAAAATTAAAAATAAAAAGAAATAAAAAATATTTCCATAAAGAGAACAAATGCGCATTGTTAGCCGCCCGGGCGAGCATGGCTGAGCATTTTGGAGGTCTAAATGGCAGAACAAATAATTTACAGAATATGCCTCTATATTCACTTTAATAATCAGTACCTTAAGGAATTATAAGTCAAGATAAGCAGATAAGAGAAATATATAAGATCATATTCTGGAGAAAAATACAAGGGGCTATATTTTCCCGTGATCGGCAACGAAAACAATAAAATTTAATATGCATTTTATTTTTATTACTTTCCTACTTTGATCCAGTCGCCATTTAATAATTAAAGGGTAAATTAATTCGGATTAACGCTGGTTTGTGAGCTATGGCAACGCAGGAAGATATGCTTTCGAAATTTTTCTATCTAGACTATGAGTAATAAGAGAAAAACTCCGAATATTTATATTATTATGATTTACTAGCCGAAGCTAAGCTGTAGGATGCCTATTTTTTAAGTTTAAACTTCTTGTAAAAATCAACCAATTATAGTCTGTAGCCTCAGGCATATGGTCACAAGTGGAATTACAAAGTGCACATTAATTAATTAAAGGTATTCTTTACCTTTACCTATTTTCTTTTATTTATAACGAGAAATTATTTTTGTGTGACCTACATTATTTCCTTCAATTAAACGTGACTTCTATTAGCGTTCTAGCATACTATTTAAAAAAGCTATTCTATTCCTTCATCTACCACTTCTACCCAGAATTCACCCTTTTACCATGGCCTCTGAAAAGCTTTCAATGTTTCCTCCAACCACTTTCTCGGCCTTTTTCAGGTTTCTCTCGGAAACTTCCTCTCTTCGCTCTCTATATTTAAAACTTGAGCGTTGTCCTATCTGACTAACTTATTTCTTCAATTTTTTTGCCACACCCACATCTCAATAGACTTAAAGCTACGCTCATGCTCTTACCATATTTTTCCAAAGTTTATACAGTCGTAATATTTTCAGTAAGTTATTTTGAATGTATTATATATGTTACTCATGAACTATTATTTTTGATAGCCTCTATGAATCAGAGCGAAAATGGAAAGGTAATATTGAAATTTCGGGCCTATTAATCCCGATTTAACAATGGAGGTTGCAGTGAACAATTGAAAAGGTGAAAAGAAACTTTTGGTTCAGCGATAGTTATCTCATGCATTCGATAGTTTCTGGCTCAACTTCGTGGAATATCATGTTCATGAAATGAAGAACACAATGTATTTTCGCATTTTTCTTTATTTTGGTACTACTAGTTTCAACACTTCGACGTCATCATCAGGTACTGATGGAAAATTACCCGATGATGACGCCTAAGCGTTGTAATCAGTTGTACCAAAATAAAGAATAGAGGAAATATATTTTGTGATCTTCATTTCATTCTTATCTTAGTCATACAAGACGGGTGGGCAATCTTAAGGATGCTGGTTCTCTCACCTTTCTCTTTCCTATCCTTAGCCCATTATAGCCGCGGTCTCCTCTCAGACTAGGCTCTCAGCCGGTTCTTCCTACGCACTATTTTTGCTTCACTCGATGTGGCCGCGTTAGCCATGTTCAATTCCTCAGGGTTTCATGTTTTCGATTCTTTTGGGGAATCGGGAAAATACTTTGAAATGTCATCCAGAATCACCGGCTCCGTAATAATTTCATTTCCGAAAATACCTTCGTTATTTTGAAGTATTTAGTGTTCGAGGTGTCTATAAGCATACGCATGAATCAAATATTTTTTATTGCGTTGCAATAAGCGAAGTAATTATTTCTGCTGAGTTCTCGAAACCTCAAAAACTACCTTTGTATGTCCTGGAAAAGAAAAAAGAACTGTAGATTGAAAATCCATACGTTATCAAGTATCCTAGAGCTGGAATGGCACCTTAACCACTCAGAATGATTATCATTTGGTCAAACCGTGTTTGTGCCCTTACAGGAATCAATATCAGGGAGCCGAACAAACTAATAAGCTAATGGTGTGTGTGGAGGGGCATTAAGTTACGATAGATATTCATAACGATCGATGTAAATACTGGAAAATGAGTTAGTAAAGGTCGCAAAAGCAAACAAATATTGCTATATAAGACAGAAAAATAATTGACGCCTTCGCGCATGACAGCTGCTACCTTGGGCGGAACCCTTGATGTCAAGAGGGTTAAGGTCAAGTACCACACCGCTAACTGCGCGTTTTTCATTTCCATTACATTTTTTTAATGTCCTCATGCGGAGTTGCGTACGTATACCTTCTAGGGTGTTCTCAAAGTAATGACTTAATTAAACCCATGGTAACGGCGGGAACTTTCAAGTGGTATGTTTTCAAATCGAATCCACTCTCTTTCCTTGTTCTTCTCACACATCTCTTTTGATCCATAGTGATTTTGATCATAGACAAAGAATTATTTTCTGCACCCACGGTTTCTCGTTAACCTTTCCTACAGTAAGTTATCATACTTTTATCAGCGAGTATTAGTTCGATTCACGGTAATCAGCTCAAAGTTTGACCTTCATAGACCAGGGTAGAGGTCATATCCAACTAAGGCGTGCGCAAATATCACATTCAGGGTAGGGAAATTAGCTCCTTTTCCTGTGCCATCTTTTCAATTTCGATGATATTCTAGTGAACAGAAAGTCTCACCAGGTAGTCCAAAGTTTTCAACCAGACTTTCAACTCGGCACTCTTCGGGGACGAGCCAACGCTCTGATCACTAGGCTGTGAGGTCCCGTAACGTAAAATATAGTGAAACCAAACAAATATTATTTCAACCTGATGACCACTAAAACACCCGTCTAAGACCTACGAATTACCCGATCAAGATTTAGAAGCTTTGATTTATCATGTTTTCATTGAAAGTAGCACCTTTAATTATCAAAAACCACATTTTTTTTACTAAGGGCAGGCATTTCTTGAATAGCATATCGTAGTTAATCCCCTTTCATGTCGGTTATTTTAAGAGACATTTATTTAAAGTCCTCCATTTGTTTACGTTTTTGTTAAGTCCACATTTAATTTTTCCACATGAGAAATTTTGCTATTATATATATATATATATTAGTTTTTGTTTTGCTTCATTTTTTTTATAGAGATCAATATTACCTATGTACGATAGCGATTCAGGTGTAATGTGTTGGAATCATTTCATAATGACAGAAACTGAGGAAAAAACTTTAAAATTGTAATTTTCCACTTTATAAATCCTTTAATACCGACTACTTTCGGTGTACTACACTATTTTCAAATTGCGAGTGTTTTCTCTGTTCCTGTCATCACTATTACCCATTAAACACGGCTTTTTCGTACATTTTACGGTAAAAATAGTTTAAAATTGATTTCATAATGCAAGTTCGCGGCTATTATTTGATTAAATAATACGGTAGCAGCAAGAGGATAATCGTAAACCTGTTTGATGGAACTGTAAATACTAATGTTACCTATAACTTCGCCACTGTCCATTGGCCTGAGCAAGCTAATTGCTCCTGATGTTATTCTGGTTTAGGGTACCCTCGCGAGGGATGATACCTTTTCTTAATGTTCATTAATTATTTCGCCTAAAAAAGATAATTGAAATATTTTAAAAACTATTTCCATGCGTTTCTACGAGACAATAATTTATAAAATAATATCTAAATTTAATAATTAATATCTAATTCTAAATTAATATCAAATTAATTTTCAGATTTTGATGAATTTTTTCTTGGATAGGAAATAAGCTATTGTTTGTCGAAGACGGAAAAAATGGCAACATTTAAAGGGTAGTTCTCAGCACATTTCTGTTTGAAAGTTAAACTTCGGGAGGCCAAAATGTCGAATGAAAGGGGACTCCCCTGGTGAAGAGAACTACCCACAGAGATCTCAATGACAGAGGAGCATCCATGGAATAATGGACGAATGTGGCATTGGGGGGGGGGGGGGGTCATTTTGCGAGGATCAGGAAATCTAGGTGAAGTTAATAAAATGAAGTAAGTATACTGAAATAATCTAAAATCATACTTTTTGACTTGGCCTTCTCCGAAAGGGGATGACTTGAGGAAAATATAAAATGAATTCTCGAACTTAATTTCACGAATAAACTTTTACTCTATTAAAAACTAAAAAGGCTTAATTAAGTAATTTCCATAATATTTCATCGTTAACAAGTAGCTAATAATATGCATGATTTATTGAAATCGCAAAATAATACATAGCAAAAAATATGGTTAAATAAGGGAATATATAGGGAACAAATTATTTTAAAACATAATGTGAAGATTTAGGATGTTTTAAATCATGTTATTCAGGGCTTGGAAGCACATTAGTGTGTAGCACCAGGGTCTATTATCCTATCTCCATGGACTATTGCTAAAATAATATGAGAGAATATTTCAATTACTTCTGCAGTGCATTTAATTATATTTGTTTGCTTTGTAACTTCAAGTTTGAGACGTACTGTATACGTTTATAAGAAAAAAATAGATTTTTATTTGATGGTACATAACCCACTTGACTAACAGCTTCACCCTTCACCTTGCCCTCCAGGATTTTTGCTTCTAAGATACTCGGTAGCCTTTTCCTTGCGTACGGTTGTGGCCTACTGCTTTGATAAATTCAAGTTCCGTTTTTATTTTACGTCAAACAACCCTAAGTCCAATATTTGAGGAGTTACTACATTTTTACTTCCCTGTGAATTAATTATCTTCGGGTAATCCTTATTTTCAAGTTGGGCAAACGAAACGCATAATTGCGACTCGTTAAGAGGTCGCCAGATATTCCGAGGTGTGCTTTCGTCAGTCCCCAGTGACGCCATGTGAGACGACTAAGTTTTATTTGTTTACTGCCCTCATTAGTTACGGCTTCGTAAACAGTTGATAATTCTGTACTATTTTTCTCTTTAAACACCATATTTACTACACCAGGAATGGATTTTCCGAATTGAAATCATGCCGGTTGTTTGACCGGGTGGTTAAAAAGACATGGAAAGTTAGGTGCAAATCTGTCAATACATGGCGGTTCCAATAAGGAACATACGCACATGTGTGTGTGAGTTTATATTAAAAAGTAAATAAATAAATAAATAAATATATATATATATATATATATATATATATATATATATATATTTATATATATCATTTGGACGGCACAATAGAACACAACAATAAAATAGTTTGCTGAACGAGGCCTCAGAGAAGGTCGAAAGCTTACATGTACCTTCTTAAATTTGAGTGTCCTTCTACGTGTGGTTTATTTTATTTTATGTTCTATTGTGCCGCCCAAATGTTATACTGCTCTTGTGAGTGATTCTACATCATCGATAGAAGAAATAGAAAGGAGCAATAGGCGACCCACAAGAGAAAAGGACAGTAGGAAAGCAATCATACAACGTCACAAAGGATAGGAACAGTGCGTTTCGTGGCAAGAATAGCTAGAAGAAGGAGACGAGCCACATTGGCCAAATACACTTTCAAACACGAAAACCCACCATGTGGCGAACATGTCTTTTGGTGGGTGAAACAGCTCCCGAATGCCATGCCTTGGCCAAATAATCGGGGCACTCGGTTGCGTAAACCTCCCGCAGATTTCATTGTAAATTACGTTTCCTCGATAGTTCAAGTGATTAGAGCATTGGCCCGGCCAGTCCAAAGATCTGGTGTTCAAGTCCCGGTCAAGGAAATACTTAGCACTTGTGATCTGCTCTATTCCGCCTACCCCACCCCTCCTGTGTTCGTTATTTATGTATGTTCCTTTTTATATATTTTCATGTGACTATATATATATATATATATATATATATATATATATATATATATATATATATATATAATATGTATACACATGCATACATACATATCATGGTTTTCTCTATTTCCCTTAAGGGTATTTATATAGTCGGCTCCGAAATTTTTTCCGGGTTCTTTGACGTGAAATTTGTAAAATGTGGTATTCCCCCCACCCTTGACAAAATTCCTAGGGTATGAAATACAGATAAAATTCATCTGAGCGGTCTAGCGGACGATTTATGGAATTTTTTGCTCGTTCCTTCCTATTGCGGAATTCGCGAAGTTTTTTGCGCGTTATCTCAACTACCAGCGTCCAATGATGAATAACCTATCGCATTTCACATCTGCGCGCGAGTCCTTTGTGAATGACATGCGATCATTAGTTCCTTTGCGTGCTCTCGGAATGATTCAATTGGTGGCACAGGATATGGGTGAAAAGTGTGGAGTGACTGTATAAAAAACAGAGAAAAAATACCCTCCTCCGAACGTCCAAATATGAAAAATAATTTCAAATCCTACGGAACGAGACTGAAAAGTCAAACCCATTATTGCCCTCTGAGAATGCATTTCAGTGGCAAATGGCATTTAGAATCAAATTCGCTAAAAAATTGCAGAGTATCTTAATCGGCAAGATTCCTTCTACGTTTCGTGCGGGAATCCAATTAGTTGACGAAACATTTCTCCCTTTCTGGAGTTAACGTGGAAGTGTAATCCAAGATACTGAAGTTTTATTGCAGGATATTCAACTGCTGCCGTTACTTTAAATGTCATTTTAACTCGGAGTTACCATGAGGAGAGTAATGAGGTGAGATTTTCCCTTATTCCGCCTACCTTTTTCCTCCTCAGTCCTTCTCCTGCTTCTATCCCTTTCCGCAGTATTTCTCCGCCGCTCGTGACGCAAACGTCGACCATTCGTCACCACTAGTTGACTACGAACAATGTGAGCGTTTTGAAAGGTGTGAAATGGATTTAAAAATGCCTTCCCAGTGAGGAGAAACCCAACATTTTGCTCCCACGGCTCAATGGTGGTGAAAGTGATGTTATCTATTACGTATCTGCAGCAAGAAAGATAAACCATTATCTCTCGGTTGGGGGAACGCTGTCCTTTCTTATTTTTAGCATTGCCCATTTTCCGTTTCGATTTTCGTTCCTTGGCCGTTTTCTATCTTTATCCCCGAGCAAATTTTAACTCCCGTCCCCCCCCCCCCACCGATTTCCTTCCGATCCCTATCGCCCTACCTCGATTCCCGTGCCCTACCTCCTCCCTCCTCTTCTGCCACCGGGTCCTCCTATCACCCTCCTCCCCTCCTAACTCGACCAGTCACCCTATGAGTCCTCTTTCACCCCGCCACCCCCTCTAACTCTCGGGCAGGAAATCCTGGGCCGTGCAATTCCTAATGGCTCTCTGAAGTTTATTCTAGAAGTTGAAGAGGGCGGCAGATACTCGAAATTGTTTGCTCGATTTAACAAACACATAGCCGAAGTAGAAAGTGAAGCGTTACCTATTAGCTTTGCTCATTACGTGCCTATTTACGGAAGGCTGTTGGTGCAAGCGAACTAAATAAGATGGATAAGCTGTTAATTTTAGACTTATAACATCGGCAGTTTCCTGATGCCATTCCCTGTTGCATTTTCTCGTCTCTTTCTTGTCCGCAGGCATAAAATGAAGAGTCGGGATACTACGCAACCCTGTTCACACGAATGCTGCGCAAGGTTGCATACACACGTCCACCAGCTTGCCTTATTTCTGGACACAAGAGCGAAAAACTTATTTCACTAGCGGGAGTTATGATTTAACATTTTAATAAAAAGAGTTTTAATCATTGCATATTTTCCGCGTATTATCCTAGAAAAGATAAGGAACGAGGCTATGTTGTTATAATACATAAGACAATATATATTAATTCACGTTTGTACGTAAAACTTTGATTTCTAGGACTACTGACACTCAACAACCGTGATCAAGATGGGAAAAAGGTTCATGGTGCCAGTTCTTGGTATTTCTCATTTTACTTCTGAATTCTCTCCGGAAATTTGAGCATTCCAAAAAAAGCGAAAATATTACCACATACTGTGACGGTGATGGCTAGAAACGCATTGATGTAGGAGATATTATTTTTCCATTGATGCACATCCGAGGCACCTCATATAAAGTGAATGGGATCCAAGTGAATTCACTACGCAATTAAGTTACGGTAAAAGTTGTGTATAATGATAAAATTTATTTGTACTTTTCCACAAAATTTATTGTCTATTACGCGTTTCAATGCACATGCTCTTAGGGCCCAAAATAAAAATATTTCGTACCTGAAAAACATGAATTCGCATTAAAATACGTGGCACGTAATAAATTCTGCGGAAAATTGCAAATAATGTTTATCGTTATGACATATTTTCACAAATTAGCGCTGGCTCAATTACATATATGAAGTAGTGCACATTTAAAGTTTAATTTTCTTCACCATGATTAACCCACTCAACATTATAATGGAACATAAACTGAGTGTGTGCGGAATAAATTGTACTTCTCCGAAATAAACTGAATAACTTACACTTTATTCGGTGGAAAAAAATGAAGGAGACGCCATCTGTGAACTCCCCGCTTCGTTACTTGAGTAATCAAATGTGTGAATCATGAACATTGAATGTTTAAGCAGAGTGAGCAAACAACGTGTTCGAATGAACTTTTGAAATGGCCTTTTTCAGTATGAGAGAATTTTTTTTTGACTGGAATATTTATTGGACCATTACACAGAGCAGAAATTAGATTTAGGTAGTAAACGTGGTAGAATTTTTAGTTTTTTTTACGGGAACAAAACAATTCGACGAACGCCGTAATTGTTCGCGTAGTCATTACCTGAGAAAAATGCATAGAGCTTTCCTTCCAGCACTCATTGACAGTAAGCCTCATAGGATTGAGGTGCGGAATCGCCGCTCGGAAAACTATGAATGACGGAACAGAGAAATATAACTTCGCTGAAACTAGTGGTACACTTACTATTTGCTCCTAGTACCTCTCTTTTATTGTGCTTAGCAGTACATGAATACGCGAGAGCAGGCAAAGAACACGTAGGAACAACTGAAGCAGTAAATATGATCTCGGCAAGTCGTATGCTATTTTTCTTTATATAAATCCTGCGTCGTACTTCTCTGGGGAGGCTCATTAATGCATAGAACACCACGTAGGCTTCCATTCAATTCTCCAAGCAACTTAAACACTTTAAATAACTTGAGTGAACCTTAAAGTTGCCTATCTTCTCTGATGAGGCAATGAATTACCCATCATAATTTATGCTAATGTATAACACTTAGCACTAGTGGACACAGACAAAAACACAGAAACACACAAAAAATAGACTCACACACACACACACACACATATATATATATATATATATATATAATATTATACATATTGTATATAAATTATGTAAATATATATTATATATAGTGTATATATAATGTATATATATATATAATATAATATAAAAAAACACATATATTCGAAAATATCCAAATCCGAAGTCAATATTGGCCCATTGATGCCAAAACCAGATTCTACGGAACACAGTCTATGAAATTTGAGTCAATCATATCGTGAGAAATCTATTCTTCGCGACAAAATATTTTTGTTGGAGATTATTATGCACGAGAGTTCCTCCTTGCTTTCTAGGAAAATTTCTTCAAGCATGACTTATCTAATAAGTGAGCTTTCGAAAGAAATTACGGCCGGATGCGTCGAAGAAAATGAGATCTCTGCTCGTGACCTAGCCTTTAGGCCAATTGCGCCACCATCTTTGGGTAAAAATGGGTAAAATAACTTCCCCTCTATCCAGACAAGATAAACCAGGTTCTGATCTTAGCCTTGCTCTGACGAAATGATGGTTTCTTTTTTTTTTACATAGAAAAAAAAGAGAAAAAGTCTTATCCCGCGTCCAGGGCGGAATTGATTTCATGAAAAAGGCTCGCATTCATCTTTTCAAAGAATTTCATTTGTGTCCCCTGGCAAATTATATTCATTCGTGACGTGGCCACGCAATATTTCCCCCCCACCCCTCTCGCCTCCATCCATCCTCCCCCATCTCCATCCACCTTCTCCGCAATTTTTTCCTCCGGGCACAAGAGAGGGAGAGCTGGGGGAGACCGAGAGGGAGACGCGAGAGGTGGGAGGAAAGCACAGAGAGAGAGAGAGCGGGGCGCCCACCTCGCAGCAATCTTAACTCCCTCCCACTCGGCCACTTCTGTTTCCCACCTCACTCCTCCTCCCTCCCTCCCCAACAGCTCCCCTTCCCCACTCCGCCGCCCCCCTCTCCTCAAACCCTCAACACCCCAATCCTCTCCCCTTCCTCCCTTCTCTCCCCGCCCCCACACACACACCCTCCCCCTTCCCCGGCGTCCCCGCGCGCTCTCCCTCTCACCTTCCCTCTTTCCAACCCTCTCTTCATCTCGAAAAACTTCTCCCTCCAACATCCCATCACACAGCATCCTTCTCCTTCGTCTCCAAGGAGGAGCAACTCGGTTCTATACGGCGCGGATGCGTTCCGGGAGAAACACGAGGGCCCTCCTACCTCCGCCCTCCCACTTCCTTCCCCCCTACCCCCAGAGTTTTCCCCTGCCCCCTTGCGCCCTCTTATTTTTCTCGTTTCTTTCCTTCGTTCGCTCCCTGAAAAGCGCCCTCGCCTTCCCCCGACCCCCTCTTCCCTTTTGCCAACCCTACCTTCCCAGAAACTCGAATTATTTTTGCGACGTCCATTGGGGAGTCGAGGTCCAAGTGTCGGACCTCGACTCCCCAGCGCCCTTCCCGGCCCCCCGTCCCTTTCCTCTCTTCGCCCACCCCGTCCCCCTCGTAGCACGCCACCAGAGTCTTCGCCCCACTTCTTTCCCTCGCTCCATCGGCCACGCCGGCCTCCACTCTGCCTCCTCCACCCATCCCAACTCTTCCCTCACACCCCTAAATCCCCCCTCCGGTTCCAAATCCCCCTTCGCAGTCGTCGGCCGCGTGGAGAGGGCCCGCCCCCCCCGCAGACTCAAACCTTCCCCCTCCCTACCATCTCCCCCACGTCCCGGGTGGGAGGAGAGTTAAAGAAGGGCGGAGGAACGTGGTCCGTTAGTTTCCTCCTACCCTCCCCCGTCCACTTCTCCCCCTCCTCCGTTCCGGGCGCGAGCGACGGGTCGAGTGGATGCTTCGCCGGCCCCATCGTCACGTTTTGACATTCTCCCACCCCTTCCCTCCAACCAACAATTCGAAATCGCCCGGGATATTTATAATTGCGCGTAATTACGGTCGGAAGCATCTATTATTGTGACTGTTTGACGGTCTCGTCCCCAGAGTATGCGGGAGTGCTGTGAGGGGTTCCGGGAAAGGATAATAACGTGTGGGAATCATTCCAACCTTCATCGGTGGTGTTCAACGCGCTGTTTTGCGTCCCCGAAATCGTTGGTCGGGTTAGCTGATTTAATTCCGACGAGGTGAACTTGTCTCTTGCGGATGGGAGGAATGGTGTGGGGAGATCGGCAGAGAAACTATTTTGGACCGAATCAAATGTTGTCTCGAAAGCGAGGTGAACGAGTTATTGCGGACGTATTGACGGTGATGGGTTTAGTATTCACAGTGCGGCGACGGTGGTTTCCCGAAAGCGTTGTTAAATAGTTTCCAACCGATGCGTCTTTGGGGAGTTTTCAGGGAATATATAGTCATGTCTGGCCGATCTGTCTGTGTCACTCTTCAAACTCTCCTCACCATTCCGCCGTACCTGTGGGGCTACAAGTTAAAACTTTTGAGCAAAGAATAAGTTTTCAATTCAATATTAATCATAGATTAAAGGTGATAAACTCAAGTGAGTGGACATCCTTTTGATTCTTTAAATTCAGTTTTTAACTCTTTCAATATCTGGATACATCACGAAGCGGCTCGTTAGATTTTTTAAAATGAATTATTTTGTTTGCAATTATATGAGAGCGTTCTCTTTTCGCTTTACGTATTTTATCGCTCATTCGTCAAGTATTGCTATTTTGTTTCCCATTTACGTGCCAGGGGAGTAACTTAATTTGTTTACATATTGCATTAGGAGAACTCCTGTTTTTACTGGGAACACAGTTAAATAAACTTTATATTGAAATAGAAAAATAAATATCAACCGGAATAAAATATTAGCATCGAGGAGTTGCTTAAACGATTCACGAGAAATAACGGTCCCCTTTATGGAATAAATTATCTCTGTGAAGACAGCGAGAGGTGGAGGGTTCCTTTTAATTTCAAATTTTAGGAAAAGATTCCAAAAACTGTTTTCATTCTTCGATTTCTTTATATTTTTCCATCATTTTACATTCGTTGAAGTCATTAAATACGGATTTCCTAGGCGTATGATACGGTCATTGAGTTAATGGTTTACTGTTTACATCCAATATTAGATTTGTTAATTCTCAAGCAAACGTGAGATTGCAAGGAAATGTTTGTGATAATTAGTTCGATATCTAGTCGACAAAGTGCCCTGTTTGAATAATTATGAATGTTAAAGATTTTCCTGATTAATACGTGGGTTGGGACAGGTTGAATTTTTTATTAAACCTATTGGCAGTGCAGTAAAGGAGGGGGTCGAAGGAGGTACTCCAATTTCAACAGACCGAGGGAAAGATAACACATTAAAACCCTCTGCACAAATTTCCCCGAAAAGAGATCCTAAATAAGCTAGCGAATAAGGGAACAAAAGAGAAGCCTTGATAATGAGAGTGCTATTATGCTTTTCTCATCCAAATACGTTAATGGTCTTGCGGATATATTTCTCGAGCGGAAGCGGATATCAAGCCCCTCAACTGAGAGTTTTAGTTTCCCCAATACAGAATGACGTCAGACTGTTGTCATACTGCCATTCATATTCACTAGGGAAATCAATAGCTGCCCGTGCAAAGAGGCATTCTAAGAATGCCATATTGGTCCATGTTCGGTTGTATTGTTACAAAAGATTAATATACCCGCACATTTTCACAATATATATATATATATATATATATATATATATATATATATATATATATATATATATATACACACATACATACATACATATACTGAGTTTTATTAACTTGAACTTTGCGTTTTGTTTCTACCCTCTGCCAACCGAATTTTGCAACCAATAATCCAGAAATGTTTTTTATCCAAAAGTTAACATTTTCAAACCTAAAGTAATAATTTGTAAAGTTGGCTTTATGAGATTGGGGCTATTGTGATTTACTTCCACTTCGATATTATTAAAGCTTCGTACGATGCTATTCTGAATGCCGCCTCGGGTAATGCCCGGCGTAGGGAGCATTTTAGTTTCAGCAATTGAGTGAGTTTTTTTTTAATTGATCGTTTTACATAGAAGAAATCATCTCATCAATAAATTCTTTTTGATGAAAGTTTTTGATATTCATACCCTAATGACGGAGACTGGGTAAAACGATTCCTTATGTCGGTTGGTTCGACCACCCATGATCCTTATCTTCTTATCGCGGGTTCGTGAAGCAATTATTTGTCGTGGTGAAATTATTCCCTGTGTTGTCAGCATTGAACTCTTTCCTTATTACTTTCCGATGTCTTAAGTATTCTACGTAATCTTGTGTGTTTGAATTTTGATGTTTCGGTCCGAACTGTTTTGAAAATAGTGAGACGCCCTAGGTTTGTTCTTAATGTGCGGGTTGGTTTAATTTTGTTGTTTATTTAAAAAATTAAATCCTTTACTTTTTTGTACAATTTAGGACATGTTTCACTTCAGGTAAAAATGAAATAACATCCTAAATATACCTTTTCATTCAAATATTTTTCTTATAATTACACTTAACCCTCTGCTGGATGAATTATAAATTATTTAATTCAACTCTTAATTCGAAATCATTTGCAACGATTTTTCCCCTCATGTTCCCCAGGTTCGACTTTAAAGTGTTACCTACGGATTTTAATTGGTCTGCTACTCTTTATCTACCTCTGCGAGTCTTTAGGTGCGAGATAAAAAAATTGTAAAACGGCAATCAACGCAGATCCTGCAGGGAATTAGAGTTCATGTATCTAAATCATTCCGGCATCGAGATTGAAAATTCGTCCTTAACCGTAACCCTAGAAATTTATTTTCCATTTTCTTACTTTTAGGGGATGGAGTTGACAGATTTTACTGGCAGAATATTGAGTAAGAGTTAAAAGGGATGGAAAGAGAGAATGTGATCAAAGTTGTGTAATCAGAGAACTGATTTTATCAGAGCAATCATAATCTCGATAAGTCCTGAAATTATAAAATTGGAAATAATTTTATTATATTTGCAAAAGTGAATCGAGATAAGCACGAAAGAAGAAGAAAGGATGGAAGAAAAATAAATATTTTTTTTTCTGAACCACTCCGATCAAACGGTCTGAATTTTCCGAGGAATTACGAAGTTTAATATTAAGCGCATCTCAGGAATAACAGAATAACCTATCCGATAGACAACTATGTAAAACATACAAAACGATTATAAGTAGATACAAATAGTGTAACGGCTCTTAAAAAAATGTCAAAAGGATGAGTATTAAAATTTACCTACGATATCTACACACTCATCATCTTAAACATTGGATACGACGGAGGTTCAATAAGTACCCGTGTTAGATAGGAAGAAACCATTTTTTCAAAAATATTTTTTTTATTTTTCAACATTGTCCCCTTTTAGAAAGATACACTTCTCCCAACGTTTCGGCCATTTTTTTAACCCCTCCAAAAAATAGGATTTGTCGAACTCTCCAAAATACGCCTCTTTCTCGGCGATAACTTCCTTATTTGAGCTAAATGTTTTTCCCACGAGCCATTTCTTCATGTTAGGGGATGAGGAAAAGTCGCAGGGAGCCAGATCGGGTGAATACGGGGGGTGCGGCAGCAATTCATAACGTAGTTCATGCAGTTTTCGAAGTTGAAAGCCGTATCAGCTTGTTGTCTACCGTGAGCAATCGCGGCACCCATCGGACCGATAAATTTTTTCATCGCCAACTTATCATGTAAAATATTTGCCGTAAAATTGCCGTTCGACACACCCACGGCCTCTGCTACTTGGCGCACTTTCGTTCTTCGATCAGCGAGAATCATGGCGTGGACTTTTTGAATGATTTACTCGGTAATCGCGAAACACGTCTTACTCGAATGGCTGCCAAATCTAAACTAACCTTTAAATCAGTCTGAAATTGGTTTCACCGTCGTTTGATAGATGGCAGCACACGATGATAACATAAACTTCCCTTTGGAACGCCTGTTGTCGTCAAACACGGGTACTTATTGAACCACCCTTTTTTCTCGTTTTTGACTCAAAATTCTCAAATGAGAGAGTGCTCTTTAGAAAGTTCTAACTATGTCTGACGACAAGCAAAAATAAAATTAGCTAAAATATGTGCAAATTCAATAGAGAAATAAAACCTCTGCTGTAGTAACCTTATTTCTTTCCCCCATACTAGAGTAACTAAAGCATTTTAACAACTGTAAATAGATGTCGCCAGCATTCAACTTGTTGGAGCAAAATGTCGCGTGACATTTACAGTTAATTCGCAGTTTGAATTTCGTACATTATTTTTCAAATTAATCGGCATAACACCTGAATTAAGTATCTAAATTATAATAGCAAATCCCATATTTTTTCTTATTCAGTGCTTATTTTTTCAAGTGAACCCTTGTAGTTATCTTTTTAAAATTTTTGCCTTTTTTTATTTCTGTTTTTCCATATACTTGTTTTAAATTTCAATGCAAACACAATATTTGGAGTTTTTCGATTAATTTTGCAAACAAGAATAAAAAGTGAAGAGATTAGCTTTTGAAGCAATACGGATAAATTGCCCATTAGATCCAGTACAAAGAGTGTATGAACCCGCCAAAAAATATATCTCGCTCATTAATCTGTGTCAATATTTACTTCATCGTCAAACATTTAGTGCATGCAAAAAACATCTAAGGTCTTGTTTCCAATTTAATTATTGTGCATCATTAATTGGGACTTCATCCATTGCCGCCGTCGTTATGTCCTTGCAGCGATTAATGAGTAAATATAGCCAACGCGGAAATCGATCCGATGTCGACGACGCTCCTCGGGTTATAAGTGCATATACCTGCCATTGTCGAGGATGGAATAAATTGCTTCGGATATCGCAAGTCGGACCGAGAAAGAGATTTATCAACTAACTCTTTGCTTTCGTTTGCTCTTTGAAATTTCATGTGCAAGTGCGAAGAGCTCATATTGAAAGAGTTTATTTTTTTTAACGTTAACGCCCTGAGAATGTATAAGCCCTAATAATACTGTTACATACTCTGTTAATGACCCAAGATTAAATATCCCCGCTGATTTTTCCGTGGGTTTATTTCATGCGCTTGGATTGCTCCTGTGGCTTCCCTCAGAGAGAATTTCCCAGAGGGATTCAAGTGTATTTGTGCTTATCCCTGGAGTCAAGCGGCGGATGCAGCTGGTTATTGGTCCTTAAGTCTCCGCAGAAAAAAAATTCAAATTTTTCCGATCTACTCTTCTGGCCTTGTCATGACTTCTGAGCTCTTTTTCCTTTCCCCAACCCTCCACCCACCGGATGAAGTCGTCTCGAACTCCCGGCTCCAGCCCTTCCCTCTCGTCGTCACCCCTCCGCCGCCCTCTCACACTCATCCACCCGCCTTGTTTAAACTACTTAAGACGCCCCTCCCTATCGCATCATTTTCGTCCGAACTCGAGGAGAACTTCCCCTATCCCCTCTCATGCTCTCCCGAATTTTACTTTTCATTATTTTATTCGTTTTCCATTGCTTCTTCCCAGTGTTTAGTCATGCACTCACATCCAGGCCACCATTATTTTACGTCCTTTGTACTTAATTTAATGGCGCCGTTATTCCTCATGGGAGTTTTTATTTTATTATGATGAGAATTTTGGAGGTGGAAGTGTGATATTTCAACAAAATTGGCCGTGAGTTAATATCTTGCTTAATTTCCCCTTATCTGTTCTTGTCTCTCAGGAGGTATAGAGTAGCTCCCACATATTACTTGGTCATTTGATCTATGCCGTTTTTTAATGGCTCTCCGTTTTTGCTAATTAATGCAAAAAATATGTGTACACTCATTATTTTACCGTGTTGATACTGATCCCTTTTTGATGTCTCTGAAATTTAGCTGGAAATAATATTTTCCTATTACTCATATTACATGCATAAATGATACAAAGATTTTTCGATAATTGAAGCCAACTGCGACTCTTATTCAGCGTAGACTCGGGACAAAAAGGGCGATTTCAAGTTATTTTCAGGAATGTTACACATTTCACATATTTTTTTTCATAATTCCATGTAATATGAACTTTGTTTGTCTCAGCTACATTCGTAAATTTAGGAGATTGTATTCTGTTTCTGAGACTTTTAATGCCCCTTGCAGCGAGAATCTTTTCGACCTCATTTACCAACGACTTTCTCCGTCAATCCCTTCCTCTCGAACCATTTACTTCTGTCTTATATGTCTCTTTGGTGGTTTGACTCTCATCCATTCTCTCGGCGTGACCAAAGCAGCGTAGAGCATTCATTTAGTGCTTGTCTTTTACCGACACATCCAATTCTCATTCTTTCATAGCCCACTCATTCGTCACTCTTTTCTCTCACAAGCACACCTCCATTACTTACGCTACAGCCTCCGAATTCAGTAGACAGTGAAATACTAATACTAAAATGTAGCGTAAATAATAATTTTGAGCGGCCCTCATTTAGTATGACGAAAGGTACGAAGTAAGAGATACCTTTTATCTAACCTCTTCGTCGACAAAAATCCGTCGTTGAGGTTCAGATGAGCCGATAATTCAGAATTTTCCGAAAACAATCTAGAAATATTGTGAATGGAAAGTCCGATCTTTCAAACAACTCCAAATTCTCATATTTATTATGCCCAATTATTATCAATTTACGCATTTCTTTCATTTTAAACTTTAATTAGTAACAGTTAAAAAATTCAATAAGGGCATTCAAAGCTTTTCCTCAGCTAAAAGTTAACATTAAAAAAAATAGTTATGAAAAAGATTTGGATTAAAACTGTGGCTAAAGCTGTGAGTGAGCGTTCAATCGATCGCATGCAGCAATCTCTCCTAATAAGGACCACCTAATAAAGATGAAAGGATATGACCGCACGAACATCTTTTGGTTTTAGAAGAAATTCTTTCAATTGAATTAATATGCATTGGAAATCAAACGGCTGAAGAAACTTTCTACGTAGTGAGTTAGATCGACAGCGATGGAAGAAGCAAAGAGATACTTGTGGAATAAGCTCAAGCGAAAAAGATTTCCACCAGAAGAGACATAGTAATAGCCAATATATGAGAAAGCTTAAATTTATTTATTTATTTTAAAACATTGTTCACATACAGCAGTAGCGCCATTTTACAGTGAAATATATAACAAACATGAAAGAGGACAAAAGACAATAAAATACTGAGCTTAATTGCTGCAGAGAAATAAAGATTTTAGACGATGGTCTTGTGATTGTGGTGATACAAAAGAATGATGAAAAGGAAATGGATATAACGAGTGAGAAATGCTTCAAAGAGTGGGTGAAGATGAAAGCATATGGTTGGAATAAAAAGAAGACGGAGACTAATTGGGATCCGGATGCACTACATTTTACTGTTGATCAGAGAGTTGAAGAATTGCAAAGAAAGGCTATGGATGAATTGCGTATGTGAAGGATGAACACATTGCTTAGTTAAAGGCTAGCTTTCTTGGATGGTTCTTTCAAACTTTCCCTTTAATTGGAAAATCCTTGATGAGGATTAGAGATTTCAAAATTCAATTACAACTGGGAATGAAACAAAAATGTTCTGAGATAAAAGTGATAATAAGTTTAATAAGAATAAAAGTTGATAGGTGAGAAACTGTATTTAATAAAAATACAATGACGGCTATAGACTTCAGCTTCACAATTATCTTTTCAGTATTATCGGCATCGAGTTAAATAATTCAAAACTTCGAATTATTCATTAGATATAATTCCATTTTATTAATTAGTCTCCTTCCGAGCCAATATTTTATAAATTGATTCCCAAACTGTTTAAAAATGTTTTTAAAATATCGGTACATAAGTATTCATTCCCACATACGTCTGCGTTATTCAGCATATGCTAGTACCCGGCTTTATCATTAGCTGTCGAAGAACCTCGGTAAATGCCTAATGTGCTCTGGTGTTTCACATAGAATTTTAATATAATAGTTTACTTGTAAATAATCTCAATCTTGAAGGTAATTTAAGCATTCTTACGGGAAAACGACAGTTAAGCGTGATATTTAGCTCGGTATCTTTAATGAATACATATTTCTCATGATTTACTGTGTCAAAGAAAATTTTTATACCCTTGAAAAGGCTATATGTCTATATGAGTGCTTATTTTATTTATAGTAGTAGGTTTTGGATAAATATACGTGGAATTCTCATCGCTACACTTCCCTATTCCATCCAGAAAGACTCAAGACACCCCACACACTACATTAAACTGTGCTTCAATTCCAAATACCTTCCATCTCCCTTCACTCCAATTCCATGCTTTTCCAACCCCTAACTCGCTAGCCTAACACCCTCCCCTCTATCACAGTCTTCAGCATTTTATACACCGCATCTATATTTCCTAACTCTTTGTGATTTCTCCCATCAATCCCCTCTCCTCCATCACCAGGCCTAGCACTTCCTCGTTTGTTTTCCTTTCTGTCCATCGCTCTTTTTTCATTCTTCTCCACATCCACATCCCAAAAGCATCTAGTTTACGCTTATCATCTTGCTTCAACGATAAAATTTCCGGGTCGTAAAACCCAAGCTCCATACCAAAGTTTAAAAGAGTATTCTCTTAACATCCTAGTTCAATATCCCCTTATCATGAATTCCCTCTTCCTGGTGGAAGTTTCTTTGCCTTAACGAAATTCTTCTTCTGACGTCCCTACCCTTTTGATCATACTGGTTAAAAATACTTCCAAAAAAGGAAAAACATATTCCATCTGGTCTAATTTTTGCCTTTCCGTTTGAACGTTTAAGTTAGCCGTCCTCAATCTCTGAAACCTCAACCGTCCCTTTCGTTTACATTTATTTTCATCCCAAGCCTATCGTATTGATTTTCTAATGCGCTCAGCAATGATTAATCGCCAATTTCTAATGCGGTCCGAAATGATAAGCCCTTAGCTGATCAGATTAACTAAATTATGATTATACGCAACATAATTGATTGAGTGAATTTACCACTGACATCATACCTTCCTCCATTTATTCCCTGCCTCTTTTACTATTTCCTCCTCGCATACGTTGAAAAGTCTTCCTCTCTAATTTCTCTTCCTAGCACTGTACATCTCGATTCTCCGTATCCACTGAGCTGTCTTAGACATGTGCATGTTGCGGATATCACCTATCTCTTTAATATAATCCTATATTTTCTATCTCGTTCATTTTTTCTTCCCAATTCACTCTATCAAACGCCTTCCCAAAATATTCGAAACTAGCAACTACATCTTAATTGCACTCGATGTTCCTGTCTATTAAAGCCCTTATTACCGCTATGACCCAAGCTATGTTATTTTTCGGGTACCAGGTCTTCCTGGGAAACCATAACCGACACAGGGAAAGGAACTGGCCCCCCTACCCTAATGTGTGAATTTCACACGCCGTCGGGCTCAGTACTGGGTGAACTCTACCATCATCTACCAAACCGACCTTCGGGTTGATCACTGTGTTTATGGTTTTTTTAATAACACCTATGGCATGAAGCATATCTCCTCACTTCTGAAGCCCAAACTGATTATTCCTCTCAAGTAATCATTCGCCCTCATCTTTTTTCTGTTGTGATCCCAAGTGCCTCCCGTCTTGTATATGTGTTCCTTCCCATTTTGCATGTGAATAAATAAATACATATACATATATATGTATGTATATATATATATATATGTATGTATGTGTGTGTTTTCGATCTATATCGTGATGCTTCTTTGCCTTTGCTGCTTCACCTTTGTCCTCTCCTCCCTCCGGCCCCTCCCTCTCATGATCTTCCTCCGTTCTTGTCGTTTCTCTTTGCACGTTTCCAACTGACACGCGCAGTCGTCGTCTCTTTTGTTTCACCTCCACTCCATTCAGTCTCGTTGAGCATTCATTTGATCCCCTTTTCCCCTGGAACGACACTTTGCATGATTTGGACCCGAACGGAGGCCTCTGGGTATCTAATTAAGTATTCGTTTAATTAGGCAATTGCATGCATGTCGGGGTAAATCTTGTCGTAAATTTCGGAAACGTCAGAGTCGAGGGCAATAGTGGTTGAAATGTAGCGTTTATCCGTTTATTGAATTGCAATTTTTTAGCGATTTATCGGCAGTCGCTTCGGATTGATACGTGATTGCGCGTTCACGAGAATTTTCCCTTAACCGGCGGAGTTAATTTGGACTTTTTGATTCCAATTATTGACAAACAAAGTTTTATTGAGTTACTTATAACATGTTTGATCCATAACTTCCATGACGCTTGATTTTTCGAAAACTAATATCCGAAGGTGCAAAGGTGATAATTGATATTAATGAAGTGGCCATCGATAACGGTTAAATATGTAAAATTCATTTTAAAATAAGTGCCAAATTTGGCATTTCAATATCCCGTTCACGTCACAGATACAGGACTTTAACATACTGCGGTGGAAGAGCTTGTGCAAAGGCAGATGCTATTATTTATTCTGATGGGTTTTTCAAGGGAAAGGAAGGAAATCCATATTCGGGGGAATAGGGATACGAATCCTAATCTATTACGTAATTCAACCCCAGGTTAGGGAGTAAAAACCTCCCATATAGTTCCGATTGATCGCCTGCGTTTGAATGCACTTCTCAAAATAATAATGTTGAAAATACTCAGTCGAATTAAAAATTTGATGGTGTTTGAACAAAGTTCCTGTAAAATGAATGTGCATTTTTTCTACAGATTGATATTTCTTCCTGTAAAATTAATAAGCGACGATTTAAAGAGTAATTTACGCTTTGCTGTATGAGTAATTGAAGAAAACATATTATGGTCAACTACTGATCATATTGACAATCAATCGAAATGTTGATAATACCTATATACATATATATAATATATAATATAATATATATATATATATATATATATATATATATATATATATATATATATATATATATATATATATATATATATATATATATATCTGAGGACGGAGACTCCCTGATTAAATTGTTAGTATTCTCATTTGAAAATAACTGATACCTATGGTCGGCCGGCTTAAATCCTGCATATGTTTAAATGCTGAAACACTTCCTTAATAATTCCACCAAATAATTGTCTGTCGATGGATGAATACCATCTAAAATGTCAAAAGTTAATCGTTTTAAAGCCTTGCATTGTTAATAATTTAAATAATTTCACCTGAAATGCAAACAAAAAAGTTTTCCCCTCATGCAATGCAAATTATAAATGCATTAATACAATAAACACACAAAATATGCAAATACAAAATAAAATAAACACAAAAAATAAACAAACAAGTAAACACATTTCCCTATATAATATGAGGATTTTCGGATAAAAATACAACATTAAAAAGGAAATATGTTCTCAACCTCGACAGTGCAAGGCCATATAATAAAAAAGTCTAAAGAATTACCATTTTGCTAAAAGAGCCTCCCAAACATTATTTGAATACTTTAACTGAGCCATGTGAGTTGAGTGTTGACGCATTTATTATATGTTGGATGCGAATTTCTTAGAGACACTTGGTTGGGAAATTCTAATATTTTTATTGATTAGGTCAAAAAAATATGCGAAAATCCATTACAATGAAAGAAATTCGGTGCATTACAAGAAAATGCACCGAATTGGGTCCATGATTACAACGGATAAGTAATTCTGAAATTCAACCGAATGTTTTTCAATCAAAGCAATTGTCTCGTTACCGAATCGTATGAAAGACGATTGCGAACGTTGTGAACTTCATTAACATATACTGAGCGACATGCTAAATATCCCTGTCCACAGAGCTACTTTTGCACGTAGTGTCCTCCATGCGGGGCGGATTTTTAACGGGTTGTTCTCTTGTTAGCGTTGATTGGCTTCAATCGAGAATATGAAAAGCTTGTGACCGCGCTGCCTGGCGACAAATGGGGCGAAAATGAAATGGAAAATTTTTCATGAAATTCATCGATGTGACTCTTTTGTAGGCTTAAATTACGGGGAGCTTGTCGATATTCTTAGTGTAGCCAGAGGCAGCGCGAAAGAACTAAAAGTTACCTGTGATTGTCCCTCGTCAAGGTTTTTTTCCCATTTCTCCCGGTCGCCCGTCCGATTATCCGTTCCTTTAAAGGTCCTTACTCTATGAACAGAACCGTCGTGAGATTTCCTGAAACGTGGAGCAGAATGAAGGTCCGGGACCTGCGGCGGTCGACTTGAGCCCGTCCTCCCGGGGCGACTGTCGCACGAGCATCGTAGTTTTGGTCGTGAGATCAGAGGTGACAATCTCTGGGGGCACTAGTGTCACGTGCCACCGTCCGTAATCCATAATTATAATCCAGCAACATCAGTGTAATACTACTATGGCACAGCGGTGGGAATCTCGCCATTCAAAATGGTACTACGAACATTGAACGTGATCTCTGGGATAAAGGATCCTAAAATAAGTTCGTTACTTCCGTCTCTCTTGGTAAGTCGAGCACTTATCTTTTCATTTGTTGCCATTCGTATCGTGACAACTTTTGGTTTGTTCTTTAACAATCATTCACACCTTTTTTTATTCATATACTCCACCCGAGACAAACAGAGAGAGTTGTAATTTTTAGCCGTCAAGACTTTCGGTCAAGTTATGCACCCCATAATCTCTTATCAAAGTAGATTTATTTGTTCATGGAATAAATTCGTAAATGTTACTTTAAATAACGGAGATTAATAGGGTTTGTTTATTTGGCAATAACAAATTTGCGTACCTGACGTGAGAAATTATCAATCCTTATTGTACAATGTGAATTTATGTTTTGAATCTAGGAAATCCATGCTCAGTGTAGAAATTCAAAACCTCAACCGATCAATGTGGTATTATTTAATAAGAAATTTTCTCTGCTTTCCATGTTAGTGCCGCCAGCTTAAGGAATATTTATGCGAATTCCGTGAAAGATTCATAGACATAACGCCAAACCAAATGCTACGCGTCGACATAAAAGTTGGATGAAAGAACGAACTTTGGACGCTTTGTGTGGCCGAGTGAGCAAATGCGAGTGAGTCCGCAGGAGAGCGAATTTCAAGACGAGTTGCAGTCTGCCTAACGATCTAGGTCACCGACGAATATTTAATTCGGGATTTAGTGCACAATCGCGGTGACGGCTCCACAATTCCAATATTTAAATACAATTAAATTTGAAAAGCTTCGCAAAAAAATGAATTCCTGCGCGCTGGAAACACCTCCCCCCCCATTGCCTCCACGCTCCCCTCCACCGTAAATATTAAAGTTACACGTAATTCATCGCGCCTCCGAGAACGTGATTCAAGTAAATTAACGCCAACGATTTGTTTAAATCTCCAGAACAATTCTTCATTTCACATGAAATGTGATCTCAGAAAATGTAAATTAAAGCGTCGAAAGCATTCTTATAAAAGTGAAGAGCACTAATATTTGTGCTCAAGGTACTAGAAAACATCCCCTTCTGTTCCCGGAGGACGTGCGAGCGTGATTCTTCTCCGCTGAGGCTTTGGCGTGCTCGCTGCTTCTGTTCGTTCTCTCGGAAAAAATCTCAGGACGGCGTCTCGGATAAAAAAATGAGACAAACGAGTGAAAATTCAAAAAAAAGCAAATAAATAAGGATCGGTAATTCTTCAAACGTGGCTCCGGGAGGTAAATTACTCCTACGTTTGAGTCAAATGATCGTTGGCTTTAACTCCACCCGTGGATCAAATGCGAAAACCGACCTTGTTATCAAAGGAAGGGAAAGCAAAAACGGTTCAAATGCATTCTCTGCCTCGAAAAGAATACGCGGAGGACCGTTTTGCATCGTCGACTATTCTCTATGGAGAAGGGGATTTATTTCCACCCTCACTCCCTCGGTCCCGGGATTGGGTTCAAATATCTCCACCTTCCCGAGATCAAGGAATTGCGGCCGCGTTGAATATTTAACAAAATCCTCCGTAATGGATTAAAGCGATTCTGGCGAATCGATTTCCTCGCTAAGCTCCTTCCGCCACACCCTCGCAAACCCCCTCCTAATTTAATTTTAATTTTTCATCGCCGCGGGGTGTTACATATGTATGCATTTATAATGGTGAGATGTGTGTACCATGTGAAAAAAGTGCGTGCGTAAATACATATTTAAGCACATTATATATATATATATATATATATATATATATATATATATATATATATATATATGCATATATATATATATATATATGCATACATATTTTTTTATTTCTCCTCCGAAGAAAATAATGGGGTACAAAATTTTATCCCCACATCTCGACACGCGCATGAGCATGCTGACATAGATATATAGAGGTATTAAAAATTACTCCGTCCGTTCGCTAAGGAGGGATAGTTGGGTGGGGTAGAGAATGAGTGAGTGGATGAGGGGGAGGAAAGGGAGAGAGATGGAGAGAGAGAGAGAGAGAGAGAGAGAGAGAGAGAGAGAGAGAGAGAGAGAGAGAGAGAGAGAGAGAGAGAGAGGGAGTGAGGGAGGCAGTAAAGACCAAAAATGAATCGATAATCCTCGGGGCGACTGCTCTCTACCCTCCCTACCTTTTCCTCCCTCCCACACCCGCATCCTTCCCTCCCTTCGACCCTAAACCCTCCTTACCCACCCAAGACCCTCCCCCCACTCCGCCAAACACACATACACACACAACTACGCTCCCCCGCCCCCGCCTTTAGTGACTCTCCCACGACTCTCTCTCTCCCCCTTCCAACCCATCCCACGGGGTCTCACCTCTACCCACCCACACAAATCCACCCTTCCCACCCCATCTCACCCTCCCAACCCCTTCCCATCTATTCACCCACCATTCCATCCCACTCATTCCTCCCCAAACCTCCCACCCTATTCCCCTCGACACAGCCTCATGTAACCCTTTTCCACACCGCCTCGTCCATCCCACCTCAACTCACCCTCCGCAACCCATCTCACCATTTTCCACTCCTACTCATTCTTTCCCCTCTCCCCAACATTTTCCATCCTTCCCACCCTAATTATCCTCTCCCACCTCCATTCACCGCTCACACCCCTTCCTCTCCGTCACCTCATCCTCCCCGCCGCGTCTTACTCCACTCACACTCACCCTCCTCAACCCCTTACACACCGCCTTCTCCTCCGATTCTCATCCACTCCCCATTCCCATACACTTCCCGCCACCCACTGTCCCCACCTCCTCCTCCTCCTCCTCCTCCTCCCTAAGCGCCCGTCTCACCTCCCAATCCCAATCCAATCCATCGCCTACACGCACGCGAGAGAGAAGCGAGAGTGGGGATGGATGTTTGGGGTGGGAGGAGGAGGGAAAGGGGGCGTTGGTGGTTAGGGTTGGGGAGGGAAAGTTTTGGGGTCGAGGGGATGGGAAGAAGGGGGATGGGTGAGTGGGTGGGTGGAAGTGGGTGGAACGGTGTGTTCGGTTTGGAGGGGAAAACGCACACTCACTCCGTTCTCCGCAAATACACACCTCTCTCTCACTCCGCGTCCCCCCCCTCCCCTCGCACCTCCCGAGCCGTAGTAGTAGTATATATATCACATCGCGGTACTCTCCGCTTCCTTGGGCGACACATATCCCCTTCCCCCCTCTCTTCAGTCAATTCCTCCTTAAAGCCGAGAACGAGGCGGCGGGCGGAGGGTGGTTCCGGGGGTTGGGGAGTTGGGTGGGGGGGTGTGTGTGTCTGCTCGTGGGAGGGGGGGGCGGATCTTCGTTTTGACGCGGCTCTAGCACCAAGCAAGAAAGGCGATCCCCTCGTTCTCACACGCCCTTCCTCTCGTGAACACCCCCTATCGTCCCAGTCCGACATGATCCTCTCAACTCCCCGCACACCCCATCGCCCGCCCGGATGCAAAGTAGGGTGCGTCGGCGGCGGCCAATATGTCGAATGAAAACATCCCGTCGGTCGTGTGCGGTGGGAGGGCAAGGTAACGTTTCGACTCAAACTATATACATACATATATATATATATATATATATATATATATATATATATATATATATGTATATATATATATATATATATGTATGTATAAGCATCGGCCGTAGCGACCGTTTCGATTGTTTTAACGGGCAACGGTATTCAATTCCCGTGGGTATTAACAGTCCTCCGAGCTCATCTGCCCCTTGTCGTGCATCCTCTCTCTCTTTCTGTCTCTCTGGTTATTTCTCCTTCAGTTATCTTCCGTTCAGCCTCCGTCGTCCCCTTTACCGTCTTCCACGCCTTGTGCTCCCTCTCCCCAATTCCACCCCCCACCCTCTTCGCCCCCCACCCGCCCACTCCCTTGATCCCTTTCGGCGAGTGATTCCCCGCGAACTCCATTCTCTCCGGAGTGTGTCGCGCGGCGCCCGAAAGCGAGAGATGATGGAGGGAAGAGGGGGGTGGGTTGGGGAGGACGTGTGGGGTTGCTGGGAGTAGGAAGGTGGAGCAAAACCGCTTTTGGCCTTATCCTCTCTCTCTCTCGACCCCACCACACCCCCCCTCCCGCCCTACAACTTCTCGTAGTTCCATCCGCTCGCTCTCTTCTTCCGCCGTCGCTCGCCCCTTCTTCCCATATTTGCCTCCCAACCTCGTCACACTTTTCCCTCCGTGCGTGAGTGATTGTCCTCCACCCCCGCTCTCTCTCTCTCACCCCTTGCGTCCCTTCCCCCCCCCCCCAACATCACCTCCCCTTTCCCCATCCGCCCCGCAGCCATCGTTGCCGCTTCAATCCCTCGCCGGCAGAAACCACTCACGGCGATTATCTCCAGACGTGCCTCCCTTTTAACGGCGCTAATTTCCTAGTCTTCAGCGCGGGTGAAAGCGTCAAACCGCGTCTCCGTTCCAACCCCTTCGACCCCCTTCCGCTAGCCCGCAGGAATTCTGGCAGCGGGAGGAGAGCGTTTTCTTTTATTTATTTTTTTCCCTTTCCGAGTGTTGGCCAAATAAGGACGAAGTAGGATTTTATTCTAAGTGGGTGCATGCTAAAGTTCCCTCCGCTTCCCAACCTCCTCCTCCTCTTCCTCCTCTACGTTCCAGTGTGTTTGTTCCCGCGAATCACGGCGCTCGTGCGCTCTCGCCGACTAGAGGAAAACCGGTCAACTGGAAATTCATTTCCCGAGTGCTAAATGTAAGCACCAATGCGCGCTACATCCCTGCCAAAGAATTTAGATGTCATCCAAGGCGTTCCTAATTTATTTCTTTTATTATCACACTCAATATATAAATCTTCGCCCTTATTTATGTGGTTGTTGTGTATTTTTATTAATACTAAGAATTTAATGAAGTCTCCCATTAACTATTCCGATAGTAAGATAATATTGTCTTTAATATCTCTGAAGCTTTTATCGTGAATTTATAATGCTAAATTATCCCATATCAATCTAAACTTTTCAAGTCACAAAAATTGATTGATTTATCTAACATCTATGCATGAAAATTAAGTAGAGCATTAAAAAGCAACACTTACGCTTTGAAATTGTTTCATTTTAATGCATATTAGCGGGTGACTCCATTAAAAGAAACTGTCGCTCCATCTCCCGCTGTTCTTTGAATGTTTTGAATTTAGCACGTAAAACCATACATTTTCAACTCCCACGGTGGCTTACACAAAAAATAAATTCGAGAAAATCCTACCAAAGTTTCTATTTTAATTGCAAAACTGTTTCTTCCTACTATTATATAGTGATGAGCGATGAATAAAAAATAAATCAACTATAATTGGAAGGTGCAATATAACGAGGAATACTGAAAAGATTCCCGTTCTATACGAGTGGTTTTTTCACCCCGCAAAATTTCTCGCGTTTGGAAGTTAAATTTATTAGTTGATTTTATATAATATACACGAAGGATTCACGTGAAACGTTTTTTCAACAAAATCAAGAAAACTAGAGTTTTACTTAACTAAAACGTGACGAGCCCTAGATTCGACGGAGTCATAATCAAATTTCAGAAATGGGGCGAATAAAATCGTCGAATAAAGTAACTCCAGTAACCCGCAGTTGTATTGAATTCTCGCCAGTTGTATTATCTCTCTCAGCATCATCGGAAATTCTCGAGCTTGGAGTCGGTGGCCGTGCGGTGACATCTTCAAATTGAGCCTCGCATTCCAGGAAGTGACTTGGAGCCACATGGCGGTGGAGGCCCCCGGGGTTCCAAAGAACCACTCCATTGACTGGAATTGAAGTAACCTGGAAAGTAAGATGGAGAGACCATGTTTTCTCGCACTGCGACAGATCTCCTCAATAAATGAAGCCGAGGGAGGTAGCCTTTATTTGGGCAAATTGCTCAATAGACCCAGCAAAGTTGCCTCAGAAATTATTTCTCAACTCCTACCTGAGCTAAAAAAAAACCGTCCGTGAAAACTTGGGTTCAGAGTTTACTTCTAGAGAGAGAGCAAAGAAAGAAAGGTTGAAAGGCATGCAAATAGGCAATCAAGATAGAATCACGAAGGCAAAATCAACCGGCCTTGAGACTGATGAAATCTTCAAAAAGTTAAGTAAAGACGGAAAGCCTGTGGATGCTACTGATTAGATGGCGATGCATTAACTGGCATAAATTTAACTCACAAATATTTGATGAAAACCTTAAGAGAATGGGAAATGGGAGGTCAGTTTTTCAGCGAAATGCGTGTTTCCTGAAATACATTATTATTATTATTATTATTATTAAAAATACACATGTGCGGATAGACATTGTCAGGTGGCACACAAGTCCCAAATAATCGAAAAAGATAATAGATAAAATCAGATTTCAAAACACAAATCTCTTTAACAAAACAAGCGAATCCCCATCCCATTTACAACCATTAATCAGCAAGAAAAAAAGATAAATTAAAAAATTAAGCTATTACATATAATACAATACACCACACATCAATCAAATTATTACATATAGTACGAGTATATACCTTACATCTATTCTTAAAAGTATACACTCTGTTAGGAAAGGGCTCGAATATTTTTGCAGGTAAGGTGTTCCAATCAACAATTGTTCTATTTAGAAAATAATTTTTTTTTATTTGTTCTCTGTGCCCGGCATTTTACCTTAAATTTGTGATTATTTCTGTCTATAAAATTTGGGTTCCCCGCCTCTTTCCTAAGATCTGCCCAAGCTTTCTCCCCCTTCAGAATTCGGAACATTCCACAAAGTCTGCTTACTTTCCTTCTAGTTTGTAGAGGTTCCCAGCCCAGCGTTTCTAGCATGTCAGACACACTCTCCATCCTCCTATGCTTCCCCAGTACATATCGGGCAGCCTTTCTTTGCACCTTTTCCAGTTTTTTAATATGACCTTCTTCGTGGGGGTCCCATACAAGAGAAGCGTACTCTAAAATTGGTCTTACTAGGGTCTGATACGCCTATTATTTGTTGGAAGATGGTAATTCGCAATAGAGCACACGACAACCAATCGGTGAATATCAAAACAAAAATAGTTAACAAATGAGCGATGAATAGTAGAAAATAAGTGGAGAAGAGATTAGAATGGTGAGCTGCTACCAATAAATTCTTGGTTTATGAAAACATGCTATGTTTGAAGTTTCCCCGTTTTGATATGTAAATGGTTCGTTTCCTTTGTCGTGAAGAATTAAATATGCCGGACGAGGTCTGTCCGGAAAATATCCATCCATGGAATGTTTTGATAAAAATAGCCTACCTAGAACAATGTGGCCTTAGTCCCCTTCGATGTACTCCCCTTGGGACCTCACATACTTATCCCAGCGTCTCTTCCACTTTTCAGATAAATCTGCAAAGTTCTCTTTCGGAATGGTTATCAGCTACCTCGTCGCATTTACTTTTATCTCATCAACGTCAAGAATTTCGTGCTGCGGCTTACTCAGCCGATTGTTTTGAAAAGTAGAAGATCCACTGGGATACGTGTGTGAGGTACCAATGGGAGTACTTTGAAGATGGCTAAGGCCTGGTTGTTCTGGGTAGGCTATATTTTTCAAAATATTGCATGGTTGGATCCTTTCCGGGCAGAACTTGTAAATTTCTCATCAATTTTGGGATAACAAGGAATTTCCCCATAAAAAGTTACTCTAGAAACTATTGCCTGAATTAACATACATTCAACACCTCTGAGATTAGTCGTCACTCTAGACCTCAGCACGAAAATATAGCATGCTTTTTTTCATTAACACAGTTCGTGAGATGATCCAGATGAAATTTACCTTAAAAGTCTTGCCTTGGTACATACTCGGAATATCCTCGCGGCACGGAGTGCTTAAAACCTCTCTTGGAAAGCGAGGTCACTCTCGACCTCCGCATCCATTTCCAAAACCAAGTTTTTTCGAACAAGTCTATGACGAGTTAATTCGCGTATCTCCGAAGACCGCTTTTTTTTTAAATCCCAACCAAACCCACCCTCTCAGTTTCTTTCCTAAACCCGCGCGGAAACCCGTTTCAGCGGAGGATTAAACCCGTTTTCCGGCGCCGTTCCTCCCTCCTCAAATCACCTCGTCGTTCCTCTTCGTTATCCCCGCTCGACTTTTTGCAGCAGCCACCCGCGGGGGAGTCAGTTTCACGCGGGGTTCCCACGCGCCTCCTCCTCACTCACCCCTTCCCCTGAAACTCTCCGCCTCCTCCCCCATCCCCCGCCCCGGTCGCCTTTCCCGTCCGCCGCGTTTCCTTCCCAATTCCCAACCGATCCCTCCTCCACACTCTCCCACCCTCCCTTTCCCCGGCGTTCGCCGCCACCTCTCAACCCATCCCCCGCCCGCCTCCTTCCTCACCTCTCCACAAATAAGCGCATTAAGGCGTGCTTATTAAGCGGCCCCACTTTTCCGTCCGGCCGCAAACATCCTTTTTCCTTTCACTTCTTGTGTGTACGTCTTTGACAATTGCCTGAACGGAAGAGGAAACTATCAAGTCTTCAAATCTCACCCTAATAAAGCGGTGGTAATCTAATCCAATTCCACCCCCACAAACTCGCCTCGAAACCTTCTCTTTCCCTCACGGCACCCCTCTCAAGCCAACACTTACACACACAAACACACACTCACCGTCACACACACACACCCGCTCTCTCCCTCCATCCCTCTCTCTTCCTTCCCCACGCCTTATCCCCTGGCGCCCATTCTGCTACTCCACCCATACCCGCCCCCTCCCCAATTTACCCCCGCCGATCATCCCTCTTTCTCCCCCTTCCCTTCTCTCAATCCTTTCTTCCTTTTCTTCGCTCCACACTCAAATCGATCCGCACCACCTTCACACCACCACCCTCCCCCAATCCTTGGACTAATTCGATATCTTCCCACCTTCTTCATGAGGTTACCCCCTCTCTCAATCGGTCTCTCAAGGGTTTTTAAAGCCCCCGCTCCTCTCGCGTTTGGAGAAAAATTTTGGGCATTCAATGCAGTCGCGGCCAAAAACATTCTAAAACCTCCTCTGCCACTGAGACTGTGAGGGTTCTGGAGAATTCATTGCAAGAAGGTCTTTACCGGCCTGGTCATTTCCACTCAGTGAGGGAGAGGAGGAGGGGAAGAGAGACGCGAATTTGCATTCATCCTGTTCTTGAAAGAAAGGCTCTCCGGTGTGAAAGGGCTTGGCGTCCTTTTCGACCCACGGAGTACTCCGCTCCCAAGTTTCATTCACAGAAAATTAAAGTTGGGACGCAAACGCTGCTGAAAAATAGTTAAATCCCAGAGATTTGACCCCTTCTCTCCGGTGTCCGTGAGTAGTACGTTGTTACCGCAGTCTGGAGCCTTCAACATATTTCTGACATGCATTACCGTGGATTACTCTTGGATGTTATCCTCCTGTTTTTTAACCAATGCCTTTTAATGAGGATCTACCTTCCTTATGCCATGTTTACGTCGTTAAGAGGATATCAATAAGAGAAAAAAGTATATCGCAGTCTTTGCCAATGGTATAGCTTTGTTACACTCGTGAGTAGTGGTAGTGCATTTAAAATGCCAGGATTTTATTTAAAATATGAACTTCTATATTTGCTTCCGATTAGTGTTGACATTTTCTTTACTCTTGAGTAGTTCTGGGCCATAAGAACAAAGTAAATAACTAGCTAGAGAAGCAACATGTTTCATAATTAGCCTTATCGTAATACTCAGTTTTACAAATGCTATGACACAATCAATTGGATATTATTTTTTTTGGCACTAATATATTGATGGAAACATTAAGGTCGCGGGAAGACACATTATTCCAGTAAGTGGAGCGTTGTGCTACTGACTGGAGGGCCCGATGTCAATTCCGGGTGACGGCTCTGGCCACCCTCAGTTTCACCCAAACTGTGTGATTTTTTGGGCACTAGAACTTCCTGGGAAACCATAGTCAGCGCGGAAAGAGGAGCTGCCCCCCCCTTACCTGATGCGTGGATTTCTCACGTAGTTGGGCTTAGTATTGTGTGAGGTCTATCCTCACCTATCGAACCAACCTTGGAGTTGATTACTTTGGTCAGAAGGAGGGAAGTCCTTAGCTTCTAATGGCGTGTTGTGCCTAATCATACATGTTGAACGAAGCTGTAACGTTCACAACGAGGAAAATCAGCTAGTATTTCAATGCTTGAGTATCCCAGAAAAAGTAATTACGAGATTGTAACGTAAGTAAGCTGGATTAGCTTACTTATAGCTCGAAGAAACCCGAAGAAACAGGATAAATAATTTTCAAATAATAATAGATCAAGACGAAAGAAAATTAATCGAAATATACAAAATTCAAATCCTAATTGAGATGTAAATGAAAGGTCATGAGAATAGTTTACTATGAGGTTATGTAGAAGTACTAAATCATCCTAGGAACTTGAATATTATTAGTATTACATATTTACAACGGCAATGTATGTAAAATTTCAATTATATCCTTCGGAAAAAGTAAAGTAAGTGAGTATACAGATGATGTTCTTCAGCCAAACTTTGTCAAAAAATTGGATCATGGAAGAGGAAAAAAGCCTGGCGAAAAGTTTTAAGGATGAAGTAAAAATTGATAGTTTACCAAATTTGTCGATTTGAAGTGGTCGAACAACACCATTGATCATTGACTACATATTAGTACGGTAAACCGAATGGTATTGATTGGTAGCATAGCTTTAAATGCAATTATACTGCTCACGGAATTCTAGCAGATACAATTAACATTAATTTGAAAATAGTTTATAATTCAATAAAATTACATCAACACGCAATAATAAAAACGTACGCGCTACAAAAGTGGACCCGATTTTTGGGTCGGTGAGGAGGTGGGTTGGTTTTATGGGGCTGGTCGAAGCAATGTACTGTTCTTATAGTTCTAAATACAACCTTCCGTGAAAGAGATAAGAAGTTACCACTTGATTTAAAGTCGAATATCAAATGACACATGTGGGGGATAGCATGGAGGGCTGGTACATTTCAGTCGAGGGACTGGTATTCTACGCTGACGATGATGACGATGCGACGCCATCGGTGCGCGATGACTGGTGCTGTGGTAACACCAAATACGACTGTCAAAACATTTATTCACCCACTTCATATCCTGAGTTCACGCCACCGCATCCCTCCACGTCTTTGTCTCTCTTCTTTCATTCGTTCCTTGATCTGCTTCGCGAGGCGAGGCTGGCGAAAGAGAGAGAGAGAGAGGGAACGAGAAGTTGGTGTAGAAGGAAAGACGGGGAGGAACAAGGGGGAGGGGAGGGAGTGTCACGACGGAAATGAGTGTAACCCTCAAACCACACTCATCAGGCGGATGCCTCTTCATCCATTCCCCCGTCCTCCCTCCTCCCCGGCGCCCTCTTTCTTTCACTCCGAGACCTCTCGCTCGCTCTCTCTCTTTCTCTCTTCCTCCTTCCTCACATCCGTCTCCCCACCGCGGTGCGCCGTCCTTCCTCTCCCTCGCTCCTTCTTCTCCTTAGTTGACCTCTCTCGCTCTCTTCCACGCTCCCTCGCCATCCGCTCCCTCGTCTCGTCCCCATATCTCTCCCCTTTTCTCCTCTCTCCCTCCCACCACACTCTCCTCCCTTCCCCTCCGTACTGCGAAGCAACCCAACCAAACCGAGACCTTTCTCAGCCCTTTTTTCCCCCTTTCCTCTTACTTCACCTCTCCGTCCTCTGCTCCCTTCTATTCGTTAGCTTATTTGTTCGGCCTCTCCCAATTGTATGTTCTGCGGTTTCCTTGCTTTAATTTACTTTTGCAATTAGGGTGGGTTTCAGGGGGAAAAAAACGGGCAATCCAAGGGAGCTGTCTTCGCGTGGAAAAATTTCTCCGGGGCTCGTACGAAGGGCGTGCGTGTACGTAAATCATCAATCAAAATTGCCGGCGAGCGGTGGAAACACAATGGCAAACAAGGGTTTTATACGAAACCGCTCGGTCGGACCCTGCGGATCAACGAACTCGCCTTACCATACGCGTAAGAATGAGTTCTTGGGGGGATTTGGGAGGGACCTTGCTTTTCCACGTTCCTCAACCCAGGATGAGGAAGAGCCAAGAGGTTACACAGACGTGAGGAAGCACACAGAAGAACAGAAGAGAACAAGATACCGTAGAATAGATTGCGGGGAAGAGGAAACAAAAGGGTCCCATCATGGGGCTTCATGAATTCATAAGGAGCATAACGGAAGGAAAAATTGAAGGATTGAGCACTGCAAGGGATAGACCAACGACTAAAAACTTACAGCAGTGCGTTAAAATGGGGACCAGGGAAGGACTCATCGTAGAAAGGATAGAATGAAGATGGCTGGGACGGGAGGGATATGAATAGGACTTTAATAACCAATCTCAAGATTGAAAAATCAATGAATGAATATGACAGGATTGAATGTTTTTGTCGTTCATGACAATGGCAACGGCGAATAATTTCATGTGGGAGTGTGCATGAAGTGGATAATATTCATCCCCCGCTGCTCCATTAAATATGTCGGACGATGTCCTTTAATTCGGTCCCTCCTTCCTTTCAGCTTAAGCCGTAAGCGCTCCTATCGCGACCCTAAGGGTTGAATGTAATAATGGAAGTGCCCATAAGGTCTCCGTTTTGCCCAAATTGAGACGCTTACCTACCGGCCCACCGGTGCCTTACTCAGTCTCTCTCCATCCCTTCCACCTTTCGCTTTTCTGCAGTCCTAAGCCCCCTCTTACCCTCTCCCCTGGGACTTCCTCTCGCCGTTCGTTCCATTCTCTGCTTCCCCGCCTCCGCCGGTCCCCTGCCCACCCTTTTCTCCTCCTCCTTACCCTTCTCCTCTCCTCCATCAATTGCCTTCGGATTCGATTTCCTCGACCCCTTCACCCACCCACTATTATTTGCCCAAATTATATTCTTTCCCACAAGTAATTGCTATGGGATGCCGGATCAAAATCCTCCACCAATCCAAGCGAATTAATGGTGAGATGAAACTTTGGAAAGGTTTTCTTGATGACGTTAAGCAGCCGAGGATTCCGTTGAAACCGATCGTCAGGATTTTTCTGGACGAAATTTCCTCTTAACTGCGTTTTTCGAGCTTCCAATCCGATTAAAAAAAAAATACTTATGGGTGCTAAGAGAGGCTCGCGCATCAGGTCGGTTTGGAGGTTGGAATTGGTAGAGATACCTGCCCAAAGATACCCTGCAATAGCACAATCAGTTTCAAATTGTGCTCATTTCCTGGTTTGAAGATCCTTAATTTGCAGTGATGTCGAACGATCAACTTTCGGCGATATTCGGAAGATGAACACTTTCCAGCTGTGAATTCAAGAAATCCCCTCCAGCTAACACGAAACTCCAATCCAACAATTGGAAGGTAACAGAAACTAACCTAGACTTCGTGAAGGATTCTCGGGTCTTCCACCGGGTCAAGGGTTCCATATTGGCCGACGTTTCGATGCCCGACTCGTGCATCGTCTTCAGGGTTGATGGCTGCCATTCCGTATTTGGCCGTCTTATATACCTGAGCTCCCGCCTCAGGTGACCTGTGATTGGCCCGAGGAGGGGGGACCTCCTGATTGGTCGCCGGGCAGTTGTGGTCTGTTCCTTCCTTTCTTTACTTGGTTTAGCACCAGATCTTACTTAACCTAGACTGTTATCCTGTTGGAGAAATATCAACCTTCTCTTTGAAACAATAATACTTTGGTATGCTTATAACTGGAAGTGAAAGTTACACGGAAATCGAGAAAATGAAAGGTAATTTAGATTTTTTTCAATTTACAAATTTTCAGTTAGTATTACCGTATATATTAATAAAGAAAAGCATTTTTAAATGTGCTGGGTGAGGTACCATTCGTAATTACACATTTTCCTTTAACTCTTCTTTATTGTGAGTGCATTGCACTTATGCACATTGTAATATTGAATTCATGAATTGATAAGATACGAAGCTGTATTTGGATTACTTTAATTGTGTCAAGTGTAATAGTAAAATTTTTACGAATGAAATTATATTCTATTTGTTTCACTATAGCGTTGCGTCTTTGCTAAGGATTACAGGTGTTCGTATGAGTCTTATTCATGTATAAGTTTAGCATTCCAATTAATTTGATCCTCGCGGGATTAAGAGTATTTTCATAGCGTTTAATACACCGGAATATTTATTATTATGGGTGATGAATTGCTATTACAATTGAATTTTATTAGATGCATGCTACCAATTAGGCAATAGCCGAGTACCGCCGAACGTAGCATAAACTTCATCGATGAAGTACTCCGTAGGTACATTGACGAGCAAGAACTGTCCAGTGGAATACCTATAAAATACTGTATTGGAGATTCCTTTTTCAATTAGAGTTTTGTATGAGAATGTAGTTAAAATTAGCATTACGGGAACTATTACTCCATAGTAAATTAGATCATGCGCCAACATTTTTCTCGTCCGAATTCCGTATGCAAACTCTTACAGCTGTTCCGTTTGTCACCGATTCCACCCCTTGTAAAGTGGAACGAAGAGTTGAGCGTATCCGATGTCGAGAATTTCCTTCCCTTGGTGGTTGATGACACGAAATTTGATTATCATCGTCGAGAAGCTATATCCCGATAGCTCCCGGAGGATCTGCGCCTGCATAAATTTAACCCAATTTCCAAAAAGGAAACACATCCGTTGCGATCAAACCACGACCGATATGATTATATTAATTTTATAACGACAGGGGCGAAACATGCTCAACTAACTTATTTCATGTGCTCCTTCAATCACGAGATATTTACAACGCGTTGGTGTCAAATCGATCCCCCTTCATCTAATTACTGAAACGATGTCAGAATATAGCATGCACTAGAACACTATTGGGACAAACCTCAATTCCAAGCCTCTAGAGCTTATAGTTCAGACATATTTGTCTGTGATGGGCTGACTTCAGGTAAAAAAACCATCAAAAATAAATTAATGTTTTCATCATTCATTAAGAAATAACATTTCAGTGATTTTAGCGTGACGACTGCCGTTCTCTTAGATTAACTTATATGGTCACGCAGAGGCATTACTGTTAGAACCAAATGATTATGTGACCGTAGTGTTATATGCCACATTTCGGGTGATGCGCCTCGAGGGTCGTCGCAATCTGGGGAAGAGGGAGGAGAACAGAGCAAGACCCGCGGCCCAGAGAGCGACCCGTAGCCAAGTCGGAAGTAGTCGAAAGGCCGAAGGGAAGAGTTCGATCGATAAATAGTGGACTAGAGTGTGTTCAGGTCAGAGCAAACATATATAAACCGCATTAATACAATATTCTGCCTTTTTTGCCTCCGTTTTATTTAACTTCATGATGCACAAAGCTATTTTCATGTAGCCGCAGTATTCAAACGGAATTCCCGGGGCGCAAAACACGACGGCCGACCACCGAATGCATCCGCGCCCATGCGCTCTGCGTCGGAATGGGTCAAAATGGGAATGGGTGCTGGACACTCCGAGACACCCCCTTCCCTCTTCCCAACATTGTGCAGACGATTTCGTAAAAATGATACCAAAGAAAAAATATGCATATATGTATAATTCCGCAAGTGTGGATTCTTTAAATTTCCCTTGGTTGGGAAAATTAAAGACGAATATCAAATCAACCATGCCGAAATTTTCCGCTAAAAAAAACAATTTAATTTTCTACTCTCGGAAATTCTCAGACTCGTAGACAATGGTCCCCGGGATTTTCGGCGTTCTTCAAATGACTCTGCAGCCGGACTGTATACTCTGGCCTCGCAGAGCTGAGGGAAGGGAACAAAAGCCTGGGCCGGATGAAAGGATAGGTAATGGCCGCAGGTGTATTATTCTGCGTGGACGAATCCAGAGATTTCACATACGGGTGTGTGCCCTTCGGCGGCTCGAGCGCGACTTCCGGTTTGTCGACCTCCGACCGGCACACAGCAACCCGAGTCCCGGATTACGTGGAGGGGCGGGGCGGGGCGCCGTGCTCCACATGAGCTATGCACACACACCGCGTTGCAACCGCCTGCACGCCATCGTCCGGGTCGAATGCAGCAAAGTGAATGAATAAAATGCGCTTTTGCTCCATCGATGGGGTGAGCGCGTGGTTTTTCTTTTGTTTCAAATGAGTGTGCCGTTTCATAGTCATGGGTGTAAGTCACGCTCATGGTCTTGTGTTCTAAATATTTCAGTTGTCGTGTTTCATTTTCTTTATTTTTTTGGCGTGTACTGTTCAGATCTGAGATTTTTCAAGTCCTTGCCGCGCAATCCAGAACGAAAACCGATGGCGGAAACTTTATCTCTGGGAGGAAAAACCTCGTCGAGTGGAAAAATTCACGAAAGAATTTCGTGAATTCGATATTTAGAATGGCCGAGAACCGTTTGCTGACGCTTTAATTCATTGGTCGGCAACCTGTGCCCCGTGGATCGAATCCCACTCTAAAAAGGATTTTGAACGGAATTATAGGATGTCGGATGAAATCTTCTTTAAATTTTACATGAAAAACTGGTAATATACTCGCAGCATCGTCATCTTAGGGTTATATAGTCCTTCTGCATCACACTTGACCAGGGCAAAAATTTGATCACCGACTTACGTCCATTGATGCCGCCAAATCATGAAGCAATGGCCATTCCGACCGAATTACACACGTGAAAGAGTGGTGGAAGTTGGCATCGGGACTGCTTGCAATGACGGACGTGGGAGGATGTTAAGTGAAATGAAACTGTTCCATGTGGATGATGTAATTTTCCAAAAATTATCACGAAAGGAGATCAACCGCGTAAGTCGGAACTCTCCTGGCATAACGTTTTCGAAATATTTCCCTTCGCTCTATTTCAAAGGCATCGCGACGGAAATTCTCCGTAAATGGAACTTATATAATTTCCGTTGGGTAGCCGGAATTCATCTGGTTAGAATATCTTTCGAATTCCTTGAAACGTACCACTTAAAGTTTTCCTCGGAATTAAAAGTTTCTTTTTTTTTTGGATGCAGAAGTTGCCAAGTTATGAAACAGACTGAGTAGATAGAGGACAATAGCCCAAGACCCTCAAAAGTTCCTTTCTTATGATATTTTATTGGGGGTATTAACCGAATTTAAAAGTTTCTCATGAATTTGATGCGAAGACAATGGGTGAAGAGATATTGAGAAAATTCGAAAGCTTTTATTTTTTATTTGGCTTCCTAGTAGATAATTATTTATAATAAGATTTATGCAGAATACCCGGTTTCTGACTCAATTAGCATTTCTCTTATTCAGACCTCTCGAAAAGTAACTAATATGAAGCACAAATAAGCATATCCTATAATTTAGGGACTTCATTCTCGCTCTTATGAGTACTTTCTAAAGATATTTATTCAAACCACAACCCTTAGGCCGCCGGACTTGTAATTTAATCAGCCTATCACTGCTCTGCATTTTGCGTTAATGACCACGTAATTACTATTTTTCACTAGTAAACGAATTTATTTCCGACCAAGATTTCCTCTACTTCATCATCAATAAGTGTAAATTGGTAGTATTTTGAAATTTGGTCGGAAATAAATTCATTAACTAGTGGACAATTTCAATTACTTGGCCATGAATATGCTCTAATTCTAGTGAATCGCGCATATAGCTACGAAATTCCTATACGTTGTCGTTAAATAATTGATTTTCTATGGCCGAGTGTATGGAGCGACATGATCTCTGCAGTTGGAGAGTCTTCAAATCCTTGTTGCTATTTGTCTACTTAAAATATCCAATAATTAGGAATTGTTTCGCAAAAATATACATTATATGTAACTATAAGGAGAGAAAATTTATATATTTTTAGAAAAATAGGTATGAAATTATTTCAAATAAACTATTTATCGTGAAATCGACATATAATCATTAACATTTAGCATTTTCATCAATGTAAACAGCATATTCTTCGCGAAAATAAAAATTGCAAATTTGTAAACTCAATTTAATGTTGCATGAAGTGGAGTGGACAGAGTTGCAATTTTTCTTTCATTAATGGTTAAGTTCCATCAAGTCTAGCCTGAAGTATTATCGATTTACATATTTTTAAATAAAATTTCCATTGAGAAAACTGTAACGTGTTGCGTATATCATTTTCCTCGCAATTACAATTGTGACCGCGGTTGAATTAAATGCATTGATCACATTATTACGTTCAGAAAATGCAAATTAATAACAAATACATCTATCAGATAATTAATCCATTTGATTCTCTGGATATATCAAGGGATATCATATTAAATGGTATATATGCTGCTCAAAAAAAAGCGATAACACGCCAAAAATGAAAAATTAAATGTTTAAATTAAAAAATTAAAATGTAAGCCCCAGTTTGTTGCCCGAACGCAAAGAAAACGCGACTCTTGCTTATCTCGTCGAGTCATGATATTAGCGCTTTAAAGACAATGTTGCACCCTGGTTGCACGACAGAAAATCTCCGGGTGGTTAGGCGGAATGGCGCTAAGAGGTACACGGAAAGGGACGAATTTATCTTTTATCGCACGCCTTGTACTAGTAACGCATAAAATGTCGAGAAATGAAAACTTACTTTGTGAAACGGTATTGATTTTTCTTCAGAGAGGTACGTACGCTTTACGTACTTTTTATTTAACCTCGAATTTTACAATATTCTGAATTTTATTATAATTTATAATTAATGTGCATATCTTTAAAACATGCTGAAAACCTGAGGAGGCTAATCTTTTGAATATTTATTTTAATTTATTTTTTATTTTACCAGGGAGTTTAAGTTTGACTCGAACCAAAAACGTTTTGAAGAATATTTCAATAAATGACGGATGAATAAAGTATATTTTACAGGTTTCAATTAAAAAAATAGCAGAAATGTATCTGTATGTACTGAATATTTCCATTGCCCAATGTATCGTTAGGTTCCTTACCATTAATCCATTCTCAGGGAATCCGCCTAACTAGCGCTATTTTAAATCGTTTGCATCCCCATAGAACATGAGTTTTTGCATGAGACTCAGACATGGGAATTAGTATGAGCCAAGATATTGAAAAATGTTATTTCTACACATAAAAAGGTTGCGTAATTAACGTAAGTTGAATTCTTTATGAGTTTTAAAAATTAATGTAATTATTTATAAAAGTTGTCCACTATTCAATGACTGTTTTAGATGGACCCAGGGACTGAGCACTGCTACACACCTAAACCACGGCGAGCACAGTACTAACTTGTCTGACACATTACTGTTAATCACACAGCATACCTCCAGCCTCCATTAATTCCATTCGACTTGTCACATTTTCCTCTCTCTTCCTTGATTACTCAACTTTATCCCCTCTACCAAGTCTTAGAAATTTCATTTCCACGTAATATACCCGCATCAACCTTCCTTGCCTTCTTCATATCGCCTTCAAAAACTTCTCTCTGCCTTCTCATACTTTTTCTCTCGTACTTGGTTTTTTATTTTATGCCCATTTTATTTGTTCCTTTTTCCTACACACCCACATATTAAAATGACGATTTGCTCTGATACTATCTCATCAATCTAGTTTCCGAGACATGAAAAACCGCGCACATAGCATGTTGATTACTTGTGCCCAATTTACGTGGATCGTTCAATAACTCCTTAGAAAATGCAAGAGATGGCGCGCATTGTATCGGGAAAGGTTTGCTTTTCGTAAGCCTCATCTCTCGCTCGAATGATGTTAAAGTTTCCGTTATATCATCATGCGGTTTCATTTTCATAGTCGGTTGACGTAAAGAACTTTTTTATTTAGAAAAATGAAAGAAATTAGTGAAGTGCGGTGATAAAACACTTCTACTGAAAAGGCTTAGCACCGGAAGTGATTAACGGCGAGTTTATTGAAATTCATAGAACATCTGCTCCAGCGTTTGCAGCTGTTTGCTTTTGGGTAAATAAGTTTAAACGTGGCCGGGCATACACAAATGATGAATATCGTTCGGGACGTCCAGTGGAAGTAGCCTCCTCCGAAACAAATGACAAAATTCGCGATATGGTTTGGAGTGATCCACGATTTAAAGTTCGCGAAGTGGTTGAGACCACAGGTATATCACAAGGTAGCACAGTGTTTTTAATTTTGCACGAAATATTGGGTGTGAAAAAATCTCGGCAAAATGGTTACCGTGTTTGCTCTCAGTGGAGAAATAGCGCAATCGCGTGGTCGGTTCGGGGACTGGTTTGGCACTTTCCCGTCGCATTACTGACGAGTTTCAGCGTCGATATATCGCTCAGAACGAACATGAATATGATACTACGCTTCAAAGGCAAAGGAAAAGTTGAAACAGTGGTTTTCTAAAGGCGATCCGGCTCCGAAGAAGGCGAAGACTGTGAAATCGGCCGACAAGGTGATGAACACTTTTTTAGGATAAACACGGAATCATCTACGTGCATTGATTACTTGTTTAGAGGATAAAACATAGCTGGGGAGTATTGCGCGTCATTATTGCACCTGTAGAGCGAAAAAACAAGAAAAAACGAAATTTGGCAAAAAATTCTCTTCCATCAAGAAAATGAACGAGTGTACACCTACACATTTTCAATGGCGACAATTTTCGAATTTAATTTCGAATTATTACAGTATCCACCATATTCATCAAATTTGGCCCAAAGTATCTTTTTTTATTTACAAACTTCAAGAAATAGCTCGGCGTTTAATGATTCACGTCGAATGAAGAGCTTATCACCAACACAGATGACCATTCTAAAGACCTTCCGTCATCCTAATTTTTGGACTGGTTAAAAAAAGTTGGAGAAACGGTGGAAAAAGTGTATCGAGCTGAAAAATAGATTATACTAAAAAATAAATGAATATACCATTAATAATTTGTTTCATATTTTTTCTAAGGACTTATTGAACGAACCAATTGCATTGTCAAAATGTGATATCCAAATCTACGAATCAAAACCATGCATCGTAATTTTGTGCTATATTCCTCTCTATTAGAGTTTTCATGGCTGGAATGGAATCATAGGACCCCACTACTTTCTAAAAACAAAATATTTTCGTTCTAAATAGCCATATACCATCTTTTTTTGTGGAAGTTATGAAGTTCTACCTTTGTGGCATGCAAAATTAAACTTATGGTTCTATAGTCCTCACATACAGATATTACTACTCCTGCATTAGATGGAAATTCATTCTAATCAAACAAATTCTTCCGGCCAATTTTTTCTCTTTTGCGTGCCATGGATTGCCCCAAAAAATATGTTTTTCAAGAACTTTCTAACCTTTCAGTAGTTCTGATTAGGTTCCATCTCTATAGCCCTTTTCTTTTACCATTATTGTAATGCCTTTTAATTCTCACTATGATGTATGTCTGTCTGACCCTGAGCGATTCTCGGCGAAATTAGGTACATTTATAACTCATCTTTCAAATATAACTGGCCTAACACCTTTCCCGTATGAATTCTAACATCTTCACCTTCTGTGTATTATTTCAATATTGGCAAAATGCTTCTTCTCTGCTTATTTTTTGCTTTGATTGATACTTTTTCTGTTGTATCTCTAGCAATACTCCCGGATTTTAATCTCTTAAGTTCTGTGAGTTCTTTCACCTACCCGTAACACCGCGCTCATTTCATCCTCTCCTTGGCAACTCACCCAATTTCCTCAATGATGTTTCCATTATTTTCTTTCATCGTGTTGATTTATTGAATTAGTTGATTAGAATTTAAACTAGTTTTCGTAATGGTGCTGTAAGTTGGTGTTAATGATTGTGGTGTAACAATAATGGTGTGGAATAATTATAATGATTTGTATTATTGACGTTTGTGTGACTAAGCCAATGTAAACCGAAAATGTTAGGCTGGAAATTATGCCAATTTCTAGCGTTAACTTGCCGTTAACTCGCTCTAAACTTGAATTTTCATGTAAGTGGAAATGATTTTACTGAAAAGAGGCAATTGAAAAATATGGAGTAAATATAAGGAATTCAAATTTCATTGGATGGAATTTTTCATAACAAACATTTTTTGTATTCTTATCATATTCATATATTCTATGTTCGTGCGTGTGAGTGTATATATATATATATATATATATATATATATATATATATATATATATGTGTGCATATATATATGAGATGAAGAGGGACCGGATGTAGAGTATGATGTTGTGTTTTGCTAGGGGTCACAAATTATTTAATTAGTAATTATGTCCATCCAAAAAAAACTACCTAAACCGGTAGATTACTTAATAATAATAATAATTATATATATATATATGCGCGCTGAAACGCAGAAATGTTCTTTTTATGTTCATCTCTTCATCTCTTTTTAACTAATATCATGTTTAATTTTAGATATTTTAGAATAAAGTACATATGTGAATAACTAATAAAGTATATATATATATATATATAATTCTTATATTTCAGTTTCTTACGTTGAAAAAGAAGGGAGTCGAGAAGTCATCAAACTTGAAGCCTGATCGAAGAAAAGCAGACCCTGCTCAAAAAACGACAGAACCAGGTAACATTGTTTTTTTCCAATCTCTTATCAATAATCAATACGATGCCGTCTTTCCAAAATGAAACGGCATAGGAGTGATTGTAATCGAAAAGAAGAAGGTCGCATTTTTCTGGTAATTTTCTTTTTTACTTCGGAGTTGCCTTTCCACAAAAATCGATCCTGGAAAAAGCACACTCATCTCCATTTTCCTTTGACAATGAAAGAAATGGTTTCAATTTGAATGTTATGCCCTCAAGGATTTAGTGTTCATAGAAACGAAAGGATGTGCCGTGAAAATTGAATTATTTCATAAGTGAGATGATCGATCTCTTCAGAAATGTAATTATTTTATTAAAGTGCAACGTCCTCTTTCATAGTGTCAGAGTGGTTATAAAACTGTTCACATAAGTGAGGTGAGATTGTTGTTATTCTGATGCATAAATTCTGAGTTTGAGTTTTCGGAAATCTTCATTTCTTAATTTCGTACGAACCTATGGATGATTGGTTGAGTTCATACTTTCCTAATGCTTATATTTGAGTTTCATGCGGGTGCTTTAGAAGTCTGTCTACGACAACTTTTAGTACGGATAACGTGTAATCTCGGAGGCAAATGGAATTTCATCTACGATCGATTCTTAACGCATTCCGACACATATAACTATCATGGGTCATATCAAAATATGTTCATATGCAATTCTAAGCATTAATTACTATCGTATTATAAGGTGATCAAAATATTCGTGGAATAATCACCCACCCAATGAAAGAAGTCAATGCAATTCTTTATGAGCATATTGTGTTGATGTGAAATACATACAGTGATACATATAGTATGATGAACACAATATGATGTATGTGCATATTGTGTTGAAACCTATTTACCTCCTCATTTCTAGTATGGGGTTGTTACTGTGTATTCGTAATATTAAAAATATTAGACTTAACTCAGTCAGCGTTCAGATAGTGTCTCTTTTCAGTTTTCAAATACTTGTAAATGGTTTTTTTTTCAGTGTTCCGCGCGTCTCAAGCATTTTCACCATACGGTTTCCTGCATACTTTACATATAACGCATGGACATGATGCACAGAGTATCAGGCGTCTATATTTTGGCACACCTTTGACAGTGTGCCCTTCTAATATAAAGCCTGCCAACAATTCAATCTGGTGAAAAAATATACTCCCTGCTTAAGGCGACCAAGATATGTATCATACTGTTTCTAGTTTTAAGAGAACGCGATTTATTGCATATACGTATATTAGACAGCCTTAGAACGGATTTTACTATTTTTAAAATTTATACGAATTAAATTATCTTCCTCTATTTTTTATCTGACTAGGGTAATATTTTTTCCATTCCGCTAGAGCACTTAACTTAAAATTTTGATCATAATTCAGGCCGAGCAAAGAAATGCCCGGGGAGATCCAAATGTTCGGAGCACGGATATCCTTTTAAGTGGAAACATTACCCGAGACTTTCCGCGTTCTTGTGATAAAATGTAATATCATACGTGCCTATTTGAGTATATATATATATATATACTTATATATATATATATACTTTTATATATATATATACTTATATATATATATATATATATATATATATATATATATATATAACGATTGTACGGAAAAACTCACACGAGCGGCACAATAATGGGCTGACACAATATAACACAAATAGAAAAGAATAGACACATTTAAAAGAACACTCACACGGTAAATTGTTCGAGCTTTCGGCCCTCTCAGAGGCCTTCTTCAAGAGAGACTGAAAATATGCTATTGCAGAGGAGAGGGGAAAGAGCTATGGGCGTGGAGGGGAGGTGTGGAGGAAATGCTGGGAGGGAAATTAAATATGGCGGTTTAGGGTGGGAATTTTAAAGGAACGGAAGGATAGTATGTAGGCGGATTCACGAGTTCTCACCTCTATGTTGTCTTCACCTATATATATATATATATATATATATATATATATATATATATATATTTACATTCAAACACGAAATCCCGCCAAAAGGTGAACAAATACTCATTTATATAGAAACATATAAGGAAAAGGGATAGGAACACACATAAAGGACGAGTACAGGAGAGGTGGGGAAGGCGGAATCCAGCAGATCACGAATGTAAATATATATGTATATATAAATATATATATGTATATGTATATATATATATGTATATATATATATGTATATATATATATATGTATATATATATATATATATATATATTTATGCGTGTGTGTGAATTTTATTTCTTTGCGAATAAGTACTTCGGTGCAACATCTAAAACTTCCTACGCTGCGCGTCTTTTGGAACCAGCCAGCTTCTAGCGACATTGCGCGAAATTTTCAGTTGCGACTCTATGAAATAAAAACTTTCTTTTATAATGCAAATTCGCTAATAAATATTTCACCGTTTCTTTCCAAGGAAAAATCCTTAATAGTGGTGAATTGAAATATATTATTTATCGTTAATATTTTTTGAAAATTAATACTACGCTGTTTTACCTCACCTTAATATAAATTTTAAATGTTTTGCACAATATCGCCAGTTTATATCTGATACTACCAGGACTAAATACTATGAGTTGGATATTAATCGATACTTATCCTATCCCCCGAACACACAATTAAACGAGTGCTTAGTGGGTAGGTGGAAAATCCGAGACTAAAATAATCTACAGAACGGAATTAAGCGGGAGCGGTTTCTTTGTGAACAAAAAATATGAGACCCAGATACTTTAAAACACTTATTTCTTAGTTTCCAATGCATATTTTAGTCAAATTTTTTTCAATCTCTTGAAAATTATTAACACGTTCTTAAATTTTTTTATGGCCGCCTGCAAATATAAAAAAAACCGCCAATGGTAATTTCTTTATTCTAACCCTAGGTTATGTGAGATATGCTGACAGCAGAATTTTGAATACTCCATACTCACTGCAGGAACAAAAATTTCCTTTATGATGCTCGCAGTGAGAGGTAGCATGGTAACTTTCATGTTATGCCAAATGATATTGTCCATTTTGTTTATATTTTAGAACAAGGAGGTAACATAGACTGTGTGAAAATCCGTATTGGAATATTTTTAATATATCTCTTTTAATATATCTCTTAATTCAAAGGCGTAGCAAGGGCTCTCCATAATGGATTCATCATCCTTGTTAATTTTTAAAATTGGTCCAACGAATATATTTCGGGTGGAGAAAAATTGCAATTCCTAGGATTACTTCATCAATGCCAAGTTTCAATGTTTTGCTCACAGTACTTCGTGAATGCATTCCTTTAAGTGATATAAGGTTCCCGTTCAGTGCGCCCTAGAATTTATTTTTGACTACATTTAGAACGTACTTCATCATGACGATCATATCGTATTGAAATGTCCGATCGGTCATCCGGATGAATACCTATGCAGCCAAGGAATGCTATTTGCAGTCTTTATCCTTTGGGAACGATGTATCCTTCCCAAACTTCTTAGGGAAATATTTTTGGGGTACTTCCCTCATGTGTTCATCCGAATGATTGAGTGCAGATGCTTTCGATCGCTTTTAAAATATTATTTTTTCATTCCCGGAACACAGGCATACCTTTAAGAATATTGCCTCTTTGACGTATTTTTAAAAGGAATTAAATTTCTGCACAATTAGGTCAGAGAATTCGTTTGAATAGATTTGGATGTCGACCATGCAGAGCAACTCACGCAATGGAAATTAAGTATCAGATAATGGCAAGCGCCTCTTCATGATCTTCTCGGTGCCATTTCTCCCCAATGTTTCCTTTCAAGCTTCAGTAAAGTGTTGTGCAGTTGCTTTAACAATAGTGTTAGTTCCATTTTGACACACGAATCGGTGAATATTCGAGATGGTTGGCATGCATTGAAGCGTATTCCTAATTCGGTTTCCGCACCCAGAATATAGAAATCTTTCGTAATAGTAATTTGTTCCCAAAAGAGGCACAGCCGTGCGCTGTTTACGGTTACAAATGTATTCACGAGGAGTATTGACATAAATTTATGCAAACAATTAACATTTCATGGTGATTATACGTCATCAAAGTTTCCTTTGAAACTGTATTTGAAAATTTACTTAGGCGCATCTGAATACCGACCGCGTGAAGTTCGGACGTGTCTTATGGTATAACTTTACTATGTACATATTTTCTTGAAATATTATTATGGATGAAGCGGTTTTAGTACTTCTATCAATAAAGATTTGTTCTCTGCGGAAGAAATAGACAAATTATTTGTAATTTAGGATTATTTTGAGATGTAAGGACAATAATATCCCATTGCAAACCTGTACTCGTTCAAGCTGCACACACAAAAGGATGCAGATGACTTTGCAGCCAATACTGCGGCACTACCACCAACGTTCAATGAAAATTTATTTTTTTGATTAATTTTTATCAAACATATGAAGGCTACCCTCAATCCGCCATTCACGATTAAACCATAAACACAGTAATCAACCTGAAGGTCGGTTTAGTAGGTGATGGTAGAGTTCACCCAGTACTAAGCCCGACGGCGTGTGAAATTCACACATCAGGGTAGGGGGGCCAGTGCCTTTCCCTGTGCCGGTTACGGTTTCCCAGGAAGATCTGGTACCCGAAAAATCACATAGCTTGGGCATACACGATTACGGACCTATAAAACTAGAACCAGGCTTTTACACATTTTAAGCATATGTAACGGTAATTACAAGCTATTAGAATAATCATTTTCATACCAATAAATAGAACGAGATAAATAATGGACGGGAAATTTTCTTTCAGCATTTGATAGAGTTGGAAACCATAACTGCAGTACGAACCTTGTAACCTTTCAAACCTTGGAACCTTCCATTATGTTGACTACGAGAACCTATGTCCGAAAATAATAGGGTCTCAAAAAATCAAAATTGTGACATTATCAAAGTTACTAACAGTATTATAACATCGAAATGTAATATTTATAGGCTTTTGTGATCGACTCTGTCACAACCAGGAGTGTTGATTGTGAAGTTTTCCTACTCTTGGTTCTCCCGCCAGCAAATACCATCATGTACGCGCGGATAATTTAAAATCATCCTCGAGATTATATGAATATCCTTACATCCGGTATTTTTTGCAGAAAATTTTCGTTTTGACATTTAATACCCACTGTTATTCTTCCATTATATATATACCTGTCCGAGAAAAATCTCAATAAACACAGTATATGAGGCATGAAAAGTCTAATATTTTATTACGTTATATATTCCAGAGTACTTAGAATCGTATATAACCCGTGAATATCGCCCGATATATAGTCAGTAAGAATGAGCAAGAGTGAACAATTGAGCAAGTCTGATGAATTTATGAATTTAAAATTGTGTTTAAAGATTTTAAATACAAGCCAATTAATAAATTTTATTCCTTAAAATGTAAATTTGATTCAGAAGAAAATTTAACCATTAATGCATTCAAAATATTATAGAAACATAGAATGGTTTCAGGCGTCACTTTGTGGAAGCGATTCATTTCGGAAAAAGAAATACTTAGTTATTCCACATATATTTTATTAAACACGACATGGGTTTCGACTTAAAAAGTCATCATCCTGATGATGACTTTGTAAGTCGAAACCTAGGTCGTGTTTAATAAAATATATGTGGAATAACTATTTCTTTTCTGAAAACGGGATAGCCGAGACCGTAAACTTTACGTAAAGTTCACGGTCTCAGCTATCCCGTTTTCATTGCGTCAAGACCGTAGGTACGTTCATTTTATATTTACATTTCTTTTCTGATATTATAGAAACCACGTAAATGAATTTGAAGGTAATAAAATTAAATAAATACTCCTATAGCCGTAATGTTTTCTTTTGATATACGCGTGTTTCGGCAACAATGTAGCCCTCCTCAGCGAACTGAAGTAAAAAAGGACTTGTAACAAAGGGTTGTAAGAGAGTCAGGAAACAGACAAGCTTTCAATATATACCCTAAGATAAAGATGGGGGGGGGGTAAATAAAGGCAAAAATTGCAGGAACCAATGACAGTGAAGGGTGGGGGACACGGGAAAAATGAGGTGAATTTAAGAGGGGGGATAAAAGCACAACTAAAGGCACCAATGACGGTAAAGGGGAGGGCGTTGCAGTGGGCGGGCGGGGCGGAAATGAAAGGGAGTGAGGTGATTTATGAGGGGAACATTAAAAAAATGACAGTTAGAGATTTTGAAATACTTATTTTCAAATAGAGGAAAGGGATGAGTAAGGAATCGGTACGTTGTCTCCATTAATAACGTTCGTTTTAAATTTGTGGATAAAGAGACTTTCATTGGCGTCAAGTAAATAATCAGTTGTTTGTTAAATGAGATGAAGATTGTTTTCTGAGGTTTCATGCCCTGTGTTGAGTAAGTGTTGAGCGATGCTGAATTTTTCCGGTCTGTTTCATTTAAAATAGGCCACGTGTTCCTTGAATCTCGTCTTAATGCTTCTGCCTGTTTGTCCCACGTAGGATGTATCGCATGAGGAACAAGATATTTGGTAAATTCCCGATTTATTTACTGTGTCGACCTTGTCTTTTATGTTCCCCAACAAATGTTTAAGCTTAATATTGTTAATGAAATAAATCTTTTTATTATTTTTTAAAAATATCCTATCTAGACCTTTAGTCAATTGAGGATGGTAAGGTAGTTAAATGTAGTGTAAAGGTCCGTCTAGAGTGCGGGTGGTGGAATTATTAATGAGTCTCATAAAGTTATGTTTTTTAACTATATTATCTATTATAACAGCCCTTAAAATCGGTTTCTATGGCGATACGTTTAATATTTTTTACCTCTTTCAAAAAATTGCTTTTATCAAGTGGGAAATTAACTAGTCTGTGGACTATTGCTTGAAAAGAAGCGAGTTTGTTACTGTTGGGAACAAAGGAATCACGGTGAATGTAACTTATTACGGTTTTTTTTCCTTTTTTAAATTGAATTTAATTTTACGAGGCCAAAATATAATTTATTTTGCCATTTATTTAATTTTACGAGTCCTTAGAGCTCAATTTCTTTTATTTTTTGAGTTCACGTTAAACACTAAATATATTGAGAATGAAAATTCGAAACTTACCTCTAAAAAGAAGAATTTGAACCCGAGAGTTTAGATTTGCTGAAAGTAAGGATTCGGACTTCACCCAATTTTTTTTCAACCCATCCTTAAATTTTTATTTCCTACCAGTGGTGACCATTCCAAGGTCAAATAAGGGGGCAGATCACGGCGCAGCAGTAGCTGGATTGAAGATGTAGAATCTCTTGCGCGGAGATGGAAATATATGTAGATTTAATGAATTCCGGATCTGAGACTCCATTTATTTTCATGACATCTTACACAAGAGGCATCGTCACATTCATCTTCCAAGTCCTGGCCCTTTTCTCTGCTTAATTCTTTTTCTGCACTTCGCTGAGCGTCAAAGATTCTCTTAATTTGTCTCTTTCCTTTTTTTCAGTTTTTTTGAATCATAATTACGGGGATAAACCGCGGAAATTTTTCATCCTTGTCTCCTGATTATGAAAAGATTCTTACTTATGGAGAGGAACCTTCGCTATTGCATCCATAATCACGACGATTTCCATAAAGGTATTTACATGCCGGGTTGTACCATAAATCGGCTAAGATAAAAACAGATATTATCATTTTGAAGGTAATGTTAACTAATATTTCATTACTTGGATTATGGTTACAGACTTTTTCTTTAGAAAGATGACTTTAAAAAGTGCCGTTAAGGACATAACCCAAATAAAAATAAAGTTTCCATCATAAATTGTATGACGTCTAACATCAGGTATCTTAGACTAAAGGGCATAAATACAGAAAATGCTACCCATTTAAAATGTGTAAAATTATGGATTCGTTTAAGATATGAAAGTAAAATACTCTAATCCTTTATATGAAAGTCTCTATTGTGCAGTTTTCAGTGTCATAGGGATCAGGAATAATCTCGGAATTGTTAAGAAATTTTTATAATCACCTTAAATTGGATAGTTTCTAATCCAATCATGAAATAAACCAGCTAGTTCACTGCCATACACATTTCCAGACGCTTAAATTCTGTATTATGAATTAAATTTCATTTTGGGCACTTACTAAAGACTTCAGGACTGTACATGCCGCACAGTTCTAAGGCCCAGTGATGGATTGTGGGTTCGACTGGATTTATATCACTGTAATTGCATTCAATTATTTCTAATTTGTTTTTGGATGGGAAGAGTTTACGCGCCGGGATTTACCCTCTCCATCCGTCCCCCCCGCCAACCTCACGTCTACCTTCCCCGAAACATCTCTCGGGAATTGACTCGGGCGCGACATCCTTCGCGCTTATGTTGCCGGGCACGCCGAGGTTAATTTGGGACCCGCCATGGGAGATGTCAATGCGGGATGTGTCGCCTCCCATGCGAGCGGCGGAGAATCCCTTCCGGTCGCGAGGCGACACGAGGCCGTGTTTGTGGGTAAAATAGTCACCGCACGGCCATGAGCTATCACTTGGGAAAGAAGACTTGCTTTTGAAAGAAAGTATAATCCGAGAAAAGAGTGATAAGAACCTAGTAACTCGAACACTCAATTTACAACAGAAAGTTACAGAGTAGGATTTTGTATCAGTTGACTTTATTTTGATGTAACTTGGAAAAATTCATACGGAGAGAAGAAATATTTGTCAGATTGGAACCAAATAATCACCAATTCATCAGAAAAACATCCGAAAAAAAAGTTTTTACCATCAACTTGAAGGAATACAAGGAGTAAGAGCAAAGCCCAATGGCAACGAACTCTTTTAGTACGTCCAATTCAGTATCAATACGTCCAAGGTAGTCTCAGTGATGCGGCCAGTAATTGGAGAATGTATGAAGAACTACCTATTCAATCCACGAATAGAATGTGTTAAGGATGTGGTATACGGTGACGTAGTAAGTTGCAAAGAATTAAGAGGCAGAACAAAGCAAAGGATTAAAAACGGACCATAGGTCGGTTTATTGGTAATATCTGACAATCTCATTACAAACAATACATGTATCGATTTGAAATAGAAGATACTTTGACACGAGGAATTTTTTTGCAGACAAATACTTTTTTTTGTCTTTCCACCATGGTGATTATGAGATTGAATCTGTTTACCTGATTGTCTCTCTTCCCAGGTATTTTTATATTTTTATACTTTTATTTATTTTTCTGGAATATAAAAAAGTATGCCGTTTTCCTTAGTAAAGAGCGGTTTATAATCAAATTATGCATTAACTTTTTCTAATATTTTTTGACATTATCTAACCACGGTTCATCAGAAGTATTTGCCGAAAACCGGACACAAGTAGACTAATTGCAGACCTTGATTCTTTTCCTCACTTCCGCAGAAAATAAGGGACCATAGCCGTGAAGATGTGAAGCAGATGTGATGATTGAAAGAAAGGAATAAATAGTCTTCTGTTTGCCAAAAAGGGGAGCATATCTCTTTCCACATCTCTCTCTCTCTCTCCCTCACTCCATACCTTCCGTTTTCCTCGGGAGCGTCCAATTCCATCAGCCGTTGGCTCGTATCCAAACAGAACGTTTCGTTGCATTGTTCGACGACGCTTATTATTTCCGCACAACAGCTATCGAACAAAAAAGAGCCTTACCTCTCCCTCTCTCTCATTTCTACTTCGAAGACTTCTATCCGTTCGCGAGTTTATCTTTGGCGCGTAATATTTTTCAACCTCTCGAAAGGGGGGGGGACTGCGCTACTGCCAATATCGTCTCTATCTTTCCCGTCGCCCTTCCTCCATCTCATGTGATAGCGATACTTTCAAGATGTGGTATTTTTTGGTTGTAACTTTGGTCGAGCTTGATGATAAAACTAGGAGATGAACTCATTTATGTCCAGGGTGATAAAAAACTTTTTTAATGCGTCATAATATCTTAAGGACGACTATACCGAAGATGTAATGAGAATTATTTACGTATTTGATTAAATAAATTGTGTGTGGCTTCTCGTAATGCTCTTAAGCATGCTAGTAGACAAGTGGAAGGTCTTTTTGTAAATTTTCTCCAAGTCCTACGGAGCGACGCCGAATTAACAGAGGTGAGAGAAACATTTTAATTTTATCGTACATTGGGGGATTTTTCACCATTTGCAAGATCACCTTGATGTTAAAAGCCATTTGATGTAGCTTTGCAACACCAATCCCTGTAGTAACATGACTCTAGTGATCCTCATTTTTGTTTTACTAACCACCCAATTAACCAAGCACCCACAATGATTGTGCATGAAACTTTACTTAGAACGCGAATTTGAGCCACAATGATCTCTGCCAGAAGTGAGTCTTCTGTTCGATGGATGATAATCTAAGGAGCCGCATACTGTTTTTATTACGGTTTTTGTGTGATTAAAACACATGGATATCTTTATCATTTAAATTGTCAGTGCATGCGATTGAATTTAAATATTTTCCTCAAAATTTACCACGCCAGGCTTTTGGCAATTAGAATGTGACTTTCGGAATCAGCCGTTATATCGTGTGAAATAACCAACAGGTTTGGGTGTGAGCCGTCAGTTACACATAAGCCTGCGATTAAAATGTTTAATGCAATCATGCTCGTCTGATGCTCGATCCGCTCTGATGTTTAATTTTTCATATAGAAATAATTGTGAATATTTACGAAATAATTTTTCAAATGCCACTACTCGTTCTTTTTCATGTATTGATTTCAATTCTTGTTTGTGTAGGCTTCCGTCAACGGTGGGCGGGCACATCGAAAATGCGACTGCGTTGCTTATCCATTCAAATGAGAAACATTTGAAGTACGATGACGCCGCTAATGTGCGAGACACCGCACAATAACAACTTTCGAGTGTGTTGCTGCTTTCCCTGGGGGGGGGGGGGGATCCGAGGGTCGTAACATTTTACACCCATTAAATTACTGTTGCGGTGCAGCTAATAAAACTCGTGTGTCTAATAGAAGTCCCCATTATTCCTCGACGGTGTAATAAGGCCGTAAAATTTCCATTTGGATGGCTTCGTGGCCATTTAATGGTTTGTGAGGGTTTATGTAATTTTCAAACAACGTAATACTCAAATTATTCTTTGTAACTTCAATGCCCTTTGTTTTTAATTCCTCCGCTAGGAAAATAAGCTTGTAGTCAAAACTTTGGCTCGCTTCGATTGATTTAAGGCCGGGGGACTCTCATATATGTTTCACGTTGGGGCAATAAGGCGATGATTTATGTTCGCCCGAAATACTCTCCTCGTCCGATCAATTATGACGCTCCAGTATTTATTCGATCTCCAGCTCGACAGCCGCTTCCATCGCTCACCTCCCCGGCTGCGAAACTTTCGACCGTCACGCCGCAATGCATCTTGGGATCAGCTCACAGCGCCCCGGCAGCGGATTAAGTCCTCCTGGTGTCCCGAGCGTAATAAATTCTTGGGTCTCGCGGGGTTTAAAGTCTGAGGGATTGTAGATGCTTAATAGATATGTTTAAAATCTCCTTACCTAGTAATCTATGATTCCCCGGTGGATTAAATTCCGCTGATTAAAGCTTACCACCGATCCGTAGCATACGAGAGTAAAAGTAATTTGGGCATCGAGCGAAAGATTTTCTAGTTCTCGATTAAGTATCTTCGATTTGTTTTCATACTCTTCTATTTGAAACTGTCCTTTTTAATGACCAAGCAAAGTAGTTACTTAGAATAAAATATTCAGAAAGTAAATGTAGGGAAACGCTACCATGTCTTCATTATCAAAGAGGTCTCCATCATCAGTAGTCATGCGGGCTCGTACCCGAAAGGAAAAAAAAGAGTTTCACTTGGAATGACGGCCCTCTTTCTGTGTCCCTCAGACTTTTTTTTACCATGTATCCGCAGACTTTTCAGCAAATAGTCTTCTTCCTTCATTGGTACGATGTTGGCTGCCACTTCCATTATCGTACATGGATAGCTTAGTAGCTAGAAAGGCAGACAGCTCGTATTTCCTTTTCTTTCCTGCGTCTTTATGCATATTATTTTTTGCCTGTAATGGTATGCTTGTATCACTTAGCAAATATTAAAATTATACCTTTGCCGCTGCAGTTAAGTTCTCCTGAGACGAAATGTTCTCAGCTATCCACGGTCACAAAAACATAAAAGTTATTTACGCAAAAATTACAAAATAATGCGTTGAAATTGAGAAGAGTAACGAAAATTTTATTGATGATTTTGACGTGCAATTATTTATAAACTCTAAAAAATCTTGAAACGTCGAAACTGCCTGAAGGCTGCATTTAATTATACTTTGGTACGCTTTTGTTTCACTTATTTCTTACTTTATTCCCATTTATTTGGCTTCAAAAATTATAAATTTTCGACTTCTAACACTTATCTTTTTTATCTTCATGTTGTACTCCATTGTTTAATTCCATTTCCACTCCCTCTGTGTTTTTCTCAGTTTCTCCCTGATATTTCATCAGTTCGAGTTCAACCCTAATTTAGGAACAATCTCGTCATAAGGCATGTTAATACTATCTCATTTTACGCTCCTTCGCCTTATCTGTGAAAAGGGCGATATGTTAAATCGTTCTTATGAGTCCAGTTTGAGTTCTTTCATGTTACAAAACCTCTTTATTATTATGATAATACATATTTCACTTGATATAGCTTGACGTGGTTGTTTTTGTTAGCCTTAGGTACATTGCCATGAGCCGGCCTCAGAGTACACTTGCAGATAAGGACCCTCAGTGTGAGTGATATTTTCCTACAGTCAGTCCCTGAGTTCTATTTGCACCTGTTTTATTTATACTATCGACTGTATCGAATGTATTCATCACATGCAAGTCATAATGAGGGTTCCCATGTTAAATACGCTCTCTTACATCACTCGATTCATCGTAAGTTGGTAATTACACTTTCACAACTGAATAAATGCGATTTTAGGATGAAACAACTGAATTGACCACAAGGTTGGTGCTGAAAAGTGTCACCAATTGTCTGCGGAATAGAAATTCTTATATCGAAGTTGAAATATTTTCCAAAAAAGCTAAAGATTATTTTAGCATGGAGATTTATTTTTAGCCATTTTATGAATTACTAAGTACAATTTTAACTTCTTTGCCTGCAAAATATTAATTTTTCGGGCTTAACCGAGGTGGAAAAATATTTCTCCGTTTAAATATCACCGAACCATGTTTAACGCGGTGGAACTGTTCTATGATTAAAGGACACACGTTTGCAGCTTCCTACTCTACTATGCCCTTAAGTTAAGAAGGTTTATGCGTATTCTATTACTATTAAGTGGAAACCGCTGGCGCGTTTCATACCATTGGCTACACATTTTTCACATCGAAGCTCTTATAAAGAAAAAGGTGGAGTTATCTAATGGGGATCGGGCTTGTGATTGGTGACCATTACACTGGCTTCCATGCTATACAGGGTTCGTCCGGAAAATAAGTGTACTGAGCTCAGGAAAAAAAATTTATTACACTTTTACATATCTTAAGCTAATATTCCTCAAAATAGGACCCTTGTGAGTCGATACACTTGTTCCAGCGGCGTTCCCATTCCTGGAACGCTCCCGCGAAGGCTTCATCGGGAACCTCTCGAAGACACGTCGTCACGGCCTCTTTGACGGCGTCCTAAGTCCCGTATCGCTAAAAAATTTCGCTTTATTATCGCTAAAACGTTCTCTAAAAAATGTGGATCATTTTTGCAGTGATACGCAAGTTGTGTCGCGATTTCCAAACGATTGAGTCTTTGATCATCACTGAGCACTTTCGGCACCAACTTTGCACAAATTTTTCGCATCTGTAATTGCTCCCTAATAATCTCGTGAACTATTGTTTTTGGCACATTACACTGCTCTGCTATCATCCGAGCACTAAGACGACGATCAGAGTTCAGTACATCGCGAACTTTTCGCACATTTTCGTCGGTGAGTGTCGTTGATGGGCGTCCAGGCCGTGGTTCGTCGTCGACCTCTTCTCTGCCCTCCACGAACATCTTGTGCCACCGAAAGATCATGTTTCTGGACATGGCTGACTCCCCGTAAGCCTGGTTAATCATACCGACAGTTTCGGTAGACGATTTCCCAAGCTTTACCGCAAATTTGATGGAATAACGCTGCTCCAAAAACTTCGGCATCGCGTTCCGTGACGTGGGTCGAGCGTGAAGGTTCGCGTTAAGAGAGCTCCTCACTACATCACAGGTCAGAGCCGACTGCCTTTTTCAGCATCGCTTGCCAACATACCCCCCTCCAATCGCAGCCCGTCAGAGCGGTGCTGGGCGCGCCTGGAGCGGCGGGAAAAAATCAGTACACTTATTTTCCGGACGAACCCTGTAGAACCTGGTTCATCTCCCGCCGGTGGGATATTTTTTTAGCGGCTATGCAGTTTCCTGAATGTCTGCCTTGTGGACGGAACCCTTGATGATGAACCCTTGGCACCTTACTTTAAAGAGTGGAACAACACTCGCACAGGACAACTTTCTGTACCTTTCCTTCGCTCTCACTCTCCGCCCAGCCATTTGGGACGTGACCCTACCACAGAGGTCAGTAATCTCCTCCAGTAGAGCGTGCAATATCCCTTTTCAATATTTGTATGCAAGCAAATGCCCGCTCTCAGCAATTGAAAGACCTAGTGTACCTACCATCAGGGTTAAGTTCCGCCTGCTTCCTCGAGCATACGCCTCATCCGTCCGGTGAATCCCGCTCCATTCTCGGTGATTTGATTCTCTTGCCTCCCTCACCGTTTCCCATATTCCGTAATCCGCGAATGGGAGTAGCTCATTCGGAAGTTGAATGAAATCCATCGAAAATCTGGGCGGTGGAGGGGAGGCGAATATTTCGCGGCGATAACATTCTCCTTCCTCCCCCGGTATACGGGAACCCATTTCGCGTAAAAAAATCGATGTTAAATTGGAGTGAGACCAATGGGTGTGGGGGGTGGGGGTGGAAGGGAAGGCCGAGGGATGATAAAGGAGGAATCGCGTCGCCAATCTACGCCACTGCAATGATGGCCGAGCGATAGTCGCCGAGGTTTATCGCTGGGCACGAATGGGATCGGGCGGCGGCGGTCGGGGCTGTTGCCGTCGCGCTTTTAATGCCCCCGTCGTACCTCGCGGCACACGTGTGACATGGCCCGTGACCCCTCCCCCCACCCTTCCCCCGGTGCCACCGTTCCATTCAACCCATCCCTTTTATCCTCGTTTCGACGAATGAATACCACTCCTTTTTTATTCCGGAGGGAATAAAAGGTAACGGAGGGAATCGCCTGATCAGAAAGCCAGTGTGGACGCCGAAATGAAAACTGGCACATTTTCAATGTACTTGGCGAGGAGTGACGTACTTTTTCGCTCCATTTTTTTGTTCCTCTCACCTTCCCCAAACATTTAAGCGTCAAGGCGCCTCCCCTCAAAGCCCGTCCACTTCACCGAGCGTCAAATTGGGCTACGCCATTCGGAAACGCGTGCCACAAAGGCGATTAGAATTCAGGGCGCGGATTCCCTGCCACTCTCTCCCCCACCACAGTCCTCTCTCGCCTCGGGCCCTCCTCCCTCTCCCGCGGGATCAATCAGATGAAGGGAAAAGTTTCATCTGGGCCCCCTTTCTCCCCATCCACCCGCCGGTTCTCCTCTTATCTCCTGACATGAGAGATCTTATCTCCATTCTATCTCGTCCTTTCCTCCGTCATCAATTAACCGCACATAATAAAGCGATTCGTTGAAAAGCGACTACGTTGAATTCCAAAATCCCAGGGTCGAAATCATCATTCGCCGTGAGAGAGAGAGAGAGAGTACGTATCCGAAAGTGACATCGGGTCCTCCCTTGTAAATTACCGCTCGGGGCTCAAGGCGGGGAGGTGTTTTTATGCATTTGAATGAAATTTCCCGGAGTTGGATATTTATGTCCGCCCAGTCACTCGCCCCGGGGTTTGGCGGATAGCTACGCTTCGTTTCTGCTCCCACTACGTTTGCACGGGACGAGTCCGGAGGAAGAAGTGCGGGGGGGAGGGTCGGGGGAGGTGGAGAGGGGTGCGGGGGTCACCTGGTCGTGGTCGTCGCTGGGATCTCTTTCGCCGCCGCCGACCACGACCCGCGATGCCGCAGGCTGGTCCGCCCCGCACGCACGGCGTTACTAATTGATGAACCTCGTTGGTCTCTAGGCCGTGGCCTTGTCACAGACCCTTTCGGGGCATTGTGGGATGCCGGCATAAGCGAAATGAGCATTAATTCATATCCGAGGGAGAGAGAGAGAGAGACGGACAGGGAGAGAGAGAGAACTTGGGGTAATTGTCATGTGGACTCCCCTTTGCGGAGCGATCGCTTTTCCGTTGTACCCCTCCCTTCTCCTCCAGCCCATACCATCCCCTCCGCCCTCCCACGCAGCGAAACCCTCCCACCATAATTGCATTTCCACGAGGTTCGAGCGAGTGAGTTTGCTGGCGGGAGTTTGGGGATCCTGTTCGAAATCCACGTAGTCGATTGACGGCCGCGTAACCGAAACGGGTGAGGAGAGAGAGAGATATGGAGAGAAGGGAACAGAGGGAGTTATTATGCAACAGAGCAGTGGAAGCACGGGGGAGTGCGTTGGAATGGACGTAAATCTTTTGTGTAATGGCAGAAGTGATCATATATGTTTGGGGTTGTTTCTCAACACCTGAGGTCTGGAGTCCTCGAAAGGGAGAGTTGGGGTAACTGCCATCCTAAACTCGCCTCTCTTCAACGGACAAGCTCTTTCATTGCCCTGAATGCCGGGAAATGGTCGTCGCTCTTTCAACCCTTTTCACTAATTCCATCTATCTTAATACCGTGGGGGGGGGGGAAAGGGAGTTCACGAACTCGAAATAAAATTAAATGGCTACATCAGCACGGCTTTAACTTTCCTATTTAAGTACACTATCTATTCCCTACTATAGAATATTATATTAGCACTTTATATTTTTGAGGGGGGTCACAATTTCTCACAACGGGGAAGAGCTATGGATAACGCAATTCGGAGTTACATCCTGTGCTATTGGTGCTTGAAGTTAGAATGGGTGTAAGAGGGATGAGATTAGGGAACCCAAAGGTGCTGGCATGCACCCTATTGAAGACACCAGGCAATTACCTGCATGAAAAGCGATATGTTCAACTAATTCCAAAGAAGGAGAGGGTACGAAAACACAGACGTTTTCAACTACGTGGAAATATTTCGCAATCGTCATCCCACTCCACTAACTATATAATAATTCATCCATCCTGGTTCTTAGAAATTACTTAATTTCTTTAATGCTTGGTGATGCGATATAGTTGGAATCAACTTAGATTATCAATGGTGGAACAATTACTATAAAAGTTCACAGGGAGAGACTGACAAGACAGATGTTGACGACCAGGAATACTTCATTTTTATGCCTGGAGTTTAACCGACTCGAACTTCAAAATAACTAATACCTTGATGTTCTCAGTAATGAGGTAAAACAAAAAAGTTACTTGATGCAGAGTTGTTACATTGGTAACAACTCTGCATCAAGTAACTTTTTTGTTTGTGCATCATAGCACAAAGTTCCCAATTTTACGGCTGGCAAGTGAAAATACGTCAAGCGTGAGGGTTTGGCGGCTAAGACTGCGGTGAAAGCAGATATTTCATATCCACGCCCTTCTCGCAGGTTTGAATCATGTTTTCCTTTTTAATTGTTCTTTATATCAGTTTTCTGAAGGTGGAAGTAATGAGGTGAATTAATGGCATCCGACTCTCATGGTGATGACTCTTGGTACCTTGCCAGTTAAGATCGATTGTAAATTAATGCGAAATATTAAGTAAGACCGAAAGTGAGAGGAATAAAATAATTTTCGCCGAGTGCGATGCACCTTTTCTTGGATGGGTTCCATTAGAGAAAATTTTCTCGAGTGTCACTCATCACTTCTACAATTCATTTCGAATTAATATGCTTTTAAATACGGTTGAGGATTTCAAATGTTCACGTTTCGAGTAACCCTCATCACATCGAGGATCAGCTTTCGAATTTAGGATTGTGTTTACAAATTGTTTTAAGACACAAAAGTTATTACAGAGCTAATTTTTGCATAAATAAAATGTGGAATGGAATACGGAATGCATTCGATAAAATAATGCTGGAAAAGATCCTTTAGCTGCTCAACACTTAATGGGTGTCGTTTGTAACTATCAAATTGAATTCTATATTTGACGTTCTTGTTGGACGCCGTTATTTCATTCTGGCCACGCGAGCGGAAAATTTGCTGTCAAGATTTTCCTCAAGGCTGCGTGGCGTCTCTCTCACAATTTCGTCCCCTTTTGATTAAATATTCAATCCGGCGATGGAGTGAAAATCTTTCTCGATGTAAAGTGGAAAAAATTCAAACGAATAGCAGAAGTTGAGAAAAAATTTTGAGTGAACTTCGGAAAGAAGATCGAACACGTGAGGAATTGGATCAGTTGAAAAAAAAATCATTCCTCCTGGAGCTATGTTTACATTAAGCGGGATACCTTACTCAGAACGGAGGGAGCTAATAGATGAAACGATTTCGAAATCCCCACATCGCCCTCAAATTACCAAACACAGCTTGACGTGATTATGAATCGACGCTCGCTCTCGGCATGCGCCCTTTTGCTGTGAAACTCTCGTATTCCTTTCTCTATTGGAAATTCCATGAAAGGTGTTTTACAACCCAAATGACGCAGGCTGATCTTCGGGATATTAAAATTTTTCTCTTTTTGAGTCGTGTTTAGCTCTTTTTCCTCCGTAAAATTTTCGGATTTTATCCGGATCCCTCCGGAAATACCAGGGTTTCATATTTTTTCGTCTGATGCTCTCGAGTATCAAGCCTTCAACGATCCGCCGATCATCTTCAAATTATTGGCAAGAGTTTTCTCTTCTTATCTTCCTCTCGTTAAATGCCATCATGTGGTCATTAAACGAGCGAAAAACTTGGATAAAGATTTGGAGGAGTTTGGTTTTATGGAAACGAAAACGGAACGGAGTTTTTTGGAACGACGCTTTCAATTTCAGAGCGATTTTCATGGAAATTTTTTCCACTCACTGCATTCATAATGCAGTGAGCGAAAAAAAATCTTTCTAGTACGTCAAATTGAACGCCGCATACCTTCTAACCCGAATTGAATGCCGGCAAATGATAATGATTAATTTACGGTGGCGCCAACTAATACAAAATTAGGGTCGAAAAAACAAGTTATTGGTTCGGTCAAATTTGGTGGCATAACCAATGATAATAATTTTAAAAGTTAGAATATTTAAAAATATTATATTATGGCTTGGTTTATTATTCGTAAGAGTTGACAAAATATGACTGTTGTCAATGCAATAACGAAAATTTCCTCAACCTAGAATTATCAGTTTACCAACTTCATTTTGCAAATTTCCGTTTTCCTATTCATTTGTTAATATTTCCTCTGGCTATGTATCTTGTCAATGGCCATTGATTATCATCGACAGCGCCATAAATAATCTTATTCCCTTCGGCCATAAACCTGAGGTCCTATTTACTGTTGTAAAAGGGATTAAAACTTTGAGAATTCCGTACTATCTCTCATTTGTCACACTCCAATATGCGGCGTGTCCTGAAAAGTTTAATTAACGATATTGATAGGGCAAGAAGTCGGAAAGTTACCAGATCAATTAAAGAATGCCATTGCACTACAGAACGAAACTCTAAAATGATTGTTGGCACGATTATGAATCGTTTTAGTAAAGAGAATACATCTAGAGTGATAAAATCAATTGAGTGACTCTTTCAACAATAAAAGTGTAATCAGTTGTAGCGGTCAACGATGGTTTTTGAGTTGATAATTTTTCATAATTACTGCCAATGTAATTTTTACGGAATAAATACCAATACATGATCAGAATTTCAGTAAACAGATATGCTTTTGTTTAAAAAAATATACCTTTTTACCAAAGTAGTCGGCGGGGCAGTTGTTTTAAAATAATTTAATCTTATACCACATATTTTCGTAATGATCAAAAAATACTTCCGTAGTTGTATCATGTAAAATTAATAGCTTAGCAAACTTTCAAGGCTTAGAAATTTCGCTAGAAAACTGCTTGTGAAAATGCTGAGCTTTATATGAAGACATACACATAAATAATATATCACCGACTTCAACATCAGGAATCATACGTGTGCGTTCTTATATGGTTCATTTATTAATGCTGGAAGTGTTTTTCGTGTCTGCTACTCTCGTCTGCAAGATATGAATACGAATATATGGATCCAAAACGCAATCAATTTTGAAAATATATTGCGTCCAGGGACTCTGTAGTTGTCAATAAACTCACTAATCAGTTCTTTGCAATTCTCGCTAATTGTAAATAGTTCTGTAAGTATTTCCGTTTTTACGGTCTTTGGAATAATCCTCATGCATTTCTTTCAAACCCATTCAAGGTTCTCATAAAATTTGTAAACTCGCGTGCTCTCTAATTTGTGGGCTGTCAAATATTTCTCCTTTTAATTTTTGTATCCTTGTTCTTAAGAAAGTTCGTCTTTAGGAAATGATAACCTTGAGCATTACAATCCATCAATTTAAAGAAATTCTTCATTATTCCATTTGGATCTTTTATGTATATGTAAGCATAAAAATAAAGCATAAAAAACTTTGGAAATGTGGAAATAACAACGTATGATTCACTAATTGAGGTTTAAATTCAAATTCTTTAGCCTATCGAAATAAATAAATTTTGTTTTATCAGGTTTTTGGGGTCATTTTTGCCCAAATTTACCTCATCATTGTATCGGAATCGTTGGTGAAAGATTTGCCATCAGCCCCTGAATGTTCATTATTTGTTCATCAGACAATTTGAATTTATATATGTCTCAAAGATAAAATAGATTAATTCCAAGAAACTGCGGGAGATGCCGCAGCAGTAGCTTTTAACGGAGTCAACCGCTAATATGCATTTCAATGTAACAATTGCAAATTGTGAAAATCATTCGCCTAGACGGGGATACGAACCCGGATCCCTCGATGTCCGGCCGAGTGCTGAAGCCAGTTATGCTACCCAGGCGTCCTATTAAACTCAAGGTGAATGATATTTACACTCTGAAATTGTTGCATTGAAAAATAGATTCTACACTCCAAGGACCACTCGTAAGGATTTCATTTATGAACCCTTAAATTAGTGAAAGTAGTTCCTTAACCTTTTCCAAACTTAGGTTCAACCATCGAGTCTATTCTTCAAGTACATACGGTGGTACTAGCTACAGTACGAACCAAAGAATGGAGTTTCAACTCAGGAGACATGTTCGTTAAAACATAAATCAAATTTTGCATTATTCAAAAATAAGATTGGGTGCATCAGCAAAATTAATTCTATCGGGCAATTATTAAGAGTTGAGCAGAAAACCTTTCGATAATTCCTAAACTGACAATGCTTATACTCGCCTCTCTTCAACGTTTTCTCTGTTCTCTTTCGTTACCATGAATGCCTGGGAGGGATGTCTCTCTTTCAAACCTCGTGAAAGCGCCCGCGGATGAAGATACCATTAAAGGATCAGGTGGATTGCATTGATGCATTGATTTAATTTCAAATCAATGTGTCTTAAGTTCAAAATGCTGATTACCTACTATTAATAAGTGTATCAGAAGTAGAGACTGGTATTGGAGAGTTCAAAATCAACCGAGGAGGTGTTGAAGAATATGACTTTAATTATCATTTGCAGGAAAGGTAACATAGACAAAAAGAAACAATTGAAAAAATTGTTTTATCTGCATTCGTCTAAAAATGCAGGCAGTCATTTCAATAAACTGACGGAATCTCACTGAAAAATAATTAAAATGTCTTCTTTCCGTCAATGTCAACACAAAATCCAACAACTCTTCTTACGAAATGACTTTTGGAGTGTAATATTATGGACTCGTTATTGAATCAATTACGATAACACCAAAGTCCTAAGAAGCAGAGATTTTTTCCCCTTTTTCAAAAACTACTTTGAAATACCTCCTTTAGCATAATGGAAATGAGAAACTTGTATTGTTCATTGCAAATGAGGTAAACTTGGAGGAACAAAAGACATCACTTAATATATACTGTAGTGAAACAGTTTGAGAAGTAACTGGCACACTCTTGGAGTTTTAAAGGTGATAATAGCTCTTTTACAAAGACTTTCTTTTGGGGTTCATAAAGTTCTCCTGCTTTTCATGAAAGCGGGATAGTGAGGTCAGGAGAAACCACTTGAAAAAAAAAACACTGGCCAAAAAGGAAATATCTCGCACGTGGGAAGAAAAATGTTCTTTCTCAGTATCTTGTTAACTCCGAGAAAGTGTACTCTCCAAAAATTGAACATCAAATTTGGTTTAATGAAGAATTTTGTTAAAGTGATGGATCGTTATGCTCAAGATTTTAATTTCCTACAGACAAAGTTTCCTAAGAATAGGGATGCAAATATTAAAAGGAGGAATGTTTGATGGCCCACAAATTACGGAGCTCGCAAGTAGACAAATTTTGTGAGAACATTGAATGGGTTTGAAGCAACTGCATGAAGATTATTTAAAAAGCCATAAAAAAACTCCGTTGGAAAAACTTCGAGAGCTTTTTGCAATTTGCGAGAATTAAAAAGAACTGATAAGTGAGTTAATTGAAAACTGCAGAGTCCCCGGAGGGAATATATTTCCAAAAGTACTTTAATTTTAGATCCACATTTAGACTTATTCAAAACAATATATCTGGCAGACGAAAGTAGCTGACTCGGCGAACTTTTCCACCAGAGAAAATAGACCATTTTAGCAACATATGGTTCCTGATGCTGAAACCTTTGATATGTTTACGTGTATTCATAAGGCTAAGGCTCAGCATTTTACTTATGAAGCATCACGTTATGCGTATCTATTTTTATTCCATGGGAAATAGTAAGTCGCTTATACTTATGCGTACTTAAGAATAACAAAATTTGTATTTAGAAATTCATATAGATTTTTTAGAAGAGTGTTAAGAGATTAGTTACTATTTAATCTAACATAATATAATAAATAATCGGTGAAGGAGCAAATATTTTATCACATCATTCTTCACCGAACTTTATATTTGGTGCAGGCCCATGCCTAAGTATATTTATATAAGATGGCCATTGTATAAATTGCCATTTCAACAACCGTTAGACAAGTTTTTCACTAAGCTCTCCTTTGGTACTATGATTCCATAGGAATCATGATTTCACTTTGTGGAACTTTTGATTTAAATACGAAATTCCTTTGAAAAATTAACTGCACTTTACTCACTCTTGCAAAAAGTACCGACATTAATAAAAGACAGTAACACACATAATTTATCATCAAAAGTTTAAAAGGTATTTCAAAGGTTAAATTGTCATTTTTTTCTAATACGAAACTTTCGCGTACTCTGTTGTACATTCGAAGTAATTAATTTAGGTGTGTAAAATGCTACATACCAAACGAAGTGTAATGTATTCTGCTCCAGACCTCGTAGGTAGTACTCACAGTTTTTCAAGCAAGTAGGAAAATCGACCTTTCCCATCTCCTGTATCCGCACCCTTTGTGCGTCGTTTCCCCCGTTCCTTATCGTTGGAAGGCACCATGTTCTTTATGCCAGAGTTCTTCCCGTGTGCGTTTGCCTCTGGGATCATTCGATCATTACGTCACGTTGATGGGGGTCAGAGCGGATCTCAGCCAGGGCGTAGAATCGCGATAATGAGAGGTAGAGCGGTGATTTTTTTTGCTCACAGTAACGTCACTGTGAGAAAATAAATGATATTCCCGGTTGAAATGCGACGAATTCACGTTTTTCACTAAGCTCTCCTTTGGTACTCTTGCATTCCTAAACGTAGAATTTTACGAGAAATATATTCTGTTTCCAGCACGTCACAATTGTGATATCATTCATCCAGAGTTCACCCTGAGCTGTTTGATATTAAATTTACAATCCCTCCATGAAATATTAATATCAAGGTAGTGATGATAATATTTCGACATGGATTTAATATCGAGAGAAACAGGCATATCGTCCTTAAACCTCAATTTTGTCTGTGTACAGTATTCACTATATCATTCATGCCACTTATCGAATATATAGCTCATGTCCTCGGATCGTTTATATATCGATGTCCTCGGATCGATGATCGATATCGTTTATATCGATGTTAATTATCGACTCCTGATATATCGTCTACCTGAAATTTTCCTTGTATCGATCGGGTCGATATGAAAAATATTGACACGCATGGTATATCGCACAGCCTTAGCTCACGTGAAGTTGAGTGAGCGGTGTACATTAAGATCAGTGGTAAAGCACGTGAGATAATGATATGAATGTATAAGTACGGCCGGGAAAGCGATAGGGTTGCTTTGTTGGGAAGTAATTTTGGAGAAGGGTTGGGATTGGCGTGAGTGTGCGTGACAGTGAGAAAGGGAGTGGCATTAAATCGTCGGAAACAGCGCGAGGACCCTCCCATAATTAAATGACTCTCGTAAACTGCGAACGGGGGATCGAGGCAAATCGCACACGACGAACGCACATCGGGCAGCCGATGGTGCTGACACGTCTTGGTGGAGCACTGCTGCTGTGTATTTTCGGCGACCCACATAAAGCCGGGGGACATCCGGGGGTTGAGACTCCGAGAAGTAGCCTCCGACGGAAGGCCTTAAAAATGTTGGCCGGGAGAGGTCGTTGTTTTATAGAGCTCCGGGTCCACAAGTAGCAAGCTGCCAGTCGATTCCTTGCAAATGTTACCCAGAGATTTTTCTTAAAGGGGCCTCGTAACCATGGTTTCCTCGTAACTTCTTTCAGGAGGCTAATTTAAATTCCCAAAAATCCTTCTTAACGCGGATTCTCTAAAAAACAAAAAACTAGTATCGAAAGATCACAGCTGTGAAAAATTGTTTTTTTTTGGGAGAGAGTGTGCTTTTAACCGCTAAACTTGTACTTTAATGTGGAAGATCGTAAAATAAAATATAAATTTGCTTTCGATACTCGAGTTTTGAATTGTTTTGCTAACGTAGACTTTGTTCGGATGGACTTGATTCGCTCACCTTCTCTTATCGATTCATCATTTATGAAGCAAGAACTGAAAATGTTACATAGGTATGGATGTTGGTATACTTCGTTAACTTCCTTCGGTATATTATACAAATCTGTGATACTTACTCGTTGACACAAAAAAATCTAAATAAATGGAAGAAGCACTTTTGTTGCCAAAGGGAAGGATCAATGGCTGGGCCATAACCTTCTTTTGATGAGTCATAATATCATGATATGAGGCCTATTGATGCAAATCGTGGAGCCATAAACCCCATAGTAGGTACACCACGGGCGGTTAAGCAGTGAAATTAAGCTCCTGTCCGCGTTCATCTAAGCGGAACAAAATGTCTGTCGGTGTTCCACACCGAAATGTAATAAGAATATTTGCTCCATCCGTCTCCGGCAGGCAAGACAGGCTGGTTCGGTGGCGTTGAAGGGTATTTATCGGAAGAACGGAAGGGCGCCTGACACTGATCGGCGGAGACTGCACACTCGCCGTGCTTTAAGTTGACAGCGATGACAACGTCAGTGCGGCGGAAACCCAGAGAGGTTGTGGCGTTAAAATAGAGGCGCCCTCCCTCCCCCGTAGAATCTCTTTCCCCTCCCTCCCCCCATTCGTTAAATCATAACTTGAAGGGAAAATGTACAGCGTCAATATGCTGTTCGGGTTTCTCATTATCCCTGAGAGTCGGGAGGGAAGTTGATGGCACGTCTCACGTCAGTGGCAGCCTCCAGCGCGATGGGAAGAAGCCTTGTTGATGCCCGGGGTGTCGATATATCCGCATGGATATCATCGCGGCTGTGAAATCATTAAAAATTCTCCTGCACTACTCTCGGAAGAGCGCGATGTCATTCACGGGCGACGTTGGTCTAGCAAAACTGTCAATACTGCCGTTGCAGTCGCTCAAAAGTATTCGCGAGACCGACGTGTGCCGCGGAATAAGGGCATTATCGCCCATCTGCCCTTAGGCCCCGGGATTGGAAACGAAACGAGTACGTGCGCCCGACGCCTGCTACCTAACTCTTGAATTAATATGGGCTGCCGAAATCAGAAATGCTTTGGTCCAACTCTTTCGAGATCGCATACATTAAAGCCCACATTCTTGTGCGAGGATTGCTCATTAACGAGTCGAAGACACTTGATGTGGATGTGGTGAAGGCTTCTTAAAGATTCGTGTAGGCATTAGAATAGAAAGAGAGGCACTTCAGAGGGGTTTAAGATGTTGGAGAATGTGATGTTATCATTGCTGGAGAATATCCTTTTTGTGATAATTTCCGTGGCGAAATTGAGCCATGGGCTTCCAATATAGGTGTACAATTATGCAGTTGTAAGTAAAATTTACAGTTTGATATACTTAGCGATCAAGATGTCCTCATCTCAGAATAAGTTTATCAATTTTAATGATTTATCTGTATGTAATCTTTCCCAAGGGATAGGGCATGAACCTCTAACTAAATCGCTGATCCAACAGTAATGTCTACGAGGATTTCACTCAGAAGATTTTTTTTATTATTCAGTGTAATGCTGGAAATTTCTTTTGTTTCAGTAAATAAGTTACGGATGATTTTTTTCTAAGAAAACTCGTAAAGCCGCGAGAGAAAATTTTCTCGGAGAGGAAAGTGACTGAGGGGATTTCAGAAGATCAGCAATGGAATGAAGGATATAAAAGGGACCAAATGGAACGCCCAGCTGCTCCAAGTTAAATTATTTTCTTGGCCATCCCGGTGATAAAAATTGTGGTGACCCCAAGAGTTTAAATCGTTTTTATAGAAGCGGTTTTAGAAGTGTTTAAATAGACAAGCGGAAGAACATGTTCACAGAAATGAGAGAGAGAGGGAAAGGTAATTAAATTGTCGTTAGCCTTTGTGTGATGCCATCTCAAGATGATGAAAAGGGACAATTAGCCCTTGATTGCAGCCTGCTGATAAATTTGGTAGTATTTTTTGTTCTTTGTGCGTACTGTATGTATAAGTATGTACCTCTTAATACTAGGGGTTAAATCTAATAGCTGATGCTGTTAAGAAAAGAAAAATTAATCCACAAATATCTTTATCTTTTTCCCATTTTTTTATTTACACACTTAAATTTTCAACATATTTATTGACATAAGGTTTGAATATTCGCATTGGTTGTACGAGCTGCACAGAAGTGTGTGCATTACACTCCGGATCAATGACTTTTAGCATTTTTGGTAATTACTTGTAAGTTTTAGATATTAGTACTAGTTACGCGAAAGATAATAACTTCACGTTTCCTCAGGGATGAAAAAGTTTCGTGCATATATGAAATTGAAACGGATATTGAAGGGGATGACCGTGCGAAATAAGTCCGCGTTAGCATGAGAGGGAGGGAGAGATTACACAGATCTCTCTGGGAGAAAACTCCCTTTGTTTTCGACAGATAAAGTTTCCCAGATATTTTAGAGGCGGCCTTTGCGAGGAGCATCCACAGAGGTACACTTAGGATTCACTCGGCCGGAGTAATCTTGAACCTTTCGATTCCCGAGAATTCTTCAGCCCCTAGGAGGGCAATCCCGTGGGTCAGTAGCTCCCGCTTTACCGGCAGCGATCAATTTTTATCCCCAGAACGGTTTCCCGCATAGTTTAAGAAGGCGTTCACTTTCCTCTTCTCCTCCCAAAACATTCACCGGGGGCACGTTTAAGGGCGCGCTCGGATACATGCATTCAATTTTCGGGGCGATCCTCGATGAAAATTCGACAGACCGGATGTTCCTCCCACGCCCTCCCCCTCCCCATTCCCCCTCATTCTCCACCTCCCCCATCCCCCTACAACCTTTCCGCAATATCACCAGATTCGAAGCGATGTGTAAAGTCGAGCGGAAAACCTTTGGGGAGGAGGGCTCGCTATCCGGCGTGGGGGGTGGGGGAAGACGCTGGGAGTGAGTGGGGGGGCAGGCGTAGGAAGGGCGGGAGAGCCGGAGGGAGGGGTCTGTCTGAGTCGGAGGCGGGATCGCCGAATCAGAAACGAATTTTCCTCCAACTTATTTCTTTTTTATTTCCCTTTCACTTATTTTAACACGCGTAATGCCATCGTGGGACGATGAGAAGAGGAGAAAGCATCCCACACGTATTCTTTCAGCGCTTGCGATTTTTGCGCGTCGCCTTTTCCCGCGGCGCGGCTGAAGAGGGGAGGGGTGGCGCGGGGTGGTGTGGTGTGTGTGGGGGGGGAAGTGAGTCAACAGGAAGGCTGGCGGAGGAGGGGGGGGGGAGTAAGAGTGAGGGAGGGGGAGGAGGGCAACGGGAGGAAGCGATGCGGCCACAAAACGCCACCACCCTAATCTTCGGGGAAAGAGGAGAGGACGGGTGGGAAGGAGAGGGAGGGTAAGAGACGAGATGGCTGGATGGATGGAGTACGGCAGAGAAATATCCCCGGGCTGTTCTTGAGCGGGGAGAGGGCCATCGATGGGTCGAACCGCTGGCGCTCTCTCTCTCTCCCTTCCCCCTCTCTGTCTCTCTCTCCACAAGGAGAAGGGAAAAGCCGAGGGAGGGATGGACGCGCTCTGGGAGAGGGAGAGAGAGTGAAGGGGGAGGTAGGGGGAGAGAGAGAGAGCGAAAGGCCGAAGGGGGAGAGAGGCGGGCATTTCCTTCCTTCCTTGCAGCCCTCCTCCTCTCCCGCTGTCGGACGGCGTCTCTTGAGTCTCCGGCGGAGAGAGAGAGAGAGAGAGCTGATCCTAACGACGCGATGGGAGTGGCGCTCGCGCGCTTCAGAGGGCGGCGGGATATGCAGGGGCCTGCGGATTTAAAGGGGGTCGCGCACTCCGTCCTCCCGCACTCCTCATCCGCCTCCTTCATCCCATCCTACCCCTAGATTTCTCCCACGGCAAATCGCTCGGAGGAACACATTTTCATATTTTATCCCGGAAATATTTGCCGGGTCGCGTGGGGAATAAATATGCCGGAGGGCGAGCGTGTGCCAGGAGAGAGGGGACTAGGGGACGGAAGATGGGTCATAGGTATCGAGCAGATATGCCCACAGTCACCGACGAGGGGTTGATTACCTGCTTGCGCTTCGGTTTGTTTTGATTCGTGACTTTCGCTGGAAGTTAAAGAGCGAAAATGAGCAAGTTTTTGGAACAGTTGGTCCCGGGTGACAGTTTCAGCGGCTCATCGACACCGCCCAGGTGGTCTCAATCTTTGGTGTGAGATTTCTCCCTGAGGAAGTCGCATAAATTTCAATTTTAATCATGAGAGCAAAGTTTCGGGAAACGAATTTTTTTTACTATTTTCAAATGGGGATTTTCAGTGGTAGTTCTTATATCGTTCAATAATAATGAAAAAATCTTATTAATTTGAAATTAGATGGGCTTGGATAGGGGTAAATGACTAAAAGAACAAAAATTCAAATGCGTAAGAAAGGAAGGAGAAACTTTCACACAGAGAAATTTAGAGTACTGTTGTCGTTCATCTTAATTTCCAGCCATTATTGGTTTTTTTCATCATTTGCACATTCATCGCAATGATACTAGCGTTTAGTCATGAAGGAAATTACATAAAGTTCACCGTTTAAGTAATACAAATTCATAGTTTATATTTGTGTACAATGTTATGCATCTTCTTTTCTTAGTATAGAGGACCGCTTCTTAACCGTTGGGGAGCCAGATAAATATGTCATACTTAAATTTAAGACTCAGCCAATGTGCGTATGAGAGGTGACACCTGAGTGCAAGAGCAAATTACACGGAAGAGGTTAGCGAAATTCCGTAACTAAAACATACTCTTAAAGCGATCAATTGAATCTCACTATATGACCTCCATTATGTCATAAAACATGATATTGAGTCATAAACATTACTTGTCGAAGCACTCGGGCTGTAATGGAAGACGTGTACATGGAAGCAACAATCTCTTTAGATCGAATAACCGGCAGCTCCTTTTCCCCTTTTACGCAATGGATACCTCATTAATCCCCATTTATTGCATTAGAATATTTTGGAAATAAGACGCATAGTCTAATTAAAGGAATGGTGTCACTTGGAATATTTATTTAACTTACTTTCCCTTGTACAAATACTCGATGCACTATTGATTGTTACCTAAAAACAATCTTTCTTTATATCGTACTGAGAAATTGCGATACCGACTTAATAATATGAGGATCGAGATTAGAGAGAGGTGGCTGTCGTAATGGCTTCCCAACCATAGGGCCCAGGTTCAAATCCCGGCGGTGTTGAATATTTTTCAGAGGTATCTCGATCCCTACTTGAGGTGCTTTGTGGAGGGCACTTTGAGTGAGTACGCCGTCAGTCGGATGGGACGTTAAGCTGCGGACCCCTTGGCGCTTTTCGTTAAGAGTTGGCTAATACCGACGCCGGGTTTCTCCACCCTTCATCCTTTCCTGTCCATCCCCTATGGCGCAAATGACCTCAGCAGTCGGTCGCCTCCCCTAAATACTACTACTGCTTAATAATATTTTAATCAGGCATCGGTTAATTCAACGGAGTAATTTGCTTCTTAATAATTAAGACTTGGAATATAGTATGAAATACTAGTAAAATGATATATATATATATATAATATATATACATATATGTACACACACACACATATATGTATGTATATATATATTATTATAATATATATATAATAAATATATTTTAAATATATATCATATATATATAAATATATTATTTACTGAACATAATTAAATTAGTTTATTTCAGTATGATAGTAGACACATCTAAATAGTTATAATAAATATGTAAAGAAAATGCTGGGGTAATTGAAAAAATGTGATTCAACGAATGTCTCAATGTTTTGATATAATTTTTCGCGAAACTATAAATATGTTCCTAACAATTTCAGATAAATATTTGAGCAATATTCTGAGAAACTGGTCGGAGTTCAAACTCCACCCTATTATTTTAATTATCGAATAATTTTCAAGATTGCAATGATGTGCCGGTAATTGTTAAAGTTGTCCCTAGTATTTCCAGCTGCAATTCCGCGAGGTAGAATTTTTCGGAGTCGCCACGGAGAAAGCATCCCAAGAATGTGAATAAAGAGTTAAAATAAAAGAAATAACCCAAATTCATGGCGTTCACAATGGTTTCTCAGAAAAATGCAAAGGAACGTAGTCACCACTTATCTTCGGCTTCCATCCTCTTTCAAGGGTTTAAGAATTCCTCGCTAGTTTCTCCGGAGAAAACACCTCAAAGAGCAGCTGCTGTCCAGGATTTATTCGAGTTAGAATTATTTGCGTTTAGAACCCAGTTCCGCCACATATATTTCATTGCCCATACATAATAAATAAGGGCCGTTGCAGTGGGCCGTCCTCTTATCCCCGGCGGGGAAATCCCAACGCCCACACCCCTATTCCCCCCAAAGGCCCGAAAAATAAAAGAACCACGGATGGGAAACAAAAAAAACTACATAATAAATCTTTGTCTGGAACTGAGAGATCGGAAAATTTTAATTGGCCCGAGAGGGCGTATTTTACGCGTCGCCGACTCCGACGTCAGGACTCAAACAGCCCCGAGGTGGTCGAATCCACGGCAATCGAATCGATTGCCCCCTCTTCTCTCTCTCTCCATCTCACGTCCCATTTATACCTCTCCTCCTCTCTCCCGCGTTCTCCCACCTCCTCCAACTCCGGGTGTCCCTACCCTCGCCACCGTCAACATTGCACATCAATTTTTAACGCGATCGATTCAAGTCGGCAATATTTCCGTAAAGTATATGTGGAGGAGTCGGGAGTCACGGCATGGAGGCCTGGTCCCCGGGGATGGGTGCGGAGGAGACCGGGACGGGGGGTCCGACGCGTCCCCCGTCTCCTTTGGGAGCGCACGCCTTTCCATTCATGGGCGTTACTTCATCCGACAGTGGGAAAAAGAAGAAAGGGACGTGCAATAAAAAAAATGAAGTTTTTTTCACGCCAGCATCCTCCAGCCTCCTCCACCTCCCGCGTCTCACGGCTGGAAAATTTCGTGCTCAGCTCTCACGGATGGGGAGGGTGGCAGAGGGTAATGGGGGGGGGGGAGGGTAGAAATGCGGTATCAGGCCCGGAGGGTACTTTCGGGGGATTTTTCTTGGTCTTCGTCCCGGTTCCCCGTATCTTCGCGCCTTGTAAAAAAACCCTTTATGGGTGACCTCGGGTTTTAGGAATAAATCTCGTTTTGAGAAATTTGGGCTGTACTTTGACGTCGTGTTTTTCAATACACACCCCGGGGACTTAACCAGTCCGTAGCACGGAATGGAAATTTAAAAGTGATACTTCTAAGGAAAACGTAGAGTGGATAGATATGGAGTGCACCTAAGGTTGTAACCTCATGCATTATCAAGTGAAGATTCGCGGGTGAAGGGATAATAGAATTGGCTAGGATTCGAAACCGGATCTGTCAAACAAGTTCCGTATTGATGACAGTTCCATCATCAAGTCATCTTTCTTTAAGGATGTGAGTCTGGCCTCCACCCACTGGCTGCACCTAGATATCTAAGTAACTCTGGGAGATGCCTCAGAGGTAACCATTGTAAAGTCCCCCGCTGACGTAAATAAAAAGGCATTTAAGTTTTACAATGGAAAACAATCATGTGGTTATAGTGGTATTCGAGCACAAATCCTCCCAAATTCCAGATTTTGGCCGAGTGCTTTTACTAGGCGTCATCATCTTATAATTTACAATGAAAGAGGTGTTCTGGTTATAACTTGGCTGAAAACTAAGGGATTCGTGGTCAAATCCCGGTCTAGAATTCTCTTTACTGTTAAAATTTCTCGAATTTATGTTCAGTTAGGAATTTTTTACGTAAGATTGTCATGAATTCCCTTTCGAAGATATTTCATTGGGCAACATTAACTTTTATAGAGCGATATTACTGCTATTTGAGTAATCTTAGCGCGTCCTTATCTTATTTCACAACAAAACGTTCTGCGATATAATTCAAATATTTTTACTACAACTTTCTAGCTCAAACTTTGCGGACTAAATACTAAAGTAGTAACACCTGAGATAAAACGAAAACAGAAGCATTACCTAAATATCAGTCATGATACGGTATGAAATATTTAATTGCTCCTAAGAGTACATTCCACAAACACAAGTTAATAAAAAACTAGGACAATTAGAATTACAATGACGCATTTACCGACAATATAATTTTAACTCTCGAATTATTTCAATTAGATTTGATGGAATATTAATTATAACAGTAATGAATATTATATTTAAGCGAAAAAATGACACAACAGAAAATACAGAAATAGAAGGTGTAGGACATAATTGTTGACAATATAAGAATATAAGTTGCAAAAATATGAAGAATTATTACTTTTATATAAATTTACCCTTTCTATGCATTAGATATACTTATAATATATTGTGAGTATATCTAATGCATATATTTCTCAAAGTATTGATTAATTAGCCTACAAAACTTATTGTACATTCACACCCCTCATGAAGTTCCCTTTCGTGGTTGCCAGAGTAAAAAAAAAACATTTTAAATCATCAAGGCTGGGTATATATTAAAAGCTCTCATCAACCCTGAGTATATATTTTATGAAATATTAAGGTAACACTTAAATAAAAATAAATTAACTATTAAAGGAATTTTAATATGCGTAAAATGCCATGAACATGCTAAATAACCGTTATTAAAATTAGTTAGGGATGTGATTGACCTTATATAGAAAGGCGTTCTAAAGATTTGCTCCAGTAACTTGAAAAGACTTTGAAAACAGTGACTAGGGTAATTTAGGGTATTTCTGTTAATTATGTGTACTTAGTTTTTTATGAATAGGCACCTTTCTAGTTACTACCATCTGGGAGCTAGTTTAACCGATTTAATTGGGATGTGTGAAATATAGTCATTTGAAGAGAGATTTATGAAATCCCAATATGTAACCATGAATCCGAATTGGAAGTATTTATAGTTCCAATCGTAAACTTCGGCATGCTATCGAAGTTATTTGAGCTGGTAAGAGTTGAACGTTCGTTTATATATATATATATATATATATATATATATATATATATATATATATATATATATATTTAGTATTACAATCCTAGAATTGGTGTACTGCATCCCTCCCTTCCTTCCTATCCCATCATGTTATAATAGGTTTGAGTGCAGGGCTGCATCTCCTCGGGAGTTTAATGTGGTGGTTTCCCGTTGCCTTCCGCATCGCAGTACTTCGGCCGATTCCGTGAACTTCACTCTCGCCCGAAGCTGTGGCATTTGATGCCGGGCCGATCTCCTTGATCTGCGCCATCATTGCCTTTTACTGAGAGCTGCTTCCTCTCAGTAGTGGGGTCATTTTGTGCTGCGTGTAAAAGTCGTCGCCCGCTGAAAAATATTCTCCCGCAAAATATCCAGAAAAGTATTCTCCGTGCAATGGTCAACCCTCGGAATGAGAGTCGTACACGCTACCACTGGTCCACCCAGCCCCCATGTATAAATTTGTATATATTTAATTTTCCTGTGGAACAACAATTGATCTAACAATTGATGATAATTTTCGAATAAGGTGAATTTCCCCTTTCAATGTTTTTTGGAAAAAATTATGTAGTTCATTGGAAGATAAACATTTTCTTAAAATTTTTTATCCAATTAGGAAGGTAAAGAAAATATATTAATAGGGTATTACGTTCAGGATGTATCTTTTGGGATCCCAAGGATCAATAGTTTTCCAATGAGAGACATCTTCGGTACGAAATATCACCAGTGCTGTTCAAATTATATGCGGAGTAAATAATTAAAGAAGTCTGGGAAGAAATGGATGTACGAGGGTCATCCGGAAAGTAGTACCCGTTCGTGAAATAAAGACACAAAAGTAAATATTAACAAACATAAAAAATTTTATTTGAAAGAGGATACTTTAAACTACTTCTCAACATAATCTCCAAGCAAATTAAGGCATTTGTCATAACGTGTGACAAGTTTCTGTATTCCTGCTGCATAGTCCTTCGCCGCCAGCTCATTGAGATACGCGAGGGACCCATCTTGCACAAATTTTTGCATAATGCAGATGGTGTTTAACAATTTCATGAACAATTGTTCGAGAAACATTGGGAAAATGCTCACAGATGTCATCAATTGTGACGCGCCGATCGTTCCTCACGAATTCGTCAACTGAGCTCACCAGTTGGTCTGTAATGACAGACGGTCTCTCCGAACGCTCATCGTCGTGTGTGTTCCCCCTCCCCATGTTGAAGTTGCGACACCACCGCCGAACAGACGACTCGTCCATTACATTGTCTCCATACACCTCCTTTAATTGGCGATGAATATCACATGGGCGAACGTTTCTTGCATTGAGGAATTTAATCACTGCCCTCACTTCACAACTGGCGGCGTTCTCAATTTTTTTAAACATTGTAAACAATCACAGAAACAACACAGGCAATGCTAGCGTCACGCAACTTGGCTCAGAGAAGGCAGACAAGCCACTGAAGCTATCTGACCTCGTCCAGCGGCTACTCGCGTCGTCAGCACTTCATGCGGCACGAACGGGTACTACTTTCCGGATGACCCTCGTAGGAATGAAATTCGGAGGGGAATTCGTAGTTAGGTTTGCGTATGAACAAGCTCTTGTTTATCAGTCAGCCAAGGGGTTGCAAGTTTTGCGGAGTGATTTGGAAATTCAGTGTGATAGATACGGGATGAGAATTAATATAAATAAAACAAAGGTTATGCGATGTTTCAGGAGAGAAAGACTACGGTTAACATTACAATAGGAGGGTAAAAACTAGAGCAGGGGGAACAGAATACGTATCACGGAAGTGTTTTCGACCAAAATGGTAAAAGTAGAACGGTCGTTAGGAGAGGAATTGTATTGGGCAAACAGGCTTTCACAAGGAGGAGGGAGTTGATGACGGGAGCATAGAGTAAGGATGCCCAGGAAAGGCTCGTCAAAAATTTGATATTGAGCGCAGTTATGTGCAGGGTGGAAACATGGTCACTGAGGAAAGATGATGGACATAGGCTGGAGATGGAGGCTTTTGGAATTAGGGTGTGGATGAGGGTAGAGAAAGTGATGTGGACCGAAAGGAAAATAAATGAGGAAGTGCTAGGTATGGTGATTGAGGAGAGGGGGTTGTTAGGGAAGTCATAAGAGGACAGGAAAAATTGAATAAGGACGTATTGATCGGCAGTGGGATGTTCGAGCCTGTAATAGAGGAAAGAATGCTAAGCAAACGAGGAAGTAGTAGTTGCAGTTTTGAGGGGAGGTGTAATAGGAGAGGGATGTTGGACGGGATGAAGAAAGGAAGGAAGTACAAAGAGATGAAAGGGAACTTGTTGTAGAGTAAATTGTTGGGTGGTGTTTTGTTAGGATAAACAAAATAATTATTTGGTAGTTGTATCCATCCAAAAGCTACCTCAACCGGTAGACTAATTATTTTATATATATATATATATATATATATATATATATATATATATATATATATATATACACACACACACAAATAATCCGCCTTCCCCACCATTCCTGAGTTCGTCTTTTGCGAATGAATGTCTTCCTATCCTTTTTCCTTGTATCTATTTTCATGAGAATGAATACGCATATATATATATATAATTTATTATTAGGTAATCTACTGGTTAAGGTAGGTTTTTGGATGGACGTAATTACTAATTAAATAATTTGTAGCCCCTAGCGAAACACAACATCCTACTCTACATCAGGTCCCTCTTCAGCTCTGAGTACTTTCTTCCTCCCTTCATCCCGTCCAACATCCCTATCCTGTTCCTTCCCTTTCCTCGTTTGCCTAACATTCTCCCCTCAATTACAGTCTTCAACATCACGCTGCCGGTCAATACCCCCTTCAGCCACTTTTCCTGTTTCCATAGGATTTATCCCAACAAACCCCTCTCCTCACCCACCATAACAAGTACTTCCTCGTTTGTTTTCTTCTCTGTCCATTCCACCTTCTCCATTCTTCTCCACACCCACATTTCAAAAGCCTCCAGTCTACGTCTATCCTCCTGCTTCAATGACCACGTTTCCGCGCCGTAAATAGCTACGCTCCATATCAAAGTTTTTACGAGTCTTTTCTTAACATCCTTACTCAACGTCCCCGTCATTAACTCCCTCCTCCTTGTGAAAGCCTCTTTGCCTAGCGCAATTCTTCTCCTTACGTCCTTACTACTTTGACCGTGTTGGTCCAAAACACTACCGAGATACGTAAACTGTTCTACCTGCTCTAGTTTTTGACCTCCTATTTTAATGTTAACCTTAGCATTTCTCTTCTGAAAAATCGCATACCCTCTGTTTTGTTTATATTGATTTTCGCCCGTATCTATCTGATTAAATTATCGATTCACTCAGCAATGCTAGCAACCCCTTGGCTGACTGACAAACTAAAGCTTAGTCATCAGCAAACCTAACTGATTTTACGAATTCCCCGCCCACTTTCATTCCTACCTCCAGTTCCTCCCATGCCTCTTTAATCATTAACTCCACATGCACGTTGAACAGCAACGGTTAAAATTGGCAACCCTGCCTTACACCTCTTCCTAACACTGCCCATCCGGACCTCCCGTTCCCCACTGGCACCTAAGCAGTCTGAGGCATGCACAGGTTGCGGTTTATCCTACTGTTCCTCCAATCTATTCCTATTTCCTTCAGAATACTCATTAGTTTTTCCCAATTCACTCCATCAAACGCTTTTTCGAAACCTACGAAACAGGCAAATACCTCCTGGTTGTGTTCTATATTCCTCTCGATTAATAATCTCATTACTGCAATGGCATCACGCGTACCTCTCCCTTTCCTAAACCCAAACTGATCATCCCCTAAGTAATCATTTGCCCTACTCTCTATCCTTTTGTTAATGATCGTGAGAACAACTTTAGCTGCGTGGGATATCAAACTTATTGTCCTGTAGTCCTCACATGATGTAGCCTTTACCTCTTTCGTAATAGGAACTAACACTGATCTCACAAAGTCTTCCGGCCAGATTCCTTCCTCATAAATACTACGAATGAGCCCATATAGCCTCTTCCTCCCACATTTTCCTAAGCATTTCAATAGTTCCGCGGGAATGTTATCCACCTCCACGGCCTTATTTTGTTTCATCTCCTTTAATGCCCTTTGTATCTCATTGTCTAGTATGCCTGGACCTAAGCTGTCTTTCTTTACATCATATTCTGTTTCAACGTCTAACTTTGTTGGTCAAAGTTCTTTACTATACAGTTCTTCTATATATTCCTTCCATCTCTTTTGGATCTTTCCTGCGTCGACTATTTTCTTACCCACCTTATCTCTAACTGCTATCATCGACCTTCCTTTCTTACTTCCCGATAAAGATTTAACTTTGCGGTACAGCGCACCAATTTCACCCTTCCTCTGCACACCTTCCATATCCTCACACTGGGTCTTCCACCATCCTTCTTTTGCTTTATTTGTTGCCCGCCTCAATTTATTGTTCAATTCTTTGTACTTCATTTTGCCTAACTCTGTATTTACATTCTTCCATTTTCTCCGCTCATCCATCTTTGCAATCATCTCATCCGTGATCCATGGTTTCCTAATCCTTTTAGCGTTAACGGTTTCAATAGTGTCTTTTGCGGCTTTAGACAAACCTTTCTTAATACTTTCCCATTTTTCTTCGATAGTACTTAGCTCTTTACCATCCTCCATGATTTCCTCTACCGCCTGTTTGTATTCCTTCCTTTTCAAACCATTTAATGCTCCTACGTTTCATTGTCTAACCTGCCGCCCCTACTTTATCTTTTTGTAACGGACGCTACATTTCATGAAAACTAAATTGTTGTCAGAGTCCGCATTCGCTCCCGGGAAGCTGTGCGAATTTATCACACTGTTCCTAAACCTGTGTCTAACCAGGATATAATCTAGCCTAAAACCCTTCTGAGTCACCTGGCATTTTCCATCTATACCTGCGTCTTTTGTGGTGTTTAAACAAAGTTTCGGTGATGACTAACCCCAGTCTCCTGCCGAACTCAACTGCTTTCTCCCCGCGGTCATTCCTCGTGCCTAAACCGTAGTCCCCCACCTCATCACCATATTTTCCTTGGCCTATCGTCGCATTCCAATCCCCCATCACTATCAAATATTTCCCTGAAAGAACACCCGCGATTATGTCCTCTAACTGATCGTATATCCTATCGACCTCTTCTTCCTTGTGGTTGCTCGGTGGCATGTATACCTGTATTATAACCAAGTTCGTCCATTCTGCTTTTATCTCTATTAGTAATAATCTATCCATTACCTGCTCTATGTTGACTACGCCTCTTCCTACCTTTTTATTTAATACTATGGCAACCCCTCGTTGGCTCTCGTCCCCGCCGCTGTATATTATTCTATAGTTATCACTCCAGTAATCCCCGCTATCTTTCCATCTCACCTCACATAGACCTAAGATATCTGTGTGTGTATATATATATATATATATATATATATATATATATATATATATATATATATATGTTTGTGCGTGTGTGTGTGTGTTTGAGGATAGGTTGAGGTTGAGGATATTAGGATGAGTAGAATGGATATATATATAAAAAAATAAATATAAATATATATATATATATATGTATATAGATGGTGTAGAAGCACTCAAGAGGCAAGAGTAGAAGCACTCAATGTACTCATATGCACACACATATATACAAACATATATACATACATACATGTGTAGACATATACACAGTAACCAACCCGAAGGTCGGTTTGGTAGGTAATGGCAGAGTTCACCCAGTGCTAACCCCAACGGCGTGTGAAATTCAAACACCAGGGAAGGGGGGCCAGTTCCTTTCCCTTTGCCAGTGGAACTGCGGATGTCCAAAGTGCGTTGCCCGGGAACCGAACCCGGGACCCTCCGGTCAGTAGACCAACGCTCTACCCCCTGGACTACCGCGACCCACATATGTGTATATATATATATATATATATATATATATATATATATATATATACATCATATATATATATATATAGACATACACATATATGTATGTATATATGTTTGTATATATGTGTGTGCATGTGGGTATATATATTTATACATAAATGACACTGGCCCCCTGCCCTGATGGATGAATTTCACTCGCCGCAGGGCTTAGTACTGGGTGAACTCTCCGGGTGAAACACGAACACCTACCGAATGGCGAACAAATATTCATTGACATGGATAGAGATAAGGAAAAGGAATAGAAGCACATATGCCATAAGGAAAATTATCATTGTACAAGACAAATATTCAAGATTAACAACGTGACAGTTTTTTTATCTTTAGGAACCAGAAGACATTTCACATTCCATATCTGTGAAATCTCCATCAATGAGGATAACAATGTTTGAGGACAGTAGCGAAACATTTCCTCTTTCGATTGTATTTGGAAATGCCATACCTACTGTTGCCATATTAATGGAATCTGAGAGCGGACATTTTCAACCGTATTGTTCTACATCCAGTTTATATATCTATTATTGTTGGAAGCATTTATCGATCACCAAGTTGCTTAGGTTATCATACTGAGAAACGAACTTTAATTCTGCACTAAAGGCTCCAGTTTCGACTCCAACCTCAGCTATAATCATTGGTTCCATACAAAACTCTCATTTTGGCTCTTGTTTCCTTGGTGCGAAATGATTTTATAAATTCGCTCCATTGGCATAGAATCCAAGCACCATTGTATACAGTTGATTTGTTTATTGGCTTCCCAAGACGAGAGCGTAGTTTCAAAACACATGCTTTTTGTTACAATTTTGATAGCAAATGAAGTATCGTGTGGAGAGCATTTAAAGTAGAGTACTCGGATATATCATTGATCTGTGGATCCCATTGTGTCTTTAATTAAGAGTATTTAATCCAATACTAATACCTGAAATCCACCCTCCCGCGAAACACTCACCTATCATAGATGGTACAACAGGCCTCCTAATTCTCTTCCTTCCTTTAATGGCCACTAACCGGTGCGCGTCGCAATCGACGGCATTAACCCGTTGCCACTCGGCTCAACCCGGCTTTAAACGCTCGTCTCCGCGAGGTCAGGTATTCTCCAAGGTCTCCATCCATCGTCGATTTTTCGACGGTGACATTTGTTGCGTTCACCCCGTTGAGATGAGTACGGTGGCGGCGGCGGAGACTCGCCATTTCCCCTCCGTTTGTTGGCATACCACGTCTCGCGAAAACTGCGGCGCGCGTGCCATACTTTCGCCACGACCTCCTCCCCGATAAGGCCCACGCGCCCCTGTTTTTTTTCGGTCGTGCACTCGCCTGTCCGGAAGAGCAGGAGGAGAGAGGGAGAGAGAGAGTTAGGGAGAAAGAGAGAGAGAAATGGGAGCATTCGGGAGGTAGAGGGAAAGGGTGGCTGGAAGGGCATCCGGAGTGCGTCTCCCCATTCCCCCACGCCCGGGGCGCCAATACATCTCCCGCGTCTCTCCTTCCTCTTTCTCTCTCTCTCCTCCTCGCTCCCTCTCTCTCCGGGGTCGGGTCGCGTTCGAGGGGAGGAGGGAAGGTTTATGAGGGAGCGAGGCGTGGGAGGTTGGAGGGCGTGAGGTTTCTACATTTACGGAGCCGAGGGGGGGGAGGCGTTTGCGGGGAGGCGAACGCAGAGCAGCCGAGGGGCTCTTTGGAGAGGAAGCGGTTCGGAAGGGGGGTGACTGTGGGGGGGGGGGGTCTGCGGGGGTGAGATTGCTGGGAAGGGGGGATCGTTCAAGGCGAGGGGAACAGGTGGCCTCGGGGCACCGAGGTAGGGGGCGGAGGGGTGAATTGGAGGGAGGGTGAAGGCCTTGTGAGAGTGCTGTCTTCGTCGCGCGGGTGGCGAGGAGGAGAAGAAGGGGACTTGGCAGAGCCAGGGCTATATGGGAGGGGGAGGGATTGTGGTGGGCTGGGGGCTGATTGTGGCAGTGGGAGGAGGCCGTGGATACGAATGTCTTGACACCTTGTCCTGTCCCCTCCCCCCCTTGCTCGTGGCCGAGGTCGGACGGTGGACGAGATATGTCCGCGAGAGGGCCAGCAACCGCGGGTCTGACGGTACCTCATCTTCTCGTTCCTCCCTCCTCTTCCTCCTCCTCCTCCTCTATCCTCCATTTCCCTTGCCTCCCTCTCCCTTCCTCAAGCTCTTCGATCAAATTCCCGTCCATCTCAATCTTGAGCGACCCCATTCGCAGGCAGACCGCGCGCCCGGTGCTCGAAATGTCGCACCCACTAAGCCAAATGCCCTGACGAGATCGGGGAGGGACTCGTAGTGAGCGAGCTCCTAAGGTTCGGTCGTGTCTTTCAGTCCCACGTGTGGGCGTCGCGCGTCCCAGTGGTGGCGTCGGTGCAATCGTTCCTTTGATGACGGTGCGCTCGCTCAAAAACTCCAGGAAGGGATTATTGTTCCAAAAGTTTGTTGAGGCGAATAGGTCTTACTTCGAAGTCTTGTTGAGTTGAGTTGATGATAATGCGTTCCTGGGGAGACTCGGTCGTCCTTCCACTCCGGTGCACAGGGAACCAGTGCGCGAGGCGCTCTTGCATAACGACCATCCACAACTTTCCTGTGCCCACGGGTGACGCTATGTCGTTTTTATGTGGTTTAATTTCCAGCTCAAAACAAAATTTATTTGTTAAAAATATATATTTATTTATGCACATAACAGATTACTCACAGAGAAAGTCAGCTCATATGCTTCTACGCCTGACGTAGCATCCTGAATGCCGAGTTAAAAAGATATCTGTATCCTTTTTTATTTGTCCCTGTGGTGAACTGTCTCTTATATCCTGTCTTTATATATATATATATATATATATATATATATATATATATATATATATATATACACACACACACATAAAAACACACAAACACACACATATATATATATATATATTTTTTTTTAGGTAATCTACCGATTAAGGTAGGTTTTTGGATGGACACAACAAACTACCAAAAAGATATTTTATTACTCCTAACAAAACACAAAATCCATCATCCTACTCTATATCAGGTCCCTCTTCATCTCTGAGTACTTTCTTCCTCCCTTCATCCCGTCCAACATCCCTATCCTGTTCCTTCCCTTTCCTCTTTTACCCAACATTCTACCCTCTATCACAGTCTTCAACATCCCGCTGCCGGTCAACACCCCCTTCATCCACTTTTCCTGCCTCCATAGGATTGCTCCCAACAAACCCCTATCTTCGCCCACCATACCAAGTACTTCCTCATTTGTTTTCTTCTCTGTCCATTTCACCTTCTCCATTCTTCTCCACACCCACATTTCAAAAGCCTCCAATCTACGTCTATCCTCCTGCTTCAATGACCACGTTTCCACACCGTACATAGCTACGCTCCATATCAAAGTTTTTACGAGTCTTTTCTTAACATCCTTACTCAAAGTCCCTGTCATCAACTCCCTCCTCCTTGTGAAAGTCTCTTTGCCTAGCGCATTTCTTCTCCTTACGTCCCTACTACTTTGACCGTGTTGGTCCAAAACACTACCGAGATACGTAAACTGTTCTACCTGCTCTAGTTTTTGCCCTCCTATTTTAATGTTAAGCTTGGCCTTTTTCTTTCTAGAAAATCGCATAACCTTTGTTTTATTAATATTGATTCTCATCCCATACCTGTCGCACTGAATTTCCAATTCACTCAGCAATGCTTGCAGCCCCTTGGCTGACTGACAAACTAAAGCTTGGTCATCAGCAAACCTAACTGATTTTACGACTTCCCCACCCACCTTCATTCCTACCTCCAGTTCTTCCCATGCCTCTTTAATCATTTCCTCTGCATACAGGTTGAACTGCAACGGTGATAATGGGCAACCCTGCCTTACACCTCTTCCTAACACTGCCCAACCGGACTCCCCGTTCCCCACTCGCACCTGAGCAGTCTGAGACATGTACAGGTTGCGGATTAGCCTCCTTTCCCTCCAATCTATTCCTATTTTCTGCAATATACTCATTAGTTTTTCCCAATTCACTCTATCAAACGCTTTTTCGAAATCTACGAAACAGGCAAATACCTCCTGGTTGTGTTCTATATTCCTCTCGATTAATAATCTCATTACTGCAATGGCATCACGCGTACCTCTCCCCTTCCTAAACCCAAACTGATCATCCCCTAAGTAATCATTTGCCCTACTCTCTATCCTTTTGTTTATGATCCTGAGAACAACTTTAGCTGCGTGGGATATCATATATATATATATATATATATATATATATATATATATTTATATTTATATTTATATATATATTTATATGTACGCACACATACATGATTTTTAGCTTGTACATCCCAAATATCACCACTCTCACTCTCTATGTGTGTATGTATCCCTCCCTGGACTGCAACCTTGACGTGGTGGAAGGGCTTGTGCGTTCCGATGACCCCTAGGGCTGTGCTGATAAGAGTAATAATAATTGCTCCTGGTACGGTCACCCATGCCAGATAGGTCGAAGGTTAGGAGCTAGACGATAGGTAGTCCACGCAGCGTCTGTTCCTCAGTGAGGTGGCTGCAATGGCGTCTGACTCCAGTGGGGCGGCCAGTAAGTGATGGTGTCACGTTAAAAGCACTATTGAAGAAGGCAACGGGAAACCACCTCAACTATCCTTCCCAAGATTAAAATGATGGACTATACAGGGATTTTGAGTCCTGGCAACCACGGGGCTCGGCCCAATCGGCCGTGTGCCGGGCCCGGCAGCGGGGGAGGCAAGGCTTCCGCGGTCGTCATCCCACGAAACACTTGCAAGGGAAATCTACCGGCGGCAGCAGGACAGAAGACGCAGGAGAAGAAGACCAAATTACTTAGAATAGGAACGTGGAATTTAAGGACAATGATGAGGACAGGGAAATTGGAGAATGTTTAGCGAGAGAAGGAAAGGGGAAAAATAGATATTTTAGGTCTATGCGAGGTGAGATAGAAGGATAGCGGGGAATACTGGAGTGACAATTATAAAATAATATACAGTGGCGGGGACCAGAACCAACAAGGGGTTGCCATAGTATTAAATTAAAAGATAGGAAGAAGCGTAGTCAACATAGAACAGGTAATGGATAGAATATTACTAGTAGAGATAAAAGCAGAACCGACGAACTTGGTTATTATTCAGGTATACATGCCTCCGAGCAACCATAAGGAAGAAAAGGTCGATAGGATATACGATCGGTTAGAGGACATAATCGCGTGTGTTCCTGCAAGGAAGCATTTAATAGTGATTGGGGATTGGAATGTGACGGTAGGCGAAGGAAGAGATGGTGATGAGGTGGGGGACTACGGTTTAGGCACGAGGAATGACCGCGGGGAGAAAGCAGTTGAGTTCGGCAGGAGACTGGGGTTAGTCATCACCGAAACTTTGTTTAAACACCACAAAAGACGCAGGTAAACATGGAAAGTTCCAGGTGACTCAGAAAGGTTTTAGGCTAGATTATATCCTGGTTAGACACAGGTTTAGGAACAGTGTGATAAATTCGCACAGCTTCCCGGGAGCGAATGCGGACTCTGACAACAATTTAGTTTTCATGAAATGTAGCGTCCGTTACAAAAAGATAAAGTAGGGGCGGCGGGTTAGACAATGAAACGTAGGAGCATTAAATGGTTTGAAAAGGAAGGAATACAAACAGGCGGTAGAGGAAATCATGGAGGATGGTAAAGAGCTAAGTACTATCGAAGAAAAATTGGAAAGTATCAAGGAAGGGTTATGGAAAGCCGCAAAAGACACTATTGGAACCGTTAATGCGAAAAGGACTAGGAAACCATGGATCACGGATGAGATGATTGCAAAGATGGATGAGAGGAGAAAATGGAAGAATGTAAACACAGGGTTATGCAAAATGAAGTACAAAGAATTAAACAATAAATTGAGGCAGGCAACAAATGAAGCAAAACAAGCATGATGTAAGACGCAGTGTGAGGATATGGAAAGTTTGCAGAGGAAGGGTGAAATTGGTGCGCTCTACAGCTAAGTTAAATCTTGATCGGGAAGTAAGAAAAGAAGATCTATGATAACAGTTAAAGATAAGGCGGGTAAGATAATAGTTGACACCGAGAAGATCCAAGAGAGATTGAAGGAATATATAGAAGAACTGTATAGTAAAGAATATCGACCAAAAAAGTTACAAAAGAAAGTTACAGTTAGAAATACAAAAAGGGACATGACGTCGAGGACGATAGCTTAGGTCCAGGCATACTTGATGATGTGATAGAAAGCACATGAAGGAGATGAAACTAAATAAGACCGCGGGGGTGGATAACATTCCTGCGGAACTACTGAAATGTTTAGCAAACGGTGGGAGGAAGAGGCTATATGGGCTGATACGTAGTATCTATGAGGAAGGAATTTGGCCGGAAGACTTTGTGAGATCAGTGTTAGTTCCTATTCCGAAAAAGGTAAAGGCTACATCATGTGAGGACTACAGAACAATAAGTTTGATATCCCACGCAGCTAAAGTTGTTCTCAGGATCATAAAGAAAATGATAGAGGGTAGGGCAAATGATTACTTAGGGGACGATCAGTTTGGGTTTAGGAAGGGGGAGGTATGCCTGATGCCATTGCAGTAATGAAAGCACTAATCGAGAGGAATATAGAATACAATCAGGAAGTATTTGCCTGCTTCGTAGATTTCGGAAAAGCGTTTGATAGAGGAAATTGCGAAATATAATGAGTATATTGCAGAAAATGGGAATAGATTGGAGGGACAGGAGGATAATCCGCAACCTGTGCATGCCTCAGACTGCTTAGGTGCCAGTGGGGAACGGGAAGTCCGGACGGGCAGTGTTAGGAAGAGGTGTAAGGCAGGGTTGCCCATTATCACCGTTGCTGTTCAACCTGTATGCAGGGATCGAGATGGTGCGGGGGCTAACGTACTGGCTTCCCACCCTGAGGGCGCGGGTTCAAATCCCGGCGGTGTTGAATATTTTTCAGAGGTATCTCGATCCCTACTTGAGGTGCTTTGTGGAGGGCACTTTGAGTGAGTACGCCGTCCGTCGGATGGGACGTTAAACTGCGGACCCTTTGGCGCCTTTCGTAAAGAGTAGGCTAATGCCGACGCCGGGTTTCTCTCCACCCTTCATCCTTTCCTGTCCATCCCCTATGGCGCAAATGACCTTAGCTGTCGGTCGCCTCCCCTTAAAACTACTACTACCTGTATGCAGAGGAAATGATCAAAGAGGCATGGGAAGAACTCGAGGTAGGAATGAAAGTGGGCGGGGGATTCGTAAAATCAGTTAGGTTTGCTGATGACCAAGCTTTAGTTTGTCAGTCAGCCAAGGGGTTGCGTGCATCGCTGAGTGAATTGATAATTTAATCAGATAGATACGGACGAAAATCAATATAAACAAAACAGAGGGTATGCGATTTTTCAGAAGAGAAATGCTAAGGTTAACATTAAAATAGGAGGGTAAAAACCAGAGCAGGTGGAGCAGTTTGCGTATCAAAGACGTGTTTTGGATGAAAACGGTCAAAGTAGTAGGGACGTAAGGAAGAGAATAACAGTTTTGAAAGAGGTTTCCACAAGGAGGAGGGAGTTTATGACAGGGACGTTGAGTTAGGATGTTCAAAAAAGACTCGTAAAAGCTTTGATATGGAGCGTAGTTATACACGACACGGAAACGTCACTGAAGCAGGAGGATAGACGTAGATATGAGGATTTTGAAACTTGTGTGTGGAGAAGAATGGAGAGGTGAAATAGACGGAAAGGAAAACAAATGAGGAAGTGCTAGATGTATGGTGCATAAGGAGAGGGGTTTGTTGGGAGAAATCATAAGGAGGCAGGAAAAATGGAATAAGGAATTTGTAGGCAGTAAGATTTTGGAGACTGTAATAGCGGGGAGAATGTTAGGCAAACGAGGAAAGGGCCGTCATAGGATCGAGATGTTGGACGGGATGAAGGGAGGAAGGAAGTACACAGAGATGAAGAATGACTTGATGTAGAAGAGGTTGCTGGATTTTGTTTTTTAGGGGCCTTAAAATATTTATTTGGTTGTTGTGTCCATGCAAAGCCTACCTTAACCGGTAGATTACTTAATAATAAATAACTATATATATATATATATATATATATATATATATATATATATATATATATATTATAAATATAAATATATTATGAGAGAGCCATGTTATTTGTGGTGCATCAACTGGACACCATGCTTGTACGCCGTGTCAATTATACTGTAGGAATTATTAAAGGGGAGTATCTGAAGTACCTGTGGTTGCCTCTGGAAAGGAAGGGCTTTCCTGCTGAAAAAAATAGTAGCTAATGTGCTTTAGCGCTTGTATTCCATTTTATGCTAATTTTATCATTTAGACTTTTGAATGTTGTAAGTATTTGACTCACTATTAACTAACAAGATCGTCGCAGCTCTTCTCTAAAGTTTCCGTACCAACTGCAGCGTGTAGATAAATTACAAGGAACTATTACTGGAGAACGGTTCGGGACAGAGTTGGATGCTCAATTTTAAATGGCGAAATTGCTAGTGGGTAGATCAGATAATGGCAGATTGACAACCTCCTTGGCTGATTTTGCTATATTTTGCGGCAATAAATTTATAAAACTTCGATGAAAAAGTTACCATCTTTGAGAACTTTAAAGTTCTTGGAAATTTACTTTAATTCACGGAAAAATTAATTCAAAAGCGGTGCGTTAAAAAAGGTACAAGTACAGCGTCGACATGCTGACGAAGCGCATGGATATTCCTAAACTCTTGTCGTGGATTAACATTGTTCTCAGCCAGAATATTTGAGCTGGGTTTCGAAGCGTATTTTCTAAGCTTTGTAGCAAGAGACTCAGGGTATTTTCGAAAATTCAGAGATCCATGTGTAACCGTCGTGGGAGTGGATGGTAGACTTAGTATTTGTAGAGGGCTTAAATGGAAGCTGAAAACGATTAAGACGGATCCAATGTGGTTTAAATCAAATGCCGACCAGCTAAAGCCATTTTCTGAAACATTTACCATTCAACTCTAAAGTTAGAGGGTATAACACTGCTTCCGGAAACTATATTATTATATTTCTTCAGAATTTTACAATCTCTTATCCTGAAAGATCCGTATCACGTTCTTTACGTATTTAATAGGCTTAAAATGAAAGACACGTACCATACAGAACCGAAAAGACATCAAGGGAAATATTCAAGACAACTTTTCTCTTTCCATATTAATGCAGCATATATTTTTGCTATCTCGTCTAGTCGATTGTAGTTTCACTAATTAAAAGATGCATTAGATAAAGTAGTGACTTCATGCAGGGCTTTACAATCTATTAACTCAGAGAACGTTAATACTTATACGCCTTTACTTGACCTTACCTTGCACATTTACCTTTCAATCCGGTGTTATATAGCCGGAAAAATAAGTTATTAATCTATCCTAGAGATGCAGAATTTACATATGTATGATTATAACTCTGATTTTTGACTTAACAAATTACAAGTTGCATTTCGCTAATGTGTCTATATGATAAATGCATTATGTGACAAACTAAAATATGTCATCTGAGGTAGAAGTAAAATGTTTTAATAGAATAAAAATGTGTTAGTTAAAAGTATTTTACAAATGGGATCTAATTACTAGTTGTATTCAAATGTCTGATACTCGTGATCACCCAGTGGTTGCCGTACGAAAGATAACTTACTTCAACACTCATGTGGAAACGAGGGAGCATTAGGTCTGAGGTTGACTTTCTTTGTTTCTGGGTGTTCCAAAGCGATGTTCCAAAAGGACAAAGGAAAACTGACAACGCTAAGAATAGATCATGACATACGTATTTGTTTCCTTAGAAGCACTTCGGTCAGTCAAGTCATGTTTAATGGAAGCGTTGATATAAAACTCGGTTCGATTAAGGAATATTGACTCTATTACTGCACACAAATATTTGATTCCCGAGATTCATACCCATTATTTATTACAGCTACTATGGAAGATGACATGAAACGAAAGCTATTCTCACAATTTAGTTCAGGGTAGAGAAAACGAGGACAAACTTAGCCTCTATTTCCGTTTTTAAACAAAAACGCTTTGCTCTGCATAGATTAACGTCCAACTTGATGGACGGAATACTGCACCCGAAATGTTTTCCACCATTGAGGCCGAAGTCAGAACGGCGCTGATGAATTCTCTCAACTCCAGTGATCCAGGCGTGGACCTGGTTGCGAGAGGTTGGTAGACTCCCCACCGCAGTGAACCGCGACCGCCCCCTTTAAAGAAACCTGGAAATCCGAGAATTTGAATCCACAAGCACGGATGCGATCTCCACTCCGTCGCTTCCTGGACCGGCTCCTCGTAAACATCTCGATATTTTCCCATCCACCTCCTCTCAGCAACTCTCTCGCCTCTCCTCCCGACTTCCCATAGCCTCACCCTGAAGTGCGCCCGACACCCCCGCCTCGTCTGCCCCCCGATGTGCGTCCGCCCGCTCTCCCGATTGAATCGTAAGATGCGCTGAGAGGGAAGAGGGAGAGCGAGTGCGTGGGCCTGCCGCACGTGCTCACCTCCCGCCCCCGGCGACCCGTCATCCATCCCTCCGGGTGTGCGGAGCGCTGCGCCCCGTCCTCCCCTCCTCAAGCCCCCACCTCGCTTCCACGTCTCTGGCGCTGTCCGTTTGCACGCGAGACGGGAGGGACGAGGGGTAGGGGAGAGAGAGATATATATAACACGACGAGTGCTCTTCCCTCGACATCTCAACCCCTTCGTCTACTCTCCTCACCCTCTCCGCAGGGTGAAATTTTCGCGAGAGGCCATGGACCGACTGGGTGACTGAAGGGCGGCAACTCCGAGGACCGTCCTACACAGTAATACCCTTAAAGTTATGAAGGTCGGAGGGTATAAGGAAATCAGTGATAGGATATATTATACTCGAGAGGGTTTCCATTGAAAAAGGCATGTACGTTTTTATGGAATAAGGCTTTGGCTTGGCTTAAGTTTAAAAGGCGCCGTAAATCAGTATGACTGTATGATAAACAATTTCGTTGGTGATGCACGTGATATGTACGTAACGTAAGTAGGAAATGCACATATACAGATTAATTCGCTTAAGAAATTGGTCTTAGCAATTGGAACACATGAAATATTTCGACAGATAAAAATTGGAAGGAAATCTGAACTTAATAAAATTCGATCTTTAGTAATTTTCCGGTATCCTTTGTAATTAATTAATTGGCATGAACTTTACAGCATAAAAAATCAGGAGAATCCTTAACCCCCATTTTCACGAATAATAACCATGTTTGTTCACTGAAACTCGGGTCGTGATTCATTTTGTCCAGTAATCGTTTATAGCAATAAATTATTGAAATGTGAAGCTTTTTTGAGAGAAAATTGAGGATGATACTCAGTGAAATTTGATGGTTATGCACAAGGAAGAATCGAAACAAGTTTGATACCAGTCCAAATGATTCTACAGAGTAGCAAAACTAGTTGACGGTAAATATTCTATCCTGTGAAAATGCAAAGTTATTTTGAATCTTCATTGTACATGGAATCTGAAATGGTTGTGTACCTATTTCCTATTTAGTCCCTAGTGTTTCAAGGATTGCTGGCAGGTGGAGTATTATAGGGATATTTTCTGCGGTTGTCTGCTTCATTTATGCCTATAAAGATTGGGAGGATTCGGAAAGGTTCAAATATGGGAGAGAAGAAAAAGTGACGTTAAACTGGTGCCGGAAATATTCTACTTTTGATTTGAATCCCTTTAAAAAAAATTTCGCGTCCCATTAGATGGGCAATTGAAAGTCAAGCTTTCTCCATCTCCGGCTGGTGAAGGGCTCTCGATATGGGAAGAAATTTTACTATTTACTCCGAGGCGCGCTGGGATACGAAAGGGAAATTATTTTAATTGGTGCTCCATGAAATGAAACACAAGACATCACTTTTGGAGAAAGAAATGACTATAAAATAGGGGGTAGAATATGATTACGAGTTTTTAATTGCTATTAACTAGACAATATGAATGGAACGTAACAATAACGGTGAATATCGGCATGCAAAATTAGAATTCATATATTTTTGCAGTTTCTGATGACATTAAAACGATAAAAAAAAGTTTTTATTTTTCTTTCGTCAATCTGATTTTTAGTCTCCATCTTAAGGCGACAAGACATGAACGAATGTAGCTATTTTATCTAATTATTTGTCTTGGCTCCACCTTCTTCGTGACGCGACTCTTGAGCATCAGTGGTAGCGCAGTGTTTCAATCCGAAAGGGCACTTAAGCTTCGAGCATATATCGTACGATAACGACTAAGATACGCGAGAGCGTATTAATGTATTATTTTCATCCTCATTTTTCGAGGAAAGTTCTGCGGAAGAATAATGCATTTATCAAAATATTTCTAAATTGGCTTCATCTCGTTGGGTAATAATTTTGTTGATTTAATTCGCCGTTAAGTTGAATAAAAGAGACGAATTTGCTCCCTTCCCCGAGAAAACGTTATATTATTGAAATCAATCGACGAATTTAAAACTACAAAAGTAAAGCGGGATGAATTGGAAAATAATGAACATTTTATTCTGCATTTCTCTGTATGCAGATGATTAGCATTAAAATAATACCTAAATACTGATTTCGTTAAATATTTGTTATTCGAGTAACTCGAAAAATTTGTTAGGAGTCATTTTGAGTTTTACGTGCATTCATTTTTTTATGACCCTTCCCCACGCTGTCCCGATGTCTTCCTAGTAGGAATGGAAATAAGTATAGTCCTATCTTATGATGGCATTGCTCCTTGGTTTTTATATATACACTGTATAACCTCGTATTTTTTGGGTAAAATATTAAATTCAAATATTCGTGGATCCGCTCTGACATCCTCTCGACACCCTTTCCTCTCCACTGCATTTCTGTTCTCCCGAACGCTCTGAACGTTGGCATAATGGAAACTCTCGGATCTTTTCAGCGAAAGAGGAACGGGAACACTCCTGATTCTGTCCCCAGGTATTTTTGGACCACGCTTTCGCGCAATTTATCTTTAAAACCTTTTCATAAAATTCTAGTAATTAATTTACATTGTACAACTAAAAAATATACGTATAGGTATGGCGTTAATAATTCTAATCTTTGTATTCTAATATTCTAATTCTTTGTAATATTCACATACATCAGCAACATGTTTTCCAGGAACCAAATTTGAGTAGATGTGTCAGTTTAGTTGTCAGTTCAGGTTCTTTTGTTAGCAATAGATGCCGTGGAAGTTTAATGGTAAGAGCTTTCGATTACGGAACGGAGGGATCCCGGTCCATATCCAGGTGGACATCCCCAGCTAAATTCATGCGGTGCTCCGATTTTCCGGACGCCAGGGCTTTCTGGTAAGCCGCAGGAGGGAAAAGGAAAGGAACTGCCTTCTCCATTTTCTGAATTTCAATCGCAGAAGGACTTGGCAAACATCGACTTAGAAAGCAAGAAGGACGTAGCGGACGGGAATACAGGAACTAAAACGATATCCTTACGAAAAAAATAAAAATACATTCAGAGCGCAAAACATATACATGGCACATAAACATGTAAATAAATTCATAAATATATACACACGTATATATATATATATACACACACACAAACACACACACACACACACATATATATATATATATATATATATATATATATATATATATATATAATTATTATTATTAAAAATACACATGTGCTGATAGACATTGTCAGGTGGCACACAAGTCCCAAATAATTGCAAAAGATAATACATAAAACTAGACTTCATATATATATATATATATATATATATATATATGCATGTAAATATATGCATATATATATAATATAGGTTTTTTTATAAAAGTAACACTTAATAAAGAAGAGACCTACGAGCTCGTATTTCTTACAGTAGCAAAGGTATGAGAAGCACGAGAAAAGAAATAAGCTTGTGTGCACTAAAATTAAGAAAGAAGATAGAAATAACAATTAATTTTAAATACAGTATAACTCGCAGAAGAAAACATGTGTAAGGGAATAAGAAGTACTTAGAATGTATAAAAAAGGATCCACACCTACTTAGGTTTCTACGCTCTTTTTAATTTTTCACGACCTGGGTTTCGTTTGCAGCGGAATATCATCATGTTGTAGCGAGTAAAGTATTGAAACAAGTGTAACATTGTTAGTGAAGCAATTCCACCAAGTGACACCCATTACTGAACATTTCCTCAAGGTTTAAATAAAATCGGACGTACAAGAGAAGACATATGAAAGCACGAACAGGATTTTCGATACATGCATTGATTAGAGAACTGAGGCAAACAGATCTACGACTGATAAGCATTGATGGTTAATTTAAAAATATGCATTAAATAGTGACATACATTTATTTCGGCAGACTCATATTGACATTTCTATTTCATATGCATTTTCAAACAAAATAGAAATTGGCCTTACTACTTGATAAGTTTGAATAAATATCTTCTTAGTGGTTTCATTTCCAATTTTACCACTTTTAATTTCATATAATAAACTTAATAAATTGGATGTTATGCATGCATGTGGTGTACCACTGATTACTTTAGTCAGCCTCTGGAGAAACTCAATGCACGCACCAAAATCCGTCGTCTTTCCTTGATAAAACGCTTGGCCTTTGTGGTGCGACATCAGTTTTCCAGTTAATACGATGACTAATGAAAAGACATGGAGGGCGGGACTCAAGAAAAACACCCTTCGCTCGACCACTCCTCCCCCCGCCCGTCAATTCGACCCAAGAGTGGAGGAACTCTAGCGCGACGAACCCGCGCGAGGCAGAACTCAGAACCGCTGCCTGTTGAACCCTTTGGGCCGGGCGGGAGACACCAAAACCCCTGTTGAACCCTCGGGATCGGTGGCCTACCCACCTCGGGGGCTCGTCTCGCCGCCTTCCGTGGTTTTCCCGCTCTTTGAAGGGCCGTCCGCCGAACTTTAGCATACGAGGGGGGAAAATAAAAGAGAAATAACAGCGAGATTATCTCACCGAGATAAAAATGTTTCCCTGACCCCTCACTATAACAGAAAATCCTCGCCGGCCTCCCTCCACTTACAGGTGAATTCCCTCTACCGAAGCCATCCCATTCTCTCCCCACCATACCTCAACTCCCCGCCCCCCTTCGAATGTATTGCCGTGAAAATTGGAGCGAGAACCGGCCGCGGAGGCGGCCGAATGCACACAATGGTTCTCCCGATCGCAAGGTGTTTCCCTCCCGATTGTTTTTTTATCCCTCCTCTCTCCGGTAACGTGCGGGCTATTGTCGGAAAATAGCGGCTCCCCTCCCTTCCTCATTCTCTCCCTCTCTCTCTTTTCTCTCTCCATCTCCCACTCCACCTCCCTTGCCCTCGCTCGATCCTCCACCCAGTCTGTGGATAGAATAAAAATTACAATGAAAGAGAGCAACATTTGCAGCAATAATAATGCATCGGGCGTGCCAGCCTCGGATCACGTTATCAGATGAGGGAAAGTGCATTTGGACGTGATGTGGGTGAATGATGATAAGAAGAACGGGAAGGAGGAAGAATGCGGGGTCGACGGTGGGAGGCTCGGAGTGAAAGGGATGAAGGGAGATTGGCAAAAGGGGAGTGGGCGAGAGGATGGATGGGAGTGGTGTAGTTGAAGGGTTGGAGAGGAACAAGAGCTGAAGGGAGCGTGGACTGGAGGGAAGGGGGAAGAGGGAGGGATATGAAGGGTTGGGAGAGGAGGGGGAGATGAAGAAGAGTGGGAGTGAGAGGAGATGGATGGGAGAGGGGCGAGGAGGAGTGGGAGTGAGGAGAGGAGAGAGAGAGGGAGTGGGCCCGCGGAGGAATTGAGTGTGAAAGAGAGCGTTGTGGGCACGGAGGGTGGGACGGGAATGGACTAGGAACGCGCTGGTGGAGTCGGAGGGGGGAAATTAGAGGCCGCATGGAGAAAGGGGTGTGGAAGCGGCGGGGAAATGTGAGTGCGAGGGTAGGTGAGCGGTCGGGGGGAGTGGGCGGTCCGGAGTGCGGATGGGGGGGAAGAGGGGGTTTTGGGTTTGGTAGTTTCAGGTGAGATAGGGGAGTGAGGGTGGGGTGCTGATGTGAGAGGAAGTGGGAAGTGTCGGGCGGGAGGGGAATGGGGTAGGCAGAAAGGAGGGAGGCGTCAAGTAGGGAGAGGAGAGACCCTGTGGTTTCCCCTCCGCGTACATATCTCTCTCTCTCTCTCCCGCCCAGCCCCCTATCCCTCCGTCTCTCGGCCACCCCGCCGCCGTCTCTCGCTCGCAGTCCTCGCAGTCGCTCCTCAGCCACCTCGCAGCGCGTGTGCGTGAGCGGACCTCTTCGCGAACGGCTCTCCCTCTCGTCTCTCCCTCCCTTGCTCTCCCTCGCTCTTGCGCTCCCACAAACTTGCGCGCTCCCTCGCTCTTGCGCTCCCCCGGTCTTGCACTCCCCCCGTTCTTCCGTTCATCCGCTCGCTCACCCGATCGCTCTCTCCTCTCTCCCCCAATCCGATGATGGCGGGGCCACTCCCACCCCGTGGGTAGGTGAGCCCCCTTCTCACATACTCTCCTCCCAACCCCTCCCTCAACCACCACCACCGCGTCCTCCACCTCCTCACTCCTCCCCTCTTCATCCTCCCCCGTGTCCCCCTCTGTAAGAGGGAGAGAGCCGGAGAGGGCGCTGTCTCCGCTCGATGAAGCCTCCGCTCCCGCCCTACGCCCCAGAACGGACCGCCCTGCCGCCTCCTCTGCCCCCGACCGGAGGCGGCGGAGGGTTGCCATGGCGACTGGCCACGAGGGGTCCGCCGCCACCACCACCACCGTCACCACCGCCGCCGTCGGCGATGCTTCCTCCTCTGCCGCCCACACGGTCGCAGCTCACGCGGTAAGATTCGAATCTGTGGTCCTTTCCTCCGAGGAGGCCCCCGGCGGTGGTCGGCAAGAGAGCGCGCGAGCGCCCGCCTTCCGGATGCCGGGGCGAGGGAGGAACGCGGGCCACCAAGGCGCTCCTTACTTTCGGGGACGGCAATGCGCGTCCAGCACTCGCGGCCCCTCCCCCCGCCGCACCGCCGCGCCGGTCGAACCGTCTCCTGCGGGAGGCGTCGATGGTCCTTCCGCCCTCGGAAGTGGTGACGCGTGTTGTCGGCGGTTTCTTCCCGTATTTCTCCCCTCCTGTTCCCGTTGGACGGAAAAACCCGCGGTTTGTTCACTTTAGTGGAAGTGCCGTAGAGTCCTCAGAGAGTAAATTCGGCTGAAATGGCGTCTCTTTTCAATGTCTCCGCGTGATTATTTTCTCCGTGATTGCTCCTTCTTCCTCGACCCGAACCTCCCCTACTGTCCGTTATTTATCCTCAGCGTCTCTTAGGTCCTCTCGCCCGTCTCCCCGAGGTGTTAATGTCGTCTCGGGAGTAATTCGTTCACCGGCGTTCCGACCGGCCGGAGTGTCCCGTCTCCGACGTCCGTTCCTTCCGGCCCGATCTCCGGGACCACTTCCTCCCTCTCACGGCCCTCCCCATCCGTCCGCCTGCCGACGCCGCGCCGCGGGGAGGACAGGTTGAATCTGGAAAAAGAGTCCCGTCGCCAACGTTGACGTGCTTTTGTGTTTGTGTGTGCTCATTGTGTAGATAACACGTTTATGTGGTGTAGTTATCTCTCGGAAATTCTAAGTGAGAGTCGAAAATTCTCAAGGATCGATCGAAAAGATGATGTATTCAACGGGCGTCAAGTGTGCGAGAGAGATAGCGCGGTTAGTGTTAGTGACAGTTGGTTAGGAGATCGTTTAAGCAAAATACGACCTGCGAATCACTCGAAAAGTTTCGCCGCGTTGGATAATTTATGGCATTGTGAATAAGAGGAAGAAAATAAAAATTGCTGTATAGTTTTGGCTGTTTGATAGTCCTGAAGAAAATACATGCAAGTCGGTGTTGTATCGCAAAGAAACAAAATTTTTGTCGATTAACCGCGTCGATTGACGAATACGTCGATTTCGTCCGAAACATGTGATGCCATAAATTTAAATTTTTTTTCAAAATTTTAAGAAACCGCAATTTTAGCTAAACTTTTCATTTAATTTTCAAATACTGGGACGGAAAGTAATTTGAAACTTTACTCATCAGCTTAAACAGAAAAGAATATTATGAAGTAAATGTGATTAATAATTTTGGCTTTTCAATGGTGGCTTTACGGTGATTTCATTTATTAGACAGGCTATTTTAATTAGTGATTTCATTCATTTGGAATATAATGTTTGAGGTTATTTCTTAACCTTCCGCGTGTATTGCATCCGTAACTTATTGTTTCAATCCAATTTTGTGGTATTTTCCAATTTAAATAAGACTGGGCGAGAGGTCAGCGCTATAAAACCGTATATATGTATAGTTTAGACGACATTTACTTTAAAGGTTGTAGTTATTCATTTATATTGACCTCTCTCCTACCAGTTATTCTCGATAATAAGTTCCCGCAAAGCAATTTTCTCCTGATCTACGCCACTCATCACCACGTAAAGTGTGATATAACATGTTTCGAATATTAAAATAATTTGATGAATAAAAACAATATAAATTTTCTCTCCTTTTTGTAGCAAAACACATTTCCTCAACAGTATCGTGGTAAATATCGTACTATACGCTAATCTAGAAAAAATTATGAGTTTTTTGTTCATTTTTGTAAATGACTCATAATTTATAATTTAATGATTAGCCCAACAATTATTTTCTTTTTCAGATGGAAAATAATATTTTAAAGAGAATAAAAAATTATATATGCTAATGAACCAGAATATTTTTTAGTTTTGTTAAATTACTTTTTTCAAAATTTAACCCTACATTGTTGAAAGCCATGTGTTCGAACGAGTACACTGAAAACGCCGTACAAAAAATAATGAGCATTTTTAAATATTCTCACTTAGTCGTATGCTCGCAATTATCCCCATAGTCTAGTGTTTAATAATTCTAAATTAAATCAATATGAAGAAAATTCAACATTTTATAATAACGACATTCAAAATATAAATCATCTCAAATATATGCAGACTATAGTTTAATGTTTATGTATAAACTGTTATTTTATGCTAAAATAATTGCTTAAAGGCAGAAATCGATTAAATTAAACAAAAAACAAATTTTGAAAATAGATTTGCAATCCCCAACTAGTGTTTCAGTTTTTTTTTCGGATGGCAGATTCAATTTCTCGTTATAGTGGGCAATCATGACCGTAGAGTATCCATCGGGTTTGAAAAATAATATCAGTTCACGTTGAAAAAGTAATGAACCATAAAAATTTTATCATTAAAAAAATTTTCCCCGAATATTCGCTCTGGAACCTGGTTTGGGGAATTAACGGAAATGAGTTTATTCTAAAGGTCAGCGACGGTTCATCGTGATTCTGAAATTTGAAAAAAAAGTCAGAGTGCCACAATGTGAAATCGAAAGGATCGGCACATGTTGCGTCCCGCTTTTAATTAGTATGCCATACGAAACATTTGATCTCCGATTCAGCTTTCACTCTCTCTTTCTCTCTGCTGCTCCTTTCCTATCATAATAATTTTGTTCGTAAAATATTCTCGAAGAAATGTATCTTTCGTTTCTTTACCTGATGCAATTTATATATATTTTCCTCTAATGTAAGATGAACAACTATAAATAACCAAGAAATCTTCGGGTTGTAGGTATATGATATCTCGGCTCAGAATTAATCAAGGAAAATAATAGAGCGTAACACTTGTTGATTAACAGGTAATATGACTTTCCGTGTTATGGCCCTCCTTCCCACGCTGTGCCGTGCAAAGGTATTTATAGGGTGAAATATGAGACCGTCAATAGACATGCGTGCCGATGTTGTTGCCTATTTTGATGAAGGAATCGTGCTCAGCGATTCACTGACAAACCGGTCACAATTACGCTTTCACAAACTGTTTCGACAGTCCATTTTTAATTTAATGCTAGACACATTTTTATCGATAGTAAGAACGTATTTAAAAATTTATGTTACCTGAAAAGTACTTTCAACTTGCGGAATTTGTTGTGTTTCATAATCGCATTAAAAAAGAAGGAAAGAGCGCAATTTAAGTTTTTTTAAAGAATTTCAAATGCTAATGAGACCAATTTCCAAGTATTACACGAAAAAAAAATTCGCAACTTAGCCAGACTACTTAATTCAATTAAGATGATCTCCGGCTTGACTTTCCATTCCATTTGACTCAGTAAGCACCTTTCAAAGGTGACGCTAACACGATCGCCACACCGTTGCCTGTTCATCAAACATGCACTAACACTTCGTATTTATTACGTATTGAAGGTAAATAAATCGAATTTGAGCTCCTTGTGCCGTTGAAATAATAAATGAAGAGCGTAGAGTGCTCGAGCCAAAGATTAAGGCCATTTTCTGGTTTCCATGGTTTCCATTGGGATCGATGGGGCGGGAGGGGTGAGAGCGCGCGCGCATCTCCCGTCAACGACGGTGGGCGAAGAACGAGAAGTGGTGAAGGGCGACAGGGAGAAGAACCAGGGGAAAGGACAATGAATTGAGGAGGAAGGTAGACAAGTACATATATGTGAGTTAGAGAGGACAGTGGGAACATAAACTAAGCACGCACACACACCAACATATATTCGCAAAATAAAGAAATAATTATAGAAATATCACTAATGTTTATATAGACTAAATTTAATTACTACATAATTTGTATATACATAATAAGAACGCCCTCTCTACTTTCTTTTACTTCAAGGTGGTTCAAGCCACTATCGATGCGACTGCGAGAATGCGACTACGACTGCATGCATATGTACGTTGTGTGTATACATATATATATATATATATATATATATATATATATATATATATATATATATATATATATATATATATACACACATATATATACATATATATATATATACACATATATATACATATATATATATATATATATATATATATATATATATATATATATATATACATACATACATACATGTATACATGTGTGTGTGTTTTCAACCACTAAGCTAGAGTGGGCGGATGAGATGGTGTGCGTAGGAATTTTCGCAGCGGATGATTGGGAAAGAAACATCCAGGGACGATGAGAAGAAGAAGTATTGTTTCCAGGAGGAGAAATTGAGAAGAAGTGAGGGAGGTTGAGGGAGGGAGGGTGGGAGAGAGAGAGATAGATGGCGGGTCGAGAGACGGGACGAAAGAAACGGAAAGGAGAGAAGAGAGAGGAATTAAGACGCGAAAGTTGGAGTGAGATAGGGTCCCTTTTCGGGGAACGCTGTCGGGTGTGGTGAAAGGGTAAAAAAAAGGAGATGGAAATAATGAGGAAGAGGGGAGAGTGAGATTCCAGGGAAGGGAGGGGTGATAGGAGCGGGGGGGGGGGGAAAGGCTGTGTGGGTGGGATGGGGCAAGTTGAGAGAATGGGAAAGATTAAGATTGCGCGCTCCGAAACATGTCCCCTAAGAGCCGAATGACATGAATACGTGAGTTATGCGAGGAAAATTAAATTTTGCATCGCTTGAATAATCGAGGAAAGGGAGTGGATCAGAAGGGCGAGGAGACCGCGCATTATTAATTACCCCTCACCTATCATTAAATGACCCCTGGAATGTGAGGAGCGAGGCGAGTTTTGCCATTCACCGCATTGTATTCACTTTATCCCAAGCTTAGGTTCGTGGACCCGATGTCCTGTTTATTGCTCATAAATTACACAACTTATAACGGTGAGTGTGGATGCCACGTAGAAGTTATTGCGTTGTTGCCATAGGTATTTAGGTACTAGTAAGGTACTTAACTATGAAATAGAGTAATGGTGCTTCGACGGCAAGTACCGGTTTTGTCTGGAGGTATACGAAAAGCTAAATGAAACAACACGAACTCCCAAGTCCCGGACGCGCAAGGAACCCGGGACCTATGAATAATCATGTGGCACACACCCGTATAATGCTATTCTACCATTCAAGTCGGTATATTTTCATTAGGTATTCGCTACGTGTTTTTAATGCCCAAGTCACCCATGTTGAATCCACTTCTTACAGCAAAACGTTATGCTTATAATTTTAACCACTTTAACATCTATTGGTACAACGTTTTAGCGAATTAAAAATTACGAATTTTCTCGGCTTCCGTTACTACTCTATAATGAAAATAAGCAAGAGACACGAATATTACTTTTAATTATATGTTAGTTTGTCACTAATAAAAAAGGCTCGGTTATTCATATTTGAATGTTTAATGCCTATTGTCAAAGGCTTGAGTCTCGTCTCTTGAAGTAATGATATTACATTTTGCCGTTTTGGTCCCTAGTGTATTTCGCGTACTTGCAGTTTTTAATCAGCTCAAGCACTGGAGCACCCGAAATTCAATTTCTATGAAAACCTGCTCGGTTAGAAGTTTGTAAGCCAGTCTGGGTCATGTAAGTTATATGTGAGCACATTTTTTCGTACCTATCAATGTTTATTTACAGTAGTATTTATTTAATCAGCCGTAGATGTACTTAAATTCTAAATAAAAATCAATTAAGGGCACGAAAATAAATGATAAATTGCCTGGAGAGTCACCGCAAGGTGAGTAGGGTCCATCATAAAAAATATTGTTGAATTGTTGTATTTTAGGCGTGACATGACCATCCCTACGGAACAAATTTATATGCCATACCCCGATTGCCTCATTAAATTTTCGGAAAAGTGTGGTAAAGGAATTCATTTTTAGGGAAAATCGATTTTATTCGACGTGGACGAAGGTAAAGAGTTATACCGGTCTTGTATTACCACGGCACGCCCACCTCCGTGCGCGAGGGAGGCAGAGAGAGAGAGGGAGAGCGAGGAGTGTGATAGATTATGGAGGTGGTCGCCCCTTCCCGTTCCGTCGTCACATCTCGAAAATTCCAACTCTCTCCCCCGGAAAGCATTTCATTTTTCCTTTTTCCACTGCTCTTCCAGGAGAGAGAGGCGGGGGAGGGAGAAACCCCAACAGGGGAGAGGGCGGGGCAGGAGGGCTTGTCTACGCCCCGGGATACGCATCGCGGGGAGCGGGAGGGGTGGGTGCGTGGCCGGGAAGGGGGATAACGGGGGTGAAGGGGTGGCGTGGGGGAAGGGGGGGAGTGGTCATTTGGACGACGTGCGGCCCGACGTGTCAATACGCTAAAAGAGAAATACACCTGACGGATGGACACCGGTCGCCGCGCTTTTATTTTCGAAAGCCAACCCCTTTTGACCCCCCGCCCTCCTCTCTCCCCCACAAGCTTGAATTAAGCCGTCCAGCGTTCCTCGAGAGATTAATATTTGCGAACGCTCTCTCTGTTATTATTTTCTCTCTTTTTTTATTTTTTAAACCTGCCTCTCCCCTGACCTCCGAACTCTCCCTCCCCCCTTCCAAAAACCCTCCCACCCTTCCTTCTCTCCCGCATTCCTCCGGAGCCTTGTCGCCTTTCCAGTTCTTCTCCTTCTCACTCCCAAGTTTTCCTCCCTCTCATCTTCAAAATCTCCTCAGTCCTCGCGTGCGGTCGCCATTCAATTAACGTCTCGGTTCGCGGCGGTGGCGGGTGGATAGCACACGCGGGGCGCCACTTGTAGCGTGTGACCTCCGGCGTCATTCACGGCCGACTAACGAGCCGACTACGCTCCCTCCCCCGCGCCGAGGATCCCTGCAGTTCTTCTCCTCCTCCTCCTCCCCGCCTTACCTCTCCCTCCGCATTCCCCGCTCTAATCCCACCCGCCCCCGCTGCGACACCATCATCCACGCGGAAAAAAAAGAATCCGCCCCGTCCTCTTCCACCCGCGCAGTCCGCCCGAAGTCTTAGCTCCATTGTCCACCGTCGGCTCCCTCCGGACCCGATTGTGAGGGAGAACGGGGTGGAAACACACGGGTCCCAAAAACTGGTGGTAATTACGTGAGAAAATAATTGCACAAGGACGCAGTTCCCGCTCCACGCCCGAAGAAAGGTTTCATTTCATTCGAGCCCATGGAAATTTGCCCTTCGTGTTTTTATTTTTGCGTTAATCCTTGGAATTACATGGGTTCATTCGTGCGAGCATTGCTGCGAGTCATTGATTTCCTTTATTGAAGCGATGAACGTTAGCGGCTCAAGTGCTGGCTCTAAAGAAGACCCTCGTTAAGAAAATGGTCGAATTTAATACCCAAGGTAGTTAGTTATTTAAGTTGTTGTACTTGAATTTTTGTGGATGACATTCCCTAATGTTTGTGGATGGCTAAAATGCGTTGTGTCTTCAGATTAATCCGACATGGGCTCTATGGTGTTATCCAGCAGTTTCAAGGCACTCAGTTAAAAAAAATAATCGTATTCAAGAGTCGGCACAATTTAAACTAATCTTCTTGATTCATCTTGGAAAAAAAGCAATCGGTTTCATTGCAATTTACTCTTCGTTCACTATTTTTTTAGGGGAATTAATTGAATTTTCGGTTTCATTTACGTGAGCTTTCATGAAAAAATTACCGATTCGCACTAACTTGATTAATTAAATCAACGCCGAGAAACGCGGATCCACATGGAAAGATTGCCAGACCAATCTCTGGGGTCGAAAGAAAGCAATATCTCTACACCCAGATTCTTCCATTCCTCTTTTGTTCACCGGAGGGAGCGGCGGGAACGGATTTCCGGTCTCTGGATGGAATATGGCCTGACGTCAATCGGGATATAATCAGCTCCATGAGCCCACACGTCTGTCATTACCTCTGACGTTCCCCACCTGGAGACTTGACGGATAACGCTGTCGGGGTAGGCTCTGACGTTGAATGTTGCGGGGAGGACTATCTCCTCTGCGTCTAATCTGCATCAAGGCGAATTTCTTCCGGGGCGAAAGTGAAGAGGCCTTCTCTCAGGGTGTAATTGAAAGTAACCGAGACAAATGGGAGGGGATATTTCACCCGAAAGCCACCAACCCTCCTCACTCACTCACTCTCTGCCGCGCGCGCGCGCGCCCTCGTTCTCTATCTCTTTCTCCCCGCCCCCCCCCTCACCGCTCGAGGGCCCAAAACCACCGCAGGCGAGGCGGTACCGGGGAAGAAGCAGTGCCGCCACGATCCCTCTTGGCAGCAGCCCCCTAATCTAAGCAGGTATATCCCTTCGCTCGCTGTGCGGGAGTTGACCCCTCTAGATGGTGCTTTCGATTAAACTTCCGCTGCCACCTTCTAGCTAGAGACTGAGAATGGTCCCCGCGTGACTTTGCCCTAATTGGACGGCTCATTTCGCTGTTCCTCCTCGGGTCTTGATTTTTTAACGCGCTCGAGAACGATGCGAAGTGGAGGCGTGGGGTAAAATAAAAATAAAGAATGGAGCATATGAAATGAACTCCTCCGTCGCTTCGCTCTGTCTTTCCCTCCCTTCAGAAGGATTGACGTTCGAATTGAATGCTAAGTGGCAACGCGGTAGCGATATCCCGGTGATAAAATATGGAAGGGAGCGATATAGAAGAGCTCCGTAGTTAACTTATTATTTTAAATATTTTTTGATGGCATCATACGATCCCCCTCTCCCTCGCTTCCTCTTGCTCCCTTAGTCGCTCTCGTCGCGTGAAGATTGCTTGCTTAAAGTAGAAGCTCTGCCGTATACCCTCACCGCAAACACCCAGTGCCCGGAATGAGAGATTTGAAGTACGTAATCTTGCGAAAAATCCCCGCTCATTGGCCTCTCGTGGAGCCGACTCTATATGGCCTATCGATTATTCCGTACCCAATGCATTGAATGCTTGGGTCGCCACGGCGATGCCTTTCAGCTCCCGGAGGATTAGCGGGCCAGAGAAGAAGGGGAGGCGCGGAGGAGGCGGGCTCGTCCTTTGCAGAGCTCATTCGCCGGCCGAGAGGGCTGCAGAAAGGCTCGTTGCCACGGGATAAGAGGGGAAAAAAGAGTACGCAGGGGTGGGGGCGGAGGAGTGGTAGCGGGGGAGAAAAAAGGGGCAGCGATGTTCAATTTGCCCTGGCCCGTGCCATCCTGAGAAAGATGAAAAATTGAGTTTATAATCCAATCAAAATCACTCTATTGGAGATTTGAACCTTTCTTCTGCCAAAGGCTTCATCGCAAACGACCTCATCAGAATAAAATGTCTTCCTTCAGCACGTAATGGGTCGGGAAGGCCTTTCTTCTGGACGGCTGAAAGAGTGCCGCCTTGCTGTCAGAGATCATGAAGGGGTTCAAGTTTTCCAACCAACCCATATTTTGGATGAGAGTGACGTCATTAGATTTTTAAAGTGCCGATAAGAGGAATTGGTGTCGTCAAGACGCGGCTCTTATGCGATTGAAAGAATGGAATGCATTCGATGGGCGTTGTGAGTTTGATCGAACTAACATTGTGTGTGAACGCTGTCGCAAACGTTCATATTTTCCGAATACAATTGAGCTAAACAAGAAAACGAAGCGATGATTTCATCAAAGCAGCGACATTCGTCAGTACCGTGCATATTATTTTGCTCGAGTATAACGTCGCATGATGTTAATTCTTCTGGAATAAGCCCTCGATTTTAGTGAGTATTTTTCACTTGTATTAGATTCGCCATTTTCATTCCAGATGATTAGAAGTCTTTTAACTAAAGTAGGAACAATCTTTGAGAACGGTTAACTTGACCCCGCCGTTGATGGTCATTTCAGTCCATTATATTCCATCGTAGCACAAAAGTCATGCCTAAGAGATGCTTTGCCGAAAATCTTTGGTTCAACCGAAGATAGTATTTTAACCGCTAACAGTTAATGGTAATGTGTATTTCTTAGAGATTATGAATTCTCCTATGAGAATCTGTTATTTTATCCATCAGAGTTTTCGCCCAGACACGCATGTACTCTGGAATTCAACAAAATGAATTGCATACTTTCACGGAATATACTAATTAATCTCCCCATTAATCATCGCTCACGGGTAATTCTTTTAAATGCTGCCGACGATCATTCTATCCTCAAGGCTGTTGTTAATCACATTTATTTATTTCCTTATGTATTTCTCCAAAGCAAAATGCCTTCCAAAGGAAATTTACTCAATTAAATTTAGAAAAAAGCCAGAATTTCACTCATGCTGTTCATTCGTGACGTAGTGCCATTTTTATCTGGCGAAAATCTTAGTTTTTTTACAGCACTAATGTGACGTAGAAGTTTTTTCCCTGAACCTCTGACCTGCAAAACCTTTACCTCACAGATTTCGTATAGTTTCCTCTCACGCAAAGGTCTCTACTATTCAGGCCCGTCCATAATCTGCAATACCTTTGCGCGCCTCTCTTCACAACTCGCTAGTTGACGGCGCATGCCAGAGAAAATCTATCGGAAGGAAATAAAACCCTCAGCAAGATGGGCCGTAAAAACTACTTGACGTAAAAATAAGATACTCATACTCGCTCGGGGTTGCGAAGCATTGAGTATGTCTGACCCCGTTGGGTCTATTTTCGCATTCCTTATGGCAGAAGCTATGGCTTGCTAGGCAGTTGCCTTATTTACGGCAAACATTTTTGCGAATTTTATGCACTACTAATTGGCAAAGCAGGGTCTTATCCGGTAACTCGGGTAGCGGGATTTGCCGGCGGGAATTCCAAGAGTTGCCTGGGGAGTGTCGCCCAAAGACCACCGGTGCCTACCCAGGTGGTACCGAATGCCAAGAGGGGTGGGCTAATCCTGTGGATATTCAACGTTGCAGGCAAATTGTTTGTCAGAATTGAATCGGGTTAGGAAGTGAAAACGGTGTATTATCACCATTAACTATTGAATAGTAAATCAGTGAAAGTGGTCTAATCTTGCACTGCTGAGAGAGAAATCACCTATCATTATTATCCATAGATCTCCGACATTTCATTGAGTCTCTTTAATGATCAAGGGGAGGGGAATCAGTTGGTTGCATCATGCCCTATTCTCCATAAGCTGATATTTGATATCTGATGAAGGGAATTGATATGCTCATCTAGCATATAGAAAGCCGTTAATATTACTTGTATTCATTTAAAGAACATTAGCAACCAAAATAACAATGGATCTCAGTATTCAAGTAGATAAGTTTCCTAATATACGCAAGGTTGTCGTTTCAGTTCATTCTACCTGGAAAGGTGGCTTTTTTTTATCATACCTATGGAACTAAGGTGTAGTTATAATTACAGTGATCTTCCAAATGTATTAATCTACAGGAACAGTTCTTTCTCGGCTACTCACGCTTGTATTCTTTCATCGCAAAGCTGCACATATAATGACTCCCAGTTTTCGTATTCCCAAGCATGAAGATAACGATGTCATATTGTTACAAATAAATATATATTTACAATTATAATGTATACATATTTATTTAATATATATTTGTCATTATAGTAAATATATATGTACATATATATATTTATTAACTTATATATATTTATTTATTTACTGATATATTAATAATCCTAAAGAGCCATTGGCTTATTTTCATCTCTTGATGGCTTCAATATAAATGCCTCTTCACTTGCAAACGCATGATAGAACAGATGAATGTGTGTCAAGATTGTTATACGTATAATTAAATAATTTGCATTATAAGTGAAAGGATAACAATTGAATTACACATTTCAGCCTCTGTAAAAGTGTATATTCCCCATGTCTACTTGAGGCAAGTAACTCTTCTTGTTCACGTGCCCGCAAAAGCTAAGGACCATCTAATAATTTATTTAATTATGATTTAATGTTATTTTCACGGCTCTGGTACGGTGAGAATCTGACTGTAATAATACAAATTGGTGGATTATAAGATTAAAGCACTCCGCCTTATACCCTATTCCGTTTCAGATCAAAGCGAGAAGGTCGTTTTGACAGGTCTGCCTTTGCGGTATGAAATTCCGACACGCGCTCTCATGATATCATTCCCCACAAACCAACTCAACACCTCTCCCAGATGCTCTGCATTCGAATATACTCTCATATTAAGGCATATTCGAAGGAATCCGGCGCTGTGTTTCTGTAGGTACCACTCTACTTTGGGGAGAAACTGCTTGAGCAATAAAGCAATGGAAGTTTTGACTGATCAATAAACTATGGAGCACATTGGTGACCTAGTTTACGTTAGTGACAATTACAAGCTCATCGTAGAAAGGGCTAATAGATATTTTGCACTGACAATGAGTAATGAACAAACTGGAACATTTTCCATGCGGAAAGATAGACCTGCTTTAACAAATGCAATGCAGTTGAATGGATCTAAGTAGTTAAAGAAGTGTACTTGTTGGTGGAAATCATTAGCGCCGAAATTTTTTTTACGAGTTCATACAAAAAATCCGTTATCTCTAAAAATTCCGTTAATAGTAATCCTCTTGGCCTGATAAACTGAATTTTAATATGTTGAAAACGATGTAATATTAATACCGTCATTAAAGATCAAGTTTAAATGAGTGAAGCGACTTCCCGCTGAAGAAGTATTATGAAGAGGATTACTTGTTGACATTTCTGCTAAGAAAAAGGGAACGACTCAGTGTTGATAATCCATATCATAACAATATACGGAGACAATATAGGAAAGAATGATGGACGGGAAGTACTAATGTTAAACTTAGGATAGAATACGCAGAGGAGACAAAATTAAAAGCATGGGTACTGAACTTAGAAATGAAGTGGCTAGATGAGAAGAAAATGATAGAGGGCTGCTTCAAACCCATCTCCAGAAGGATAACTACGATAGTTATCTACAAACCTAATTACTCAATTGAATTTTTCAATCAGAACATTTTCTGGTGTGCAGAAGAATTGAGGAATTAGTACAAAGCTTTTACTTTAAATAACACAGTATGCTGCCGCATCATTGCATGTAGTTCATTTTAGTAAAATAGGTTAGGTTACCATGATTGCATCCATTACAAAAGAGACAATAATAGATAAAATTCAAACGTTAATTTTAGGAAATTAAAACCATAGGTTTGGACGGCTGGGAACAAATATTCGAACTAGCGCGTCGAAATTTAAAAATAATTGGAAAATGTATTAATAGATTTATAACTTGTGTAAGAAAATCATTGAACTTTGCCTTTTTCGCGTAAGAAAAGTAGAAAAGTCTGTAGCCCAACTTAGTCATATAGAGGAGACCCAGAAAACTTGATTGTGTGCTTTGTGATTTGATATCGATTGATATCTTAGAGACAAAACCAGTTTAGCCAAAGTTTAGTCAGCAGCCAATTTCTTAAACTCTGATTCTTTTCTCACTATCCGGGTCACAATTTTTTAAAAATAATTTTAAGTAGAGCATCAGTTCAGTGCCGCAAGTTGGTTGATCATTATTTGCAGGAATAAATGCATATGCAACGGGTAATAATACCTTGAGAGTGCACTTCAATGAAGGTATTATGTGAGATGAGGCTAAGGCCCTCCGTTGAGAATGATTAAATGGTAGAACCTGGATAATCGATACGTGGCCAGTTTATAATAGGAGGGCTATTTTCTTTCGGGGATTTTTAGATTAGGCAGCGGCTCTGAGGCGGAATGAAAGGAACGGGGCAACATCCGGGGATGAAGGGAGAGAAAGAGTCTTGTTTCTTGGGTCCCCCGTCCATGGGTGAAATTAAAGCGGACCAATCACCGGAGATTTCGGCGACTCTCTCCGCGTTGGCGTCCCTCCTCCGGTGCCTCTTTGCCTCCGAGCGAGCCACTAAGACGCTCGAGAGACCCGAGTGAGGGGGCAGGGCGTGTGCTGGTGTGTGTTTGCGTGCGTGCGGGGGTTGTGTGTGTGTGTGTGCGTGCGTGGGTGGATGGGTAAGGTAGGGGGGGGGGGGGAGAGGGACCGAAGGAGTGGGATATAGCATCGATCTGAAGAGAGTGGCGATGTATACTTTAGAAGGAGGGAAAAGGGGGCTGGTGGGACGAGAAAAAGGATTTGATCGCCATCAATAAATCAAGCGACATCGTCGTACGTTACTACTCTTACAAAAAAAAGTCAATAAAAGCACGTGGGTACGTAAAAACTGTTTAATTTTAAAACGCGCGTGCGTCATCGAGCGATGGGGAGTAATGGATCTTAGTGCATTGTGAATTTTTTTTGGTAGGATTCGAATTTTCTCATTTATTTTTGGAGGGAAATCGTTTTGCGGCCTCATTCTGATGTCTCCGCCCGATTAATGGATGACATGCAGCGGTACCCCAATGCGAAAAGATCGCTTCCATTCAAATCGTTTCCTCCAGCGTTCGGGGGTATCTCACGCTCATCCATGTAATTTCACATGCGAAAACTAAAATATTCAATAATTCTTGTCCTTTTGCGATTTCTATAGCTAATCGCTCAGTTATTTAATTCATTAACTCCTTTTGACGAAATATTAGGGGTCATGTGAGGCTGTGTTCAGGGCAAGCGCGTGAAAATTGCTGAATTGCGTCCCCCGGCCCAAATTCCGCAGGCGAACTCGGAAATATATGCGGCGAATCAGTTTCACGATTCTCGTTACTGTTCAAACTGTCACATTGTCCACTTGAGTAGGGAATTAGATTTTGTGGGAAAATGACATCTATCGCGTGAGCAAACATTAATGGTATTTGAGGAATTTTGGAGCTTGTAATTTTCCAAGAATCATTTCAACCGAGATAGGAGCCAATTTATTATTCCAACTCCATGGAGAATATGCATCGCTGTCTTACAGTTGAAAATGAAGAATTTCTTTAGCTTTTATATCGGCAGCACGGTAGTTTTTAAATGTTAATTTAAAAAAAAATTCCTTTTCGCTTGTGAACGATGGCTCGTTGGAGTTTAATTTATGTTTGCGACTTCGTGGTTAAAGAATTAGTTTAATCGCTAAACTTTTTTGCTGGCTGATTAAGAAGATAGAATGCGCCAGTTAGACCTATTTTCCTTAGGTACTGAGCATCACTCAGTGGAACTCTGAGTTTCTCCTTGTCGTGAGATTTTAAAGGTAGGGAACAATAGATTTAATGGGCAAACCTGACAGATATTTTCATACTCTGTGATTAAAGTTCAAGCATCTCTCGTTGCAATCATTAAAGAGACGCAACAGAATACACTCTCCAAGGTGGAGCCTGTTAATGATGTGCAAAACCTTCAAAAAGACAAAAATGTCGCCCGTATGACCCGAGGCTGCCGACAGCTTTGCACCGCAAATATGGTGCCCCCCCAAAGGCGTGGATACCGTTTGCCCGAAAAAAAGCACATTCTTCGCCAGACCATGAAATCACCGCGCCCTAAAAATAAACACACAATATTCGGGGTAGCCCAAATATTTACCGTCCTTGCAACCGCAGGGCTACAATATGAGGGACACGCTAAATTGTTTGCTAAAGCAGAATATGCGTTTCGAATTTATATGGATCTTAAATTCTTGCCACGAGTTCGTGTAGTGATGGCAAATAAGCGTAATTAAGATTCTCAAAATATTGATGATTATAGAATGGTAATGCAGTACGAAATCACGTTTGAGATGACTTGTCTACTCTCATAATATACACTGCCGATTTGTGCAAAGGTGAATCGGAAATTAACGCGCGAACATAAAAGCGCATTTATAATAAAGGGAAATTTAGTGCGTGAGAAATGTACCGGAAAAATCAGGATATTTGTTTTATTAAATGGCTGTTTTTCAGTCTCTGGGCGTATAAATGCCCCCATATTTTCGTCCTTCTATTCTTAATCAAGAGTGATTCACGTCATTAAATTATCCAAAAAACTTGGTTCATATTTTTACATCTTGATCGTAGAAACCAATGTCTCGTAAAAATAAATGTCTATACCAATTCATTGCATTAAGGTAAAATCATCCGTAATTAAGAAAAAAGGAATAAAACTAACATATCCTATCTTGAATTAATCATTTTGCGAAAACGAATCCGCGGATGCTGAATTATTAGCCAGGACTTAGTAGGTGGATAACTTTCCTGGGAAGGAAATATAAATTAAAATATATTGACGCAAATTGGAATAATTGCGACTCATATTTGATTAAATTTGTAAGTTACTTTTCATTGCAATGTAACAGCAAATTATATGGGGAATTCAACATTTTTCTCGATTATTTTTTTGGATAACGATAATATGGAGAGAGCTTTCCTGGCTTTAAGAATCGGTATACAGGATAATCGTAAAGTAATCATTTTAATGGTGATAATAATAAGCAATTTAGTGTATCGCTTAAACTGGTATAAAATAAACTCTTTCGCCAATTAAACGGTGCTTAATAATAGTTAGAAGATTTTGCCCTAATTATAGTGTTAGTTTTCTTTTTGAAACATACACAGTGAGTTGTAAGAAAAAAATAATCGATTCACTTGAGTCTTAATGTAGTCGAAAATTTTGTTTTTTTTTCTTTAAAAATCTATTTTTCATCTCATCATCCTTCTTTGCTTGTCTATCACTCTACACTCTTCCTACATGAGTCTCTGAATGTATGAATACCCCATATTTTGTCCACGTCAGTGCATTTCTCATCTCCTCAGGATACCTCATGTGTCGTCTGTGTACTTAACCGGGAACATGCGTCCAACCGCCCGCAACGCTTGCACTTATCCGTTTTCACTCAGCCCAGCGTTATACGTACTTCCAGCCCTCCAACTAGCAAGCTTCCTTCCATCCTCTCTCACTGTTACATTTTCAAACGTAGAAACACACTTCATACTGATAAACGAAATTTTTCTTTGTGCGCTGCCTATGGTTTTCTCATTAATTCCTTCACTTACAAAAATATTCGCCTTACTGTCACCTATTATACATTTTATTTCGCAATTATTTTCGACCTCTTATATTTCTTCCTTATGTATTTAGTATTGAAAATGAAAATAATGAACAAATGTAGAACATGTCACGTGACCTAAGTTGTCTTCCTCCCTTAATAATTTGTAATATTTTCCTACATCTCGACTTTACATTAAGTTTGTCTAAATTCCCGACTTTTCTTCCTTCTTGTGATTCCTTTGCGGAATCGCTCTTATGGTTTCACTTTTCACCAACCACACTCACTTAAACCACTAAAAGTCAGCGAAACATCTTTGAGGCAGACATTTATTATTCCTCTCCCCTTGCTTTATTTGTTCCTCGAAGATTTCCAAGGATGTTTCGGAAAATTCTTTCTTACTTTGCCTTATGAATCCTCCGAGAATTCAACCGTTCGCGTTCACCCCTTCTTTCTCCCCACCCCCCACTGTTGAAGAGACTTCAACTTGGCCACACACAACTGCTTCCAATTGACTGGCCTCCTCCGTTTTAAACGTGGTGAGGATCGAAAATCCGATCCATCCGTTAAAGGGGGCCACGCGTGCATACAAATCCCTGAGGGGCTCGTTCAGGCCGTCTAATAAATCACGTGCCCCTCGCCGGTGGGATCGAATGCCGACCTGGCCCGCGGGGCTTACTCACTTTCTACCCCCACCGCCACTTCGGAGGGGTGGGGAGGAGGGGGAAGGACAAGGGGTTGGCTCTCTGACCTCCCCGCCCTCATCATTCCCACCAACGTATATCCCTCTCTCTCTTTCTCTCCGCAGTTGATAACGGACTGCAACTCCCAGGTGGCGCTCTTCAGGGACCTCCTCATCCACATCGGTCAGTCCAAGGACTGCCCGGAACTGAGGGAGAGGATCCGGAAGCTCAGGCGGCAGTGCGTGGATGGCCTGCGCCGCGCCTCCCAGCAGCTGCTCCCTCAAATCAAGCGGTGAGTTGTCGAGGACGACAGCGACAAGCCCCGGTCGCGGTTAGGTCAATCCGTCCGGTTTGGCAGTCCGCCCGGGCGGGGTTCGTCCCGGGACGGCCGAGAAAGGAAATTCATCCCTTTTCACGTTAGGTCACCCGTTGTAGGGCCATGCCCTTCTTTCGATCAGGGGCCCGTTTCTCAAAGCTACGAGAGGTCATTTAAACGTCTCCTAAAGGAGCCACCCTGGTTATCAACCCGCAAGGATTGGCTCGTTCGGTGAGGGTAGAGTTTAACTCCGTAAGGCATATTAAGTACGTATTAGTACTAAATCCTCAGAAATGTGAATCATACATTTTCCCAGGAATATCCGATTACAGAAAAATCACACGGCTTGGATAAAGATGCAGGTGTCCGGGGTGACTTGGTTTTAAACCGGTGTCCACCAGCCATCAGCACAACGATCTAATTCGTAGATTACCACGCTCTCAAGTCTTCTGAAAACAATATAAAGTTGAATATAAAATATTCCATACATTCTGATAACAATAGATGCGGGGATCGAGATGGTGCGGGGGCTAGCGCACTGGCTTCCCACCCAGAGGGCCCGGGTTCAAATCCCGGCGGTGTTGAATATTTTTCAGAGGTATCTCGATCCCTCCTTGAGGTGCTTTGTGGAGGGCACTTTGAGTGAGTACGCCGTCCGTCGGATGGGACGTTAAACTGCGGACCCCTTGGCGCCTTTCGTAAAGAGTAGGCTAATGCCGACGCCGGGTTTCTCTCCACCCTTCATCCTTTCCTATCCATCCCCTATGGCGCAAATGACCTCAGCTGTCGGTCGCCTCCCCTCAAAACTACTACCCAACAATAGATGCACTGAGGTTGCAATATATGCACGTTATTATATTGCTTGGCATTCGTGAACTAAAACGTTTAGTCCAGTGGAACGGACCCTGAGTATCCTCGCGTGTTGTCAGCCAATAGTTCTCATGTTGCTCCCTTCCCTCGGGCTGGCCACATTTTACTTCATTTAAACTTAGATCAAGGATCTTGGGCAGAAGAGGCGCCATTAAATTACATCATGTCGATTGTCGTCACTCTATTCACATACTACTACTACAGTCTACTCACTCTATTCGACACCTTAATAAATTACGTTAAATGAAATAAAGGGCTTGACCAATTATTGTTCTTTTGCCAGTTGAATCCCACGGAGAAACTCAGTTCTTAACGAATTACAAGTAAACGTTATAAGCGCAAAGGTTAGCGCCTAGGAGAGATGGGACAGTTTCAGAGGTACGCCCAGCTTGACCGAGGGGGTAGGTGCATTTAAATTTGGCGAAGGGTTTATGTGGCTGGATTTTTTATAAATACCTAAATAGCTTTTAAAAACACTAGAACCTTCTTTAAAAAAATATATTTTCCATCGACCTATATTTTCAAGAGGGAGGCATACTTGTCCAAAATTTCTCTGGTCCCTTATAAGTAATGCATTTTGAGTCTCATCAATCTCCATTTCCTTGTGTATCCACTGCGCGGAATGCCTTTGGGACGAGCCGCCTTGCACGGGATTATCGATCGCACGAATCGCTTTTCTGTCCCGAAACCTGATGAGTAGACGTTCGTCAGCGATGCAAGTGGTTCTTCGAATTCCCTGGCGATATTTTGCGAGGAACCAATATCATGCGAACGTCGGAACAGTCAAGGCCGAGGGAATTTCAATTTACGGGACGAAGAACAAAGGGGCACGTCAGCAGGATATCTCTAGCTACAGGAATAGAGAGGGATAGGGAACCATTAGAGTCTCGGTAGTGGACGGAGTCCGTGTCGCCGCGTCCCCGGAAGGCGCGCGGCCAGGTGAACGCCATGTGCGGAGCGTCGGGGCCTCTCCATACGCGGGTGACGTCACGCTCTTAAGATCACCTGCCTTTGATGTTGCGCCCAGCGACGCGATATGAGAGCACCTCTTATCTGGGGATGTGCTCGAAGGTTTCCCTGTATGAGCGATGAGCCCCGCTGTGCACTCTGTGAACTCCTCAGGGATATGAGACTTCGTCATTTTTTTTTACCCCGCCGAATACGCGTCCTTTTGCTGGAAATGGAGTAAACAAGGATGGAAGATGGGCGCAAAATTGGCCTGTCGGAAGGACTCTGAATGAGCCATCGTGTCTTGAACCAAAGACGACTATTAGCTTTCCGAACTCTTAATGGGATCGTGTAGAGACACGTGTGGGCACTGGTGAGAAGGTAGGGAGGCATTTGCGACAGTTGGGTCCGTGCGAGAGATAAGCGCGCATTCACGACGTACTCAGGGCCACGGAAAGGACGCGCGAGAGAAATTAAATACCTGGAAGGATTCTAAAAAAAATTGTCTTTCCCTTGAGATTTATGAGAGAGTCAGCACAAAAGGGGTAACAGGATGAATTTTAATGTGCTATTAATTAATTTGGCAAGAAAAATCTTTATCTACGTCCAGAAAATTTCAAGATTAACCTTCATACGTAACTGAAAGTCCGAATCATAGAATTCACATGTTACTTCATTTTGTTTGCTATGCAAGTAACTTGAAAGCTTAAATGGGGTTTAATGGAAAAAATGGTCGATGGTAAAATTTTATTTATTTTAAATGATTTTAATGTCCCAACTTTAATTAAAATGCGTTGCCAACCAAAATATGATAATTATATAGCCATCAGCAACCGATCGTTTGAGCTTCATTTTCAAACGCTAGGACTAGAGGCTACGTACATTTTTTAGGTTTCATTTTCTATTCCTCGATCATTTCTAACGGTTCGCAGTCTATCTAAATGTTTCAATTTATTAGCCATGGATATTCTATCAAATTATTAGTTAGCTTCCCCGTTAATTAGTGCGCATTTTGGCGTAAACGATGCAAGGTAGGAAGACTCTTTGGATATATTCAGGAAGCGGTAATTGCCTTTCAGAAATACTAGACATTTTATCCAAGGCGAAGCAAGATAGGGCAAGGAAGACTGAGCGATCATACTTGTAGAAGTTATTTCGCGGTTTTAAAGGAGAGATTTGTCTGTAGATACAATTATTTTTATCAAATTCACACGTCTGTGTGTGCACGAAGTTAACTAGCGATATCGAAAAGGAGGTTAAGTGGAGCGTGTTCCACTTACGACACCTTAAGTGCAAGATACTATTCGAGGTGATAACCGCGTATATTCGAAATTGACTTTTCCATCCATCTCGCCGCGGCTGATGATATTTCATTACCCCAAAAGAGAGATCGGAACAAAGTCATCTACATCTGTTGCCAATATGCTGAAACATTAACGACATTAATTACAACGTGAGTGGGATAATTAGGGAAATGGTATTTTTTCGTCGGTAATCTACCAGTTAAGCTAGGTTTTTGATGAACGCAAGCTGCCAAACGGTACAGCGACAATTTCCCAACCTCTCCTAACAAAACACAACCTAACATCCTACTCTACAATAAGTCCCACTTCAATTCATCATAGTTTCTTCCTCCCTTGATTCCATCCAATATCGCTGTACTATTCCTTTCCTCCCCTTCCTCGCTTGCTTAAAATTCTCCCCTCTAATCAGTCTTCAACCTCAAATTTAACCAATCACAATGCTCTGTATTCATCTTTCCTGCCTCCTTTGGAATTTCCTTAACAATCCTATCTCCTCCATCATCATGCCTAGCCTCCATCATCCTCGTTTGTTTTCTTTTCCGTCAACTTCACCTTTTCCATCCTTCTCCACGCCCTTGTTTCAAAAGCCTCCAATCTGCGCCTATCATCCTGTTTCAATGACCATGTTTCCGCGCCGTTCAAAACTACGCTTCATATCAAGGTTTTGACGAGCATTTCCTTTAAATCTTTACTCAAGGTCCCTGTCATCAATTCCTCTTTGTGAAAGCTTCTTCGCATGTTGCAATTTTTATCCCCCATTACTCTGACCACTTTGGTCCAACACACTCCCGAGTTAGGTTAACTGTTGGACCTGCTCTAGTTTTCATCCCTCTTTTTTAATGTTAAGTAACTCAGCTTTTATCTTTCTGGAAAATCGCATAACCTCTGTAATTAGTCAATACGATCCATAAAAAAATAGTAATACTTGTATCTATCAATATATAAAAAAACTTTTAAATTATGTTTTGATAACTGAGTGATCTAAGCGAAGCATAAAAATGTTTCATAAAAGCGTTTTAAAATTCTGGGTTGATAGTGAAATTAAATCATCTAAACCATCTATTATCGACCTATAAATTAACCATAAGGAAATTTTCATTAGAATAGGGTTTAGGAAATCGAAAATACTATCTTGGACACCAGTCAATGAGTATAGAGTCGCGGACGAATGTTTTCTATCAAAGTGACATTTTTTATCCTTGATCAACATAAACTTTACAATGTTCCTGCTAGAGAAAAACGATTCTATACTACTTCACCTAGAGCTCATATTCTTCTCTTCATACGTTAGATCTTCCTGTAATTTTTGAACCTGTTTTTATCCATTATTACTTCAAGTGTTCATCATATTCAAATCATCATCATCATATTTATTCATCAAAATAATGCATCAAAGCAAACGCTCTCAATTTATACAAATGGCAGCTCTCGAAGGGTCACGATTTTTTTTCTCCTTTGAATTTTCTCCTGAAGCCAAACTCACAAGTCTTTAGAAATTTGGCTTTATCGAATCAAATGTTATTTACGATTTATATTTGCTATAGGAAGGAAAATTGAGAAAAAAATTCTACAATTATTCCTTACGGTTTTGTTCAATTGAAATTAATCGATAGATTACCATCACACAATAAATCCGACAATTGGTTTGACTGGAAACGACACCGCTCTAAATATTTTGTAATGATGTATAAGAAGAATGGAGACAACAATTAGTCAATTATTGATGGGAAAAATAAAAAATAAATACCATTTAAATGACATTTATTAATGTAAATGTTCGATTAAGCGTATTTCTTTGAAATTTATCCGTATAAAATTCGTAAAAAAATTAGCTATTTAAAGCTGCTCATGTACTTGATTGATGGATGACTAATAATGAGTATTCATAAACCGCATAGTTAGGATACTATTATGAAATAAGAGTAAACTCTAAGTTAGAATGTTGGGATAAAACGTAGAATTAAAGTATTCGAAAATAAAGTAGAACAATTAGAGATACGAAGGACTTTGAAAAGAAATTTTCGTAGAGAGAAGGATCAGTTTGCACTCGTATATTTCAGTTTAACACCTAAGATTAGATCTAATCACAATTCGTATAACTGCTGAATAACATCATTGAAGAGTAATTTATGTCTCTTGAATTGCCAAAATGCTCATAAATCACGTTAATGTACTAATCTTTTTTCAATATCGTGTTTATTAAGGCACGCCGTTCTATTTTCCTTTCGCTGTTATTGAATACGGCATGCCAGTCTTTGATGGTCGTTTCCAAATGTAATTCTTTTCATTTCAATATTGAATGGCATTCATATAGTCTTTTACGGTGAATTTTTCCAAGATATTCCATGTACTTACGCTTCCCCAACGTAAATTTTCTAACTGAACACTTAAAAATTAGAATGTAAGTAGAAGCAGACTGCTGATTAAAATTTTCTTTCATTATTGATTAAATGAACTAAAATCATCATCCATTTTTAGTCTCAGAGGAAGAAGTAATGTAGTGGGCTTAGTTCGAGCTTACTTTGGAAATGTATTTATATATTTTATATTCGATTCGTTTTTTAAATGTAAGATTTATCTTCGAGATTTAAAAATTGAAGTATACGTGAATGATTTTAATTTGATTTGTGCATAATTCGTAATAGAACTTATCAGTTGAGTAACTCTGTTATTTAGACATTCGAAACAGATGGTGTGGTTAAACACATCAAAAAAGTTGACGTCTCAACACATCAGCCATACAGCAATTATGTTCATATTTGTGCTGTAGAGATGCATACATTTTACGTAATATTAATAAATTAAGTATCAAAGAGGCTCAAAAACTACATCATATTGTTCAGTGACAATGGCCTATATTGTGAGACAACATTTCCTTTACTAATGTACTCGTGGTAAAATGTATTTTTGGGATTTTTGCATTATTAGTTTCATATTTATGACATAAATCTTCTCATCTCTATTCGCCTAGGTCAAGTGCCATATGTACACATCCGTGGCCACAAACGTTCATGGTATATTTTTATTTGTTGCATTGAAACAAAATATAGTAATTTTGAAATGCCATTATAGAGCTTTCAAAGCGCTACAAATTCACATTATTAGCTCCCTGGTAGTACATGTACGACTCCAAAAGCTGTCTTCACTTGCATTTGTTTTTAGAGTTAACACATAAAAATCAGTTTTATACTATGAACCTAATAATGATATGCTTTTCCCATACACGAAACGGACTCTCGTTCTTATATAATATAGTTGTGTTTCCGACGAAATAATCCGCTATCGTCGGCAGTTATCTTTAGTAAGATTGCGGCGCTCCATTCCATTATATTTCCAGGTAGTATCTTCATTTCCGTCCCTCCAAACCTTCATATCTCTCTTTATCTGGTTGATATATAGCTTTAGAGGCTGACTTACTGAGAGCGTGTACTTGCAACGATACTAATATGCTCAATTTAATTTCTTCCAAGATTGCGTTTCTTTTTTCCAGTAGATTGCCTTATCTACCCCATTCTGTCCATGTACTTCTACATTTTCTACTTTTTCTATTCTAAATCATTGTTTCATTGGGGGTGTGAAAAATCGACTATTTTATATTTTTACTGCCTGCATATTTTCATGCCCCTCGTGTCTCCCTCCATTAAAAATGTTTTAGTCTCGTTTAAATTAATATCTGGCGTGTATTTTCGTTTCCTTTCTCAAGGCTAGCCATTCCTCTTTCTTTACCAATATTGTTGTTCCATCAGCAAATTGTGGCCTGTTGATTGTTCTTTCTCGTGCAATGAATACTTGATTTTTATTTTTATCTCACTTGGAAAGCAGCGTTTTCAATATCAACAGAGAAGACACTTTGAGTGGTGAAAAGAAGCACCTTTGTCGTGGTTTATTCTTCATCCTTGTCTCTTGAATGGAAAGGCAGTATTTGTTCAATGCCTGCTATTCATGGAGCCTAAAAATATCTCTTCGTCCGCTGTGGAGCACTAGCACAGCCAAAACTCTTTTGAAGTCAACGCAATAAGTTGTTTATTCCAAAAAAACCGATGCAATAAAAATCTGCTTGCAGTCTCTTCTCTGAGAGAGTTTTTACGGGCACCGATCTTCCTGGGAAACTGCAGGCGGCAAAGGAAAGAAACTGGGGTCCAGGATCTGATATTTTAATTTTTCACTCTTATCATGCTCATTTTTTATCCCATCATTCTAAAAGTAATACTTGTAAAATATTTTTATGAATCGCATGAGGTCTAACTGTTCTACAATTGTCGTATGTTCCTGCCCGTTGCTTCTTGGATAACGGGGACATTAAAAAGTATTCCTAGAAGCTAATTGGCATTTTACCTGCCATGCGTGTCGTAGATTTATTTCGCTTTCTCAGGTTTTTTTATTCTGTTCATGGTCTACTTTCCCTTATGTTTTATTGTGGTTGTAGTTCTGAGGGCGTTTCAATATATTTATAACCTTGTATTTACGAAAACCCTACATCGCAATATCAAATTATGATTTGTAGAGTTATATAGAGGACTCATTTTTGTCTCCATCATCAAATGCATCAATATAGAGTATTCTTCTATGCTATTCCAAAGTCATTTTTTCCCAGGGATCCGGTCTTTCGTCTCTCTTCTCCCTTTTTCCCTCGTTTCTCATGAAGATATCTCCCTTAGCACTCCGAATAGCAATGCATTTTGTATGATGTTCGCCGAAGTGACCTCTCACATTTCGTAGGCTGCTTCATCTTTCCTTGTAACACAATGTCTTTAATTCATTCGCATATACTTCCTCCATTCTTCTTCTTCCTATGCGGCTAATATACATGCATATTTATTGTATATTTCTGCTGAAAATTCTTTCTGTCATGTAATTTTTAATTTATATTTTCGTTTAATAAACACAACGTATTTTCTTTGATGTCTCATTTTTACTCGTTTTCTTTCGTATTTCCCACTTTCCCTTCCGCGCCTCACAGTATTAATATATTTCATTTCTTACAATCTGCCCTCAATGTTACTTGCCATTTGAATGCCATAAATGGCCATTCATCACCCTTTGGAAGAGTAACCTATATTCTTAGTCATTTAATTATTCCACCTAGCCGCACATTCTTCATTGATTTTCTCTGTTTTCAAATGTAAGTCAAGACCCCATCACTACCAAATTTTAATCTTTGTCGATTTTCATATCTAATTAGCTCTTACGGTCTTTAATTTGCTTTCGAAATCTGTTGAACCAAAATGCGATAATTTTTTATCTATTTCTGGTATCTTTTTTTCCTGGATTTCTCCGCGTGTGCTATCTTTGACGTTGGTTTCCAGAAATGTGTTTGATTCTAAAAGGTCATATTAGATCGTAATTCATGAGATCCTCTTTCGCTTCATTTATTCAATCCATGGTTATCAACCATCTCCCCTTCTTGTCCCTCCGCGATAACTGCTTTCCAATCTTTAAGAATCATTAAGTCATTTTCTCCATTAAAGTTCTTCACCATCTTGGCCACGAGTTAGATTTCGTTATCTGCATGATGACATTTCTTCTCTTCGTATTCCAGACCTCCTCCGTAGTAGTATGATTACCACTATTGCATTGCAATGTAAATCTCCAGTGTAAGTAATACGTAGTTGTTGTTGCAAAAAAGTTACATGTCTTGAATCATATCTAACAGTATCACTTACCTCTGGGGTACTTGGGCCATTCTTCCCATTTCCCCTTTTCCCACTTTCCCATTTTCATTTTTTTTCGGTCGTCCATTTAAATGATCTGGCATTCCACGAATGGCTGAGACTGTTATTGAACACGCATGCCTGATCACGAGTGACTGATGAACACTCTCGACTGTTACCGAACGGAAATATGGTTGACATTCTAGTTTACATCCGGAATATTGTAATATAGAGCTTTGTGTCTTGTTTGAAAGTGAAACCTAAAAATTTGAAGCTTCTCCCATCGATTTATACATTTCAGTACAACAGCTTTTGAACGAGGATGAAAAGTGAAAAATGTTTCCCTATGATGAAAAATGTAAGTTTTTATAATGAGCCTGCATCTTATTATTCAGCCTCTTTGGGTTCATCTATAGATGGAATGCATGTAAAGCCTTAATTTTATTCACTTAGATATCCCGCGAAAATTTCAAGTACGAAAACCATTTACGTGCAGTATTATTATGATTGAATATATATTGTAAGTCGTGTATGGTATATTGGGTTTTGAGACTAGCAGACATCCAAAGAAATGTTTAGGAATATTAATGGGTTATTCTGATCACTATTCATAGTGAACTTTTTAAAATAAAAATCTTGTTACGACCTTACCTATTTTGTCATAATTCATTTTGACTTTCACAGAATTTAAAGAAACGAATGAATTCATTTCAGCGGTGGAGCAACCAACCTAATAGAGACATTATACCAAGAAAATATTAATGACCAAAACTAAAAATCAAAAGTTTACAATAACGAATCATGAGCATTTTTTATACCTATTTACAGTATTACCAACCTTGCCATTTGTCTTGTTTTACAGTCATATTGAATACCGGAGGAGGGTGCAAATTTCTCTAAAATTTTGGTGAAATTTCTTATAAACATTCTTACGCAAATAGAGAACGTGGACACCGCATATTTTAAAAATGGCTTACTTCATATAAAAAAAATTGCTTGTCGGGGGTGATATCGGGGCTAGGTGACGTTTTTGTAAAGCAGAATGGGTTTATAGTAAATGGAACTGAACAAAAATTGTCTGGAAAACGAAGCACTAAGCAAGCAAACTTTTTAAGTGGGGGTTGTTTTACCTTTAGAACGCCTCAGAATTCGATTGGTGGAATTGATCGAGTCTATAAATACAAAATGAAAATAAAACGAAGTTCAGAGGAAAACGAAGTGCAAAGTTTTGAGACTGCCGGTTTAGAGGGAGGAAGGAAGCAGACTGGCTCTTTTCATGGAAATGCAACTGCCGCTACTCGGATGGGGATCGTCCTTCATTGAATCAAGGGGAAACGCGGATCAATGGAATTCGCACGGTCACTTGGGTCCGCAAAATGTGCGAACCGGGCGTGGTTGGGATAGGACTGAATGGATTCAGGATCCGGAAGAATGTAAACAGAATTAATTTCATCGGGTTTAATTTACATGGCGTCCCCCAAACCAGCTACAAGAAGATTTGATTTTTTTAATTCACAACTGTTTCGACAAGTTGTCATCTTTCCTGTTTTTTGGCAAACATTTGTATCAGATTAATTAAAATGTTTGTGTTCTCCATCACGAAGTAAAATAGAAAATACGTAGCCAGGCATTTAACAACCTGCCGCATTGATACGGAGAGTGGGTTTAAGTAACTGTGAGTGACTTCCCAATCAATAAAAAACGATATTTACTGGTGGTATGATAGCCTAGTTAGTGCTAGATATAGGATCCCGGGTTTAAATCCAAACCAATACTGTCGGATAACCCCATCTAAAATAAACATTTCTGATTAACAGTATTCCGTGGAATACCAAGGTGACAGATGTAAGGTATTTCTCTCCTGAATTGAATGGTCGGATTTAACGCAACTAATGACTTAGTTCGAGGTGACCTTTAACCTTTCGTATAAAAATTCAGTTTGGTGACTCTGCTTTTTTTAAATTTCATTTTTACCCTTCACGTGAAATAAAACATATTTTGCTGATATCGATGGAAATTTTAGCATTTTATTCGCGAACAGAATTTTAGTCTTAGTTTAACCGAGGGGAAAATTTATTCTCGAACCTGCAAAATCCAGCTGATAGGATATTTGGAGCGCATAATTTTGGACATTATTGTCCGTACCGGCACGAGTGGGGAATGGAGGCGGAGTCGAGATGAATACGCTAAAAGAAGATTTCCCTGGCTATTCCCGTTTCACTCTCCAGATTCACTTTTCCTTCTCTCTCCACCCTCCAACGTTTTCATAATCCAAAATCCATTTCCGTGCGAAATTTCCTAATTCGTCGGGCCATCGTATTCCGAAAGCCTCGGGAGTTCGATAGGGGTTGAGTAGGATGTATGGAAAATAGTATGAAGATGCACGATATTTTTAGGAGTAAGCAATCTCTATACTGAGGCTCACGGGGCAAAATGAGACCAGCAGCTTGTTTGGAGTCCCGTTGGCATTTTCATGCAACGGGGAAGAATTTATTATAGCTAAAACGTTCACCCTTTGCGATCAATATAGTGCTTCCTCCATTGTATAAGTTGAAGCATGCTCGACTTCTCTCTCCTTCTGCTGGCCTGTCAGATACGGCTAATAAAATTTTGATCCCGTTGGCCTCTCGATGAGAAAAATGACGAGTCGGAGTGTATCTCAACGAATATCTTGAGTTATTGCTCTTGCGGTGCGGGTTTTTTTTGTAACCAACTCACGTTAATGTGAATTTTCCACCGTTTGGGTTTAACGGTCCTATGCTATGGATTTTTTTTCGGCTTAGTTTCCTAGTTTGTATATTTATCCTTCGTTTATTTAAAATACTCCTGATCTCTTACTAAATAGTCAAATTTTTCTTAAACGATATTACTTTGTTAATATACCTCCATATTGAATGTTACTTTTTCACAACATAAAAAAAGGAACGAAAGTTGAAGGCAAGAAATAATTTACTCGATAACGTTAACATGTTGTCATTTTAGTGTTATTCAGGAATTAATCAACAAATGAAATTATTGGTTGCCAACGAATGAAACTAATCCAGGAGTCCACATTATCAAGCTGTAGGAGCGTTAAAGAGACAAATGGTGCATTTGAGATCCTGTTTTCAATATATTGGCGGAACCGTTCATTTGATTGGCACTTGTATTAACGGAGCTACCGCATCGTATCCACAAAAATCTGCTCGCTCTTCACCAGATCCCGACTGCCCTACCCATGGACGAAAGTAGAACAGGAGAACAGTCATTTATCACCGTAAACAAGCATCAAGTCCCATGAGCACGAAAGGAAAATAAATGGTTTTATCTAGAATAAAAATTGAATATTACAATACCAAGAACAATGATATCCAAAAATGAACATTAGATTCCCAATTCGTTAATTTCACCAAATGTTTTTCTTAGGTTAGCATTGACTTTACTCCTGGAATTAAATCGAAACCACACGACGCACACATTGAGTACAATGATTGGGATGGCTTAGGATTTTTATGGCAATTGGAGTAGTATTGGCCCTACCTTTGGGAAACACTCGTTAGGACCCGCGCTGAGACTATAGTTGCTGGTTTTGAATATCTGTGGCACGTTTTCTGTCGCAAGTACTTTGCTGTGAAATATACCGATAGCCTTAGTCAAGTTTCATACCCTTGGTAATATGCCTTTGCAACGATGAACGGCAGTAAATGGAAGCTCGTTTTCCGGGTCGATGGATTACTATATAGATGCTGCAAATCTCTAAGCTACCAAGCTCGCCATATTCCGTCGAACTCCTTTCCATCGTAAAAAAAACAAGATGCTCACCTCCCATTTGCCATTGAAAAGTGGCGTGGCAGAGAAGAGGTATCTCCGTTCCAGAAAAAAATTCCTTCTAAATAAAATGAATCTGGTAGGAGATTGATTACATCCTAGCTATCAGTGGAATGGATTCCGTGTAAGGAAAGAAGCCTCATTGATATCAAGTGGTAGCTAATGGGAAAGCAAAGATATGTAGAATCTGAATTACTTCTGGTGGTTTTGCACTGTGAACTATGTCGTGTATATATGCATGGCTTCCGATAAACTTTCAATGTCGTACTTGTGGCGGCCACTGTATTCAGAAAAAATGTACGCTTCATTGATATCCGACATTATTAAGTCCAAACACTCATGCTAATAAGAGTCACTATTTTCGAACCAGCTAAACACAAATTCAGTGATTCTCATTGCATTAGATGTAGAATTCTACTTTAGTCTCACCATATTTAGATGGTTAATGAATATTTCTTCTCACTCGATGATACGTTATAACTAAAATGTTCATCGAGCACAAACGTTTTCATGGTATCCTTGTGTGAGCATCTTCATTTAAAAAAATAAGCCACAATTAGTGGTTGAAAAAATATTTTTCCAAGTCATTTTCACGAACTTCCTATACTTGAGCGTTTCTCACGATACATTAAGACTCAAGAATTAAATGAAAGAGCATTATTCGATTGTGCACCAAACAATATGGCGGCCTAGTCTAGTCTAGTCTATCTAGCCCAGTGCCGTAAGCTTTTGGAGCAATAATCTCAAAGGAAGACGAAGCGATACTCTTGACACAATCCATCCAAAATTCGATGCCGGATGTCATCGAGTGGAAAATATATCTGCGCCGCCGTTTCGAATGTTTCGGCACCAATCGATTTCAGCGAAAAGAAATGGATGAATCGCTCTTTTGCCTTTTTTTTATCTAGGTAACGGAAGACACTTGCACAAACATCTGCCATCATTTTCATCCTCATTGCAATCGACGTCTCTCGAGTTTTTTTGTACCTTTTTCGTCTAATAATGGTACTGGTACAATATTTTACGCTGTCATCCTGTGCACCGGGACATTTGGCTTCCGTGTGTACTCGTTTTTTTGGTGATTTGTTGCAATTTTTCAGTGTGCATTTGAGGGAGAAAAATTATAAATCTCATTTTTTGGCGTGACACAGCATAGTACCCCATTTTATTCCAATCCATGCGTATACTTGAAATTATGTCATTTTCGTGCTGTTGCGGTCAAACTTCGTTGTTGCCTCTTTCACTCGTGTTTCCACTTAGCCATTTTACTTCCTTCTGAAGGTCACAATGACGTCGGTTTGTCTCATTCTTTCCTTTGCTATAGAAAATTTTATAATAATGCCACATTTACGTTCTTAGCGAAAAAAAGCACTTACACTTACGAAACATCTATTTATTCAACAAAACGTGTAAAATTTCGTCGATTACACTATATTTATTAACAAAGTAAATGTTTCAATTCCACTAAATTTTAGTTCCAATAAATTGTTCGACAGCTATATATGTTGCAATGAAAACCATTGAAGTCGTTTCATTTTGATTATGAAATAGTGTATATTTTTAGTATGAGCAAAGGTCTTTTTCGAGAAGGCATACATTTTACTCATTGTATTCACTGCTTCATGCACGAATATAGACTGAAAGCATGCCTAATGTCTATATACACAATTTCTTGAGAGTTCAAATAATCTTAAGCGTAGAAGGAGCTCTAATGTCCATCAGAAGTCACAGAGAAGGATTCTATGGAAGTGTTTAATGAAAGACTATCCATGTGGACCTTATTTCCAATTAAATCCTTTCATTTTCTAGATTATCAAAAGGTTGCCGTCCTCAATATAGGATCATAAATTAATTGGGGTCCATAAATATCCATATTCAACTGACCGTTTAACGTTTGGGTGATCGCGACCACCATGATGATGCGAAGTATACAGCCATTGGCAGATAAAATGTGAGATTTCTGAGGCAATAATGGTTCCTGAAAACTATTCGAAAATACGAAGATAGAGAAACTTTTCCCTACAGTGAAAAATTGACCATCCATTTCTCTTTAAGTTTTGTGCTTCCTTTTTTCTCCTCAATGGGCACTTAAAATATACGCCCGTAAAAGATATATAAATTGTTTCTCCCCCACATTTTTGAAAGAAATCCCAACGTTGACCTTTCTCGAGATTTTAATTTAGCTCCGTGTCCGCGATATTCCAATAATTCCCTCGCAAAATCCCACGATTTCAGTGGTACAATTTTTCTCTCACGATAAAAGGGCAATCAAAAACATCAGAAAAGCATCTGCCGTTTATGGATTAAAGGAACTCGGTGGTCCTCTCTGGGATTTTCGATATCGGAAGGACGGGGAGTTGGGAGGTTGGGAAGGGGTGCCGGGAGGAACGCGCACTCCGTCGGGGGCGGGGGAGATAGCGGGAGGGAGCACTGGAAGGGGGGAGGGAATTTCCCATGAACAGACTCGAGATCCGTGGGAAAATGCCGTACACTTGCACCTAATGCCCTAGTCCAGGCGACTATTTAAGTTGCGCGAGTCTTTGTGAGAACCACGATAAGCTAATTATTTCATAAACTTAAAAAACTCAGGGTTTTTGAATTATGATTGAGATTTTGATTTTCCTTGTATCGTTGTATATTATTTATCTAACAACTTCAGGCATAAGCGTGCCTAGCAAACCTTTGGATGGATAAATTCAAGGATTTCAAACTCATAGGATTTTTTTTCTCACTCTACAGCAGTTATCATTCGCAGTAACCTTTTTGTGCTTTGCATATATGTCAAACCATGCTAAATCCACTCATTGATTCAATATAATTATTAATTAATGAATGAGAATGTGATAATCGAGTCGCTTGTGATCCCATGTCAAATATCAACATTACATATACATGATGTTGGTTTATAGCTCCAAGCTCATAATAATTTTAACTTTTTGTAGTTTTACGTAATCCTTCAGTCTGGGCCATCGAACTTTAACATCATAAATATTTCCTGAAGTAATGAGTACTCTGAAAATCTTTCTTCTGAGAAAAAGCCGATTGAGGAACCAAAATATTAAGGGACAAAAATGAACTCTCGAATATTCCAAGGAAATAATAATTCCATTTTTTGTCGATACTGAATCTCATCAAAAGTCTCTGCGTAAAAGTTACATTTTAAAAACGTTAAACCCTGTATTGTTTCGGGCAAAATTGGGACTAATGGCAAGCGCATAACGGCGTTCGTTGAACCCCTCCAGACCTAATACTTCCCGAGATATTGGTAGAGTTTTGGTCGTCGAATCCATTGCCCCCCCGGTCGCAGTAATGGTAATAACAGTAATTAGGGCGGGCGGCCAAAAACAGGTCATTTACGCCTGCCAAGTATCGAACAACCCATCTATTAAGAATGGGTAAACATATATAATTTAACACACCGTCCTCCTATTTGAAATGAGGGGGTATTTAGTTATCGGTGGGCTTGTTTGTTTAAGGTGAAAGGGAGGGGTAAAAGCACACGAGGACGGTTAACGAATGGCACCCTGAAGTCATACGACTTTAAGTCCCATCCGGCGTGCTAAATGTTGCAACTGATTTTCTCTCCATTGATCCCAAGGATCAGTATATTAATAAAAAAATGTCACCAACAAGATATCAACACGGACCCGCGAGTTGGGAAGCTAGTACTCAAAATGCCACACCAACTGCAATCCCATTCCCCCCCCCCCCTCACTTCGTAGTTTTTTCCTTTCGCGGTCTTATCATAGGCTCTTAGTTCGCAATTCTCCAAAACTGTGGCAATCTCCCTGGAAGTATTTTCTCTGAATGTGATTCAACGAAAGATCTTATCCCCTCTAGATTTACTTTCTCAAAAAGTAACATTGAGTATCCAAATTTTTAAACGTAACTTTATCTCATTCGGATTGGATATATAAGTTCGGATTGTTATTTCAAGGCTTTCCATCTTCTAACTATGTGCATTCCTTTGGTGGTTTATTTATTTGATAGCAGTATTAAAACGTCTTTGTTGAGTAGGAAATATTGAGGTGTTAAGGTTTGGTAGTTCAGTCGACAGAGTAGTTTTATTATTGATCATGTTAAACTCACAAAACACCAAAAGACAATATATTTCCTAATTTATTTTTTTCCACTGCCCTTACATTTCACGAAAAAATGAATTGAACTTGTATAGTTGCTCACCCACCACACTGGAAAAGTATTTTTTACAGGAGATATGAAAAAACTCGTAACTCTGGTTACTGTAATATGATTTGAAACCCATATGCCCATTTTTGTTTTGAAAAAGACGCGACAGTTTTTTTTCACTAGAATTTTTTCACAGTCTAAGTAGAAAATATGGCCTCTATGAAATATTTCTAATTATATTTTTTGAAAAATGTGAATTTATTATATTTCGTAGCAAGTGTGAATGTTGTCATTTTTCTTCGAAGCATCAAAGTAAGTCATCTCATCGTGTCAAGTTTGAAATAATTGTTTTGGAAATCAATTCATTGTGATTGATTCGGCAATGAATCTCTTTATTCATTTCCGGAACCTTTTGATCGAAGGAAAAATAAAAGTAATCCAATTGTTTCAAGTCCTATTTTTCATTCCGTTTCACTGTTTTTTTCCTCCACTCCTGGAGGGAGATTTTTCGATCAGCCGGAGTTCCTTCTTCCTTTCGTCATCGAGGAAAATGAGATTTGTTTGGCGCATTGCATTTCCTGTCGAAGTGCTTGACATGGCAGAGACAAAAGGAGGAAAATTTTCATTGTCATCCTCGCGGAGAGGGAGGGGAGAATCGGGCCCTCGAGAGCGCAATCTCGCCTCTGTGTGTTCGTTAACCCCCCTCCCCCTCCTTCCCAAGCCGATTCCGAAATTGTCCGACGGCGAGGCCGTTTCATTTGGTCAAGGGAGATCCTCTCTCTCTCTCTGCCTCCTCACACACCCCTAAACTCTCCCTCGCGTCCAGACGATCCCCTCCCAAACACACACATACCCTTACACACACACATTCACTCGCACCCTAATGCCACTCTCCCACATATTCCCTAAACCCCTCACATCACGACCATCCCAAGCCACTCCCACAGCCACGAAATGGGAACCTTCCTCCTCCTGATCTCGCGGAGGGGCATCGCTTCTAATCGGATACTGATGGCGTTAAATCTCAATAACCCTTTCGCCCCGCTCACGGAATGGGCAGCCGATTAGGCAAAGTCGCAACGGCTACTGCTGGATCGTGAGAGGAATATGTCTTCCCGGAGATTTCTCCCTCAATTTCTCTCCCCACTTCTTTCTCCCTCTCTTGAACCCCCGCGTCCGGAGGTATTTCGGAGAAGTAGAGATAGAAAGAGAGAGAGAGAGAGAGAGGAAGAAGCATTTACTCACCTTGCTCGGGAATGTGGTGTGCGTGAGGGATTTGGTCGTTTCAGCCTCGAGATTCGTCCCGGAGCGTGAAAGCGGATTTCGTGGAGCACGTCCGGGAGGGGGCGTCCATAAATGGAGTCGTCACAATTATGGTCATTCGGGGGCACCCATTCCACTGTCCACCTCCTCAGTCGCCTTCGGTGATGTTTGCCTTAAATCCTCTCCTACCCTTATAGAATATTCCATACAATGGCGTCTTCGTGGAGCGAGGTCGTCTCCTAAACCTTAATACTCCACCCTCTGAGAACCCCCCCCCCTCAGAAGTAAATTACGTGGATTCCTAGGAATCCAGTCTTTAATGCCTCGAGTATCTACCGGAATACCTCATCTCTAAGGCTTGTACTGGGAATCCTAACTATTATTTAGGTCAATGGATTCCCAGATCTCATTTTATAAGTTTTGAAAGCCCAAATGGTCCATCGGCTGAAAAATATCTTTGGTAGAAGGAAACTGGGGTGACATAGGGTGAATGATTTATTCACCTAAGACTCTTTGAATTTATTTACCTGTTTCATGAAGTAATTTGAAAAATTCGAATGGAGAATAGATCAAAAATTCTCGGTACTTGATAAGTTTCACAATGCAAATCATTTTGCCGTAATTGGATTATCTTGAGTTCCCGTGATGGAGCGCTTGAAGGTCTCCAATTCTTAATAGCGCCTAAGCATTCTGTAATTAAGCCGTCGAACCGTCCTACGCCCTGAATGGTAATGAAGTAGACCGTATGGTGAGGCACTTGCTCCGATGGGGATAGGATGAGTTAGGGTAGATTTTTGAGAAAGAAAGAAAGGTGTAAGGAAACTTGTGATTGGGTGTATGTAATGTTCTCTAACAGGGGATCATCAAGGTCCATAGTTTTACATCTCTCTCGATGGACGGATTGCCAAACCTTAAGTCTTTCTGAATGGCAACGAAGTACGGAGATCGGATACGAATCGCGTTGTCCAATAAAGAAATACATCCGTTAGAATCCGAAAACGTGTCCTCAACTAGTTAGTCACAGCACCAGTTCGATTACCTTTCACCTTGGTATCACTCTCTCTCTTTGACGAAACATTTACCTAGGGGCGTGTCTCGATCATCATCCAACTCAAACGGTATGGTGTGGTTCAGATCCGTGCGTGTCACGCGGCGCTTTGCTTTATATATGTACTCGTATGTATATAAATGTCTCCCCAACCCGGAGGACAGCTTCGGCGCGGGGAGAAATTGAGGCGACCGGCTCCTCGATGGCATTTCACTCCCGTTTCGTTTCCGGCCGAGAATTTATCGACGAAGAAAATAATATCCGCTCAGAGCGAGTCGAGGAAAATTTATTTCCCCGTCGGACCATTAGTCTATAAACCCTCGCGTACATGAAGATGCTGCCCGTTCCCTGCGCGGGATCGAAGCTGCCGTGAAGTGAGTGCCCTCGCTCAACTTCCTTTATGATCGCACCATAAACTTAAACGCTGAATTTCGTGCACTCATTTCTAATGTAGTAGTCCTCGATAATGTTTGCAGTCCTGCGTTGATTTGAGAATTTCACTCCAGGAATTAAATGGGTCGGAAGCGGGATTTTATGGACGGGGTGATTTGAGTTGGCGGAGGCCTGAATCATCTTCCGCTGGATGTGGTTCTGAAGGGAAGAGAGACTCGGAAAAATTGGTTCTACCGGAATTAAAGCCCTGCTATATCAAGAAATGAAATTACTTCGTTGCGTTTGAGGCGCTACATACCATGTGGTGTCGGTAAATATAATCTTTTATATCGATATTAAATGTTTTTGAACTCCAATACCGTTGATCATTTTGAGTCAATGGTATTTTTTGAGTGATTTTGGATCAGGACAAGAAGTAATTGTGAGCCCGAGGGCATCCATGACAAATCTAGTTAAGTTCACTTGTGCTCCGAAAGATCTGATATAATTGAATTTCCCGAGTTCGATATTTTTTTCCGATCCAATTCGACCATGATGGGCCTCAGGAGTCCCTCTTTTTCGAGGCGTTTCGTTAATTCTATTGATTTCTTTTGATTTATTAGTTTCGTTAGAGAAAACGGATAGGCAGAATAACGTGCTAGATATATAATTTATGAATTTAGTGCTGAGTGCGTACATAGCATTTCTTTTGTTTTTGTATTGCATTTACTTTGACGGTTTGCATTATATTTATTCTCATCGTGTAAATGGTGAGTTCTAGATTTCCTCACCTGATAGTTTATTTTTGAGATTGCTAAATTGGCGAGTTTTAATTTCACTAAGTAACAGGCTGTTGGTGCCACGATTTTGAATGTGCCTACATGCATTGTATATATAATGACCTAACGGGGATATTTTACCTAATACAAGTGATGTGTGTGATACTCGATGTAGCTACTAGCAAGGATTATTATTTTAAGCAGATGAAATCATATAGCTGGAAAAGCAAATATTAATTCATTCGAAAAAATTGTTTTTCCATGCCTCTAGGAGGCTACATTCCAAAACATGCAATTTCAGGCATGAGATAAATTTTCACACATTACGAATAGGTCAGCGAAAGATTAAATGCGGAACGAGAGGTCTTTTGGAGAAATAAAGTAGTTATTAAATTTCCTCGGAGAGTTAACTATGCTAGATTGAGGCTTTTGGTGGCTTTGTAACTTTAATGAGAAATCTCATAGCGTTGGAGTATTTATACAATTGAAAAATATGAACGAAAATGGGTTCATGTATCGACGATTTAAAAGCATATGTTCTTCAACACGTGGGTAGAACGCTGAGGTTATTTTATTTATATTTTGAATAATTTTTAATATTTTACTAATAAATATAAATATATATGTATGTATTTATAATATATATAATTATATGCAGAAATAAATAAACATATATATATATATATATATATATATAATATTTGGACGATACAATAGAACCCAAATAGTTATACTATTTGTGTTCTATTGTGATGAAGAAGGCCGCCAAGGACGGCACAATAGTAACACTTAAAAGGACACTCACATTGTAAATTGTTTAAGCTTTCAGAAGGCCAAAAGCTTAAACAATTTACAATGTGTGTGTCCTTTTAAGTGTTACTATTTTATTTGTGTAATATTGTGCCGTCCAAATATTATACTTCTCGTGTTCCTATATAATCTCTATATATATATATATATGTATATATATATATATATATATATATATATATATATATATATATATATATATATATATATATCATAAACACAGTAATCAACCCGAAGGTCGGTTTAGTATATATATATATATATAATATATACTCATATAAATGTATATATACGTATTATGTTGATATTGATTATTTACACACAGGTAAAACTTCTTTATTATAACAGAGACTACTATGAAAAATTCACATTATTAAAATGATGAACTTATGGCCCTTAATTAGCGGAAGAATAAAGGTACTGTTATTTTACGAAGGGACATGTAGTGGGGAGAAGTAAGAGCAAGAAAAGAGAAGGGGACGGTGAAGGGGAAGGGATTAGGAGGGGTCTAAGTATGTGGTGTGTTTATATACTATATACGTATATGTACACACACACATTCATAACCATATACGCATACTGGTACATTTATGACATTCATGCAGTCATAGGTTATTCCAGGATTTACCTTTGCCTGAGGACTTATGTTTAAAATGCAGGAAGTTTACTCTCTTTTGCTTTGTAGATGCCAGCAATTACTCTAGGCGTGTTTGCTTTAACTAGAGCATAGAGTAGAATTCCTGTCCCTTTGCAGCACAATCACGTGATCGCATCTGCTATGCTTCGAGCATCGCATTATACGGAGGACGAATGCAGCTCGAGCTGTATGTCTCAGGTTTCTTGCAAGATACTCTCGAGGCACATTTATGTCGTAAATAGTTTTACGCTCATCGAATTCAAGCTTTCCGAAACATACCCATTGAATTATCAGGATGCAAGTATTTGTAACTCGCTTTACTTTTTGTTGTACTTCCCAATGCTTGCATTTCCTCCCGTGAATGATAATTTATTTTTCTTGCCCACGGGGCCTTCTCTATTGTTCCCGATGTAATTTCCTTTCAGCACCACTGGGTGCATGATTCAGAATGATGGTTGGTCTCTTAATAAAAGTGCTCTTAAATAAAAAGGGTAGGGGGCATAAGCCCCCGCCCCCTTGGGCTCCGGATTGGCTTTGAATCCGCCTCCAACGGCTGAAGTCTGCTCGGGTAGAAATGCACATTAAAATTCATTTGCATTCTCGCAGAATTATAGAAGAATTCTCTCCGCTCCATCCCCTAAGGCGATTTTCTCGTTCGCCTGGGGGGTGCGGGGTGAGAATCCGATTGACATACACAAACACACACACCTACACACCAGCACCATTTGCACTCGAAGAACAAAACACATGCTCACGCTCCTCTCTCAAACACCTGGAGTGGTGCGCACCCACTCTAGCTACTGCTCTTCCCTCCTTTCCCCCACCCTTTCCACTTTATCCCCTCCGTAAACGGTTTTTCCCACCCTTTTTCCCACCGCGAGGTTCCCTATTCCCTCCATTCTAGGTCCCATTCGTATTTCTCCATTCCCCTACCCCCCTGCGGGCTCCTTTTATCACCTCCCTCGAACGCACACGAAAACAAGAAACGCGTCAACGGTTTAAACCCTCGAGACAAGTCTTTTTCCTCAAGCGGGAAAGGGAAAATTTTGGGCGTTTGAGCACTCACGAGTCGGTTTTTGCTCACTTCCCTCCTCCCCTCCATTAACTTCCCCCCCTCCACCCCAATCCCCCCCTCCGAGCGAAATCCGCCATTCTTCGGGTCCAAACGAATGGGGAAGACGCAGCCGTCCCCTGACTGGCGTTTCCTCGAGGATGTTAATTAACGAGAAATATTTAATTACCCGAGGAAAGCTGGAGAAAATAACCGCCGTCTCGCTCACGCGCCCGCCGCCGCCTCGGCGCTCGCGCCCCCCTCGGGAACAATTCCCCGGGAGGCAAGGAAACAAACGGTGCGCTCACACTCCCTCGCGCCCATGCCACGCGAGATCCCGTCCCATCTTCCGTGGATCACGCGCGTGGCGAGAGAGACGGGGGCTGGGTGGGAGAGGAAGTCGGGGGAGTGGAGGGAGAGGGAGGGCTGGCGCCCGGACGCCGCCGGGGGCTTCGAGGCGGAGGAGGAAAGGAGCCATTCATTAGACCGGCGAACGAAAATTGACGGTTCAATTTTTAACGTCCTCCTTCTTCTCGTTTCTTTCGATCCCGGCGGCAGCGTTGCGTTCGCGACTAATTTCGCGAGCTTAAATTATGCGACGCGAAGTGCGCGTTGCGTTCTGGAGATCATTTTTTTTAATCCGAGGGTAAAGGCCATCCCCAAATTATCAAAAACTTCTTTTCGTGTGCCCAAAAGACATTTTCGTATCCCTTCCTCGTTTTACCGTTGTCTTCGATGTGCGTCTCAACGACGCTCCTTAACGCAAGTTCAGACGCACCGCGTGTTGTGACGACTCGCACGTACGTCGTCATCTGAAGACATACATGATCGAATGAGATGTTGCGGTCGGAGATTCGTGTGCTTAAAGCGATGGGCCTCCTTTTCCAGCGCGGCAACGTAGCCATCCGATGTGCGGAATACGGGAAAAGTGCCATGTTCTGCACCTAGACGTGGGCATTAAAAATTGAAGCAAGGGCAATGGGTTCAATTTTTAATGGTACGTGATAGGACAAACCGCTGCGTGCAAATGTAGGAGTACCAATCTGCGCCGAGACTCCCATGTTGAAGAGCATCGAGGGGCGATCAATTCCAGTGACATCTAATAAAGAATTTATGTTTCACATTCCACAACACAAGAGGTAGTAGTGGTTTTGGACGTAGCGACGGAGAGTTAGAGGAGAGCACGTCAATGTAAAAGAAGTCGGGGAAGGTTTTTTTTCCATTGAAATAGCAAAGCTTTTTCCCTCCAACTCAATACTATTTCCTCTTTCGTATGCTCGTGATGTGAAGGGAATGGTACGTATTTGCTCTCTCTGGGGTAATTACGTTTTCATAAATGAAATGAAATGTGGGACAGGAGCGTCATGATGCATCAGTGATATCTCCCGGCTGACGACGAATAATGTTATTTAGTCAGAGATTGTAGACGGAAGGAAGCATGGAGTTGGCTGTCCGCCTGCTCCTTCTTAGAGATTGAGGGCATCACATTTATTTCAAGGAATATCCAATAAGGTTGGAACCCCTCCCATGTTCCACAATACATACCCGAGAAAATGTTTCCCCAGTTAAGATTTTATGACTTGTCCGTCAAAGTTCAAACAGCCAAATCATAGAGACCCACGTATAACAATGCTTGGTGACAATCGAAGGAATGATATTAGGCTATACTCCTTTCCATCGCAAAAATAGAGCAAGCTTTAGAAATAATCCATTTCGTAATGAATTATCCTGAGACGAGCCCGCGTATTTTTCTTTTCAACATTATTTGATGTGATAGATCAAATGGAACACCATACATTAAATATGAAACTGATGGAGAAATGTACTTGAGGGGAATATGAGTGATATTTTTACAAGATTTATTTAGATAGGAATGGTCATGAACCGTTCTAGGTGTTCTGGAATTGTCTCAAAGAGCTACCTATGCACTTCATATATGTATTTTGAAAAAAGATAGAGTTGCGAATATAGTGTCATCAAGTTGGCTTGAAGGTAGCTTGAAAATTTAAATATTAGATGGAAATGAGCATTCGAGTTTTTAAAATTCAGTGTCTGCGTATTGCACCGGTAACTGTCAAATAGGTACTCAATACTTTGGGAGAGCTGTGAAAATTAATTGAACAACGTAATCTAAATCTAAAAATATTGATATAATTAAATTTTACATTGATTATGGGTGACTTTAATTTAATCGATATCTCATTGAACATGAAGATTTATTTCGCCATTTCGCAAAATACACGGCATAAATGAAACTGTTATTTAAAGTCTACAGGGGCATTAATCCTTAGTGCATTGTGATATAACGAAAACCGGGTTTTTAACATTGTAATGGTGCAGTCTAGCCGCCATTAATGCTGCATTTTCGGTCTTCCCTCCGCTGTTGAATAGGACGATGAAAATTTATCGCTAATTGTCGTAATTTCGGCGGTATTTGGTCGACTAATTTGTCCCTTGTGAATTATTGCCAGCGAAAAATATTGAAAAGCGAAAAAAGATACGGAAATCCCCCTTCCCCCTTTACACCCCTCCCCCCCAACCCTTTCGTTAACCCTCCTCCGCGTCGACGGTGACCCAAAGAATGGTGTGTCGGCGGCGGAGTCCCCACGGGCCCGCCAGGTTATCGCCGCCGCGGGAATAAATACGCCCGCGCCGTTTAACGAAAGCTCGCGCCCGGCGGTCATTATCGCATTCCTGCGCGACTTGGCGGGAGCATCGAGGGAGACCCCATAACCCCCTCTCCCCGACCAGTCACGTTCTATCGTTCGGATTTTTACCTCGTAGTCGGACCCAGTTTCCGACGGGAAGATGGGATCGCTTCCCGCCGCCGCATTGACCGAAAGGGATCTCCCGCGTGGACATGGGCCGCAGGCGGCGGCCCCCTCGACCGCAATGCGCCTCGCAAACTCCTCCCGTTCCCGTCACGCTCTCCAACATACTCCCTTCCCTGCTCGCACTCACCTTCCCTTCCTCCCCCCCTCTCAGAGCCCTCCGCTTGCAGCCTCGGAGAAGATCCAACGGATCCTCGTGGCGTAAGTACATACTTACTGACCTCCGAGGCAGGGGTGGGCTCCCTCCGGAAAGGGAAAGGATTATTGCTCCCTGTTATATTCATGCGGCTGCCCTCGTAAACTGACCGCAAAACACAAGCGTGTGCGCACGTAGTGGTGGACTTCGTATTGCGGAGCGGATCCTCGCTAATCGTTATAACTATCCGGTCTGGAGACGAGCACACCTACGTAGTGGGGTGGGATCGGGAAGTCATTTTGCGGAAACCCTTTGAGCACTGAAGGACTCGTGGACTTATTTTCCGACCGAGTCGAGACGAAGTCTCTCGACACGCATCCACCATGCAGCAATTACATCGAATGGCGATCCTTAGTGTTTTCTGGGTTTCATTGTAGGTGCATTTTGTCCTCTTTGCCCGATTCAATGCATGGGGATCAAAATCTTCTTATTTCACTGCATAAATGGGTTCATCAATTGATTTATAGCGTTTGTTCTTCATGTAATTGTTTTTATTCTCTTAGAAATTTATGATCCAGTTGTTTAGAAAGCAAACAGTTATGAGACTTCTTTCAATTATTTTGAGCTTTTTCGCGGTTTAACGGAGTTTTTATTTTCGCTGAATTATGTTTTAATTTCTCAAAAACGTATGGAAACCCACATAATCTTAATATTTCTTATTTGAGATATTTTTCGAAATTTTTGCATTGTCTTTGCTGGATTTGCCGAAGAATAAGTCCCCAATCACTTAAGTGTATCCGGAAAAAATTGTTGGTTTCCAATAAAATATAGTATTTGCAATATGTGAATGGACATGAATTGTAAAATGCCAATGGGGATACATTTCTTTAAAACCCCAATTCATTGTCGTCACATTCCTGGTTTTCGAGGCGAAGTAACATTATTTAAAATTTCGCGTTTCTGTAATCTGAATGTATTCTCAAATATACCATTCACCTCCAAACCATCCACGGCGGACAAAGCTTACATCAGCTTCCGAAGCTCTGTGATAATATACAGATTGTTCAATCGAGTAATATCGTATTTTTTATTCAAAATATTAATTGTGCAAAAATTCAATTTAATATTACTTTTAGCATAAGGTGTTGTATGTTACTACTTTCATTGATTTTGACTCCGGTATTGCGTCAGCGGTACCCGTTGCAAATATAAGCCAGTTCAGCTCGCCTACGACAGCGTTGTAGATAGCATGGGACAAGCAATATGCTGCATTGAAATCTTACTCTCGCCTGAACATATTGTCAGCAGAGGTCATCATACTTTTCGATATACAGGGAATTGTGTATCAGCATATCGTACCATCTCATGCAACTGAATTTAAGTATACGGAAAATTATCCTGGTCACATCAATCGCAAAAGGGTACATTTCAAAGAAACAGTTTGGATAATGCACGACCTCAAAAGATGCCCAGGCTTTAGATGGATAGCTCGAAAAAATCAGTAAAAAGAGCATTCCTCTCTCACTTTATGCAACAGACAGTTAAGGTCGATTTTTTCCTACTTCGTAATGTTAATAAACACATTGGAAATAATTTTTCATCATTAGAAGCAAATGAAGGCGAACTGAACATGTTCCAACTTGCAACGACTGCCTTAGGCGCCATACGAGTCAAATTAATCAAACTTGTGCCATTTATATAATACAATTAAAATTACTGGCATAAAATAACTTTTTTCATAATTAAATTCGTGAATGAAAAAAGTGATATCAATTTTATTCAACATTTCTTGTAGTTCTCAACCTCCTTATTTCCGATGCGCCCTTGAATTAGGTGTGCTTATAAAATAGGCGTAAACCCCCACCAAAATTAATGACATCACTTGTATTTTTCAGGAATGGATCTTAAAAACTCTAGGCGTGTGAAAAAGATCAAATTTTAACGTTGAACTAATTTATGTAAGAATCGAATTTCTTTTAAAAACAATTGAGAAAGGTAAATGTTAATATATTTCCTGAAATATATTAACATATTTCCTGATCCAGAATGTATCAATATTTGAGATAATCAATAATTAAACTGAGTCAACACATACGGGATTCAATGAATGCTCGGTTGCAGGGAAAAAGATCATGGATCCACCATCGATCTGGATCGAAATATCAAATCGAGTAGAATTTCTCAAAAGATTTCCTGTGACGTACGGTCGATGGTTTGCAAAAATCACATTTACTAATCAGGCAATCCAAGAGACGTATGTTCTCTGTTCTGCTGTACGTATTTCGTGTGCTTCATATTTTTTTATTTGGTCCATGCTTGTGTGAAAAAAAATGTTTACGTTCGACTTCACTCGCCTTCGGTTGGTCAGGGTATTTCCTTTCAACCGTATTAATTTTTTGACCGCCGTCCTGAACGCATCCCTTCAGCTCAATAAACCAACAGAACGGAGTTCCAATAAATGACTGCAAGTGAGGCGTAAGGGGATTTGACGAATGCGTTTGGAGGTCAATGCCTGGCATCACACGTTCTTTCTGTCCCTCTCTCCAAACCTCATTCCCCCCGATTTGACCCGCCCTCCCCCCGATCATCCCACCCATCCTCTCCCCCATCCTCTCCCCATCCTCTCCCCCCCATCCTCCCCCCGCCATTTGCTGACGGAAGCGAACCGCGAGGGAGAGAAGCGCAATCATCCCCATCGAGAGCGATCCGAGGTGACGCTCGCATTTCGGAAACGAGCGAAGAAAAATAAAGGCTTGGATTTGCGGGACTCCTGATTCTAGCTTCGCAGTTCACTGCCAGGTGGTGCCCCGCGCGAAGTGTCAAGTCCCCAAAACTGCTCTTTTTTTTATTGTTTCTTTAATGGCTTCCTCTTGTCTATTCATCGCACGGGTCGGTGGGCGGTGCAACGGGATGAGCCTCTAATCCCGATTTTGAGGAGGAGAGAAGGGACAAGAGCTGGCGGATCTGAAGAAAAAAAACGTCACGACCTTGCTCTCATCCAGGGAGCCTCGTGGTAAAATCAGTCGGATGAGTTTTTTTCTGGATGGGGAATTGCAAATTAAGTTTCAGATTAAATTAAGGGAATTTCAAATTTTGACGAGGAGAACTGTGGGATGTAAAAAAAATGTGGCACGGAACGAGAAATAGTGTATTTAATTAGTTTTACCAGCGAGAGAAATTCGAAATGCGTACACTGTTATTTATGTGAAATGTGAACATTGCTAAATTTTGCTGAATATGAAAGGAACCATGACGTTTTTTTTACCTTGCCATTCCTAAAATCAGCATAATTAACTGTATCAGCGAATTGAGTGACATGATCATCCTTTGGCATCACATTCGTACCATGGGCCTGTAAATTACTACCCTTTCTGCTTGGGTATCTCTTCAAAAATTAAGTTATCCTAATTTTTATGCTATTTTATCAGGAATGTACGTGTATTCACAAGGTTGAAATGATTTTGGAACCAATAGCTTATATTAAATTAAACTTTCGAATTCGACGAAATAAGAAGTGTTTGGGAATATTGGATGGGGCAAGTAAATCCGTGAAATATTTTGTCAGTGCTCTTCTGCCGTGTCAATAAATTTTTTTAAAGATTACGTTTCAAAATTCCATTGAATAATCAATAATATCTCATTTATGTACCCCAGCCACTGAACATTTTGACCCACATGAGCTGCGGCTCACTGAGAGGAATGCTAGAACTACCACATACGCAATAACTGATGTGAGGGACTGTGATGGAATCCTGAACCGTCAAGTGTGTCAAAGAAAACCGTTTTATATTCCGTCGGCACATTCCTCTTGGCTCTGGGACATGCTCTCATAGCTTTGAACGTAATTGCACCCGGGTTTTCGTACCGACATCAAATACATTAGGACACATGCAAATACATTCGCGGCGAGATCACATAAAACGGACGCCGACTCGTGGAGGTCACCGAGAGCACAAATATGCGGCGATCGTGCCCGACGTCCTCCCACCACAGGCACGGAGGCATCAATTTCTGTCGCCGAGATCACAAGTTGCCAAGGCCGACCACCGTCTGCCGTGCCTTCGTTACGCTTTGGCTCGCATTAATCTTCCAACTTCCGAAAATCAAAGTTCCATCTTATCCTAGTCGGTGGGCGATGAACAGAAGAGGATTTATGAGAGCATGCGAAAGGCGTGAACATTGAAAGTCAAAGTGACATGAAATCGATATTATTAGGCGTCGCTCGGACGAAATCCATTGTTAACCGGAATAAATAAAACAATAAACGAGATTTTTTATTTATTTCAATCCAAGTGACAGGCTTCTAAAAGCCCCTGACTTTCTATGCATGACGTGTATTATTCAATTATTCATCCATCGATAGCTCTTCAAATGTGCTTTTCGCCCAACGATGAGCGAGCCTTTTCAAAAATTTCAAACTCGAATGAGCTTCAAAAGGCAGCAGGTAGCTAATGTGGTGTTTACCGCGAAGGGGAAACGGTTATCTTCGAAGAAGGTGAGAGACCTGATGATGTTGACTTGCAACGAGACCATGGTCGTTCAAAATTAAAACTCTGATGAAATCCGCCAAGTTAGACCTCCCTTATCTAGCCTCCCTTATCCCGCCTAGCTTGAAAGGCTTCCATCAAGTAACGCCTGAGACATTGTAAACATTATGTGAAAGAAATCCGTGGAGAGTAGGTGTAGCCCATGGACCTGAGACATGAAAAATTGAAAAAAATATACCAGAGGAACCATCAACGCCTGGTCCTGGAGGTCCTGGTGCTGGATAATAAAAGGACCAGTAATGTGTTAAAGTAGTAAATAAACATTAGAAGACGAAAGGAAAGAAAGTACCGAGTGCCACAGAAAGCAAGAGAACCAGATCTATTTGGCACACCTTGTGACATAATAGATTAGTTGGGCACGTAATAGAAGACAAGGTCTCACACCACGGGATCATAATCTCTGTGCTTAGGGAATTGGAATAAAGAGCCAAAGAAATAGTTAACATTAGAAATGGGAAGATGGATTCTACCTATTTTCGGATTATATAATACTAATTATGTTGCTTCAAAACAATATGGGGATCGAGATGGTGCGGGGGCTAACGTACTGGCTTCCCACCCTGAGGGCGCGGGTTCAAATCCCGGCGGTGTTGAATATTTTTCAGAGGTATCTCGATCCCTACTTGAGGTGCTTTGTGGAGGGCACTTTGAGTGAGTACGCCGTCAGTCGGATGGGACGTTAAGCTGCGGACCCCTTGGCGCCTTTCGTAAAGAGTAGGCTAATGCCGACGCCGGGTTTCTCTCCACCCTTCATCCTTTCCTGTCCATCCCCTATGGCGCAAATGACCTTAGCTGTCGGTCGCCTCCCCTAAAAACTACTACTACTTCAAAACAATATGATGGGGCCACAATTGCGAGGCCCCAATTATAATTTAGAAAATTTTAAGCAATAGTCTGCACAAGCACCTCTCCCACGTCTCAGTACCGGAGTTTTAAACATTTCAAACAAAGAGATTAAAAAAAGGCGGCTTTATCGCCACCCGCGTCAGTGTCTGGGAAACAAGGAGACAGTTGCCGGGACAAGGTGGGGGGGGGGTGGAGCTGTGGCAGGGCAGGGCTCTCTGCGTACGGCGGCGGGTTTCGCTCTTCGCCCGAAGTCAGGCGGCGGTACAACATGCATCTCACGGCCCGATAAAAAAGTACCCCTCCGCCACCCCCTGCGCTTCCGCCCTTTAGATAAAACGACCAGATTTCTGACTTGCTAATTCCGAGCAACCGCTGGGGAAGGGAGGCGGGAGGGGCGGAGAGGGTTTTGTAGCGGAGGGATCGGGAAAGGTGGGCGACGTGGGGCGTGAAGAGGGGAGGCGCGCGTGAAGGTCCCCCTCCCCTTTCCGTCGGCTCCCCCACCCCCTCCCTCACCCTCTACGCACACACGCACACGTGACTGGCAACCATCCCATCTCCCTTCTCCCCCACCCATTACCGCAGAGTCATCTGTGGTGCTGCGGGGGGAATAGAGGGGTGTAATCGATGCGAAAATATGCCGCCCGGAGATTGTGTCACGGTTGTGGAGTTTATTGATGAGAATCGCGCGCCACCTCGATCTCATTTTCACCTCTTCGGTGTGGGTGGTAAGGGCGGGAGTGTTGGCGGGAGGGGGTCGGAGGGAGGGGTTGTGGGAGGCGGAGATGAAGAAACCCGGCGTCGGGGCGTGGGCCGGCTCTGAAAGGGAGGCGACAAGTTGCCACCCGGGGTGACGCAGAACCGAGAGGCAATGCACGGCAGGCGGTTTCCAAGCCATAATCAAATACCATTCATCAAAGGAGAACTGCCGGGCTCGACTATGCTCCATGTGGACCTCGAGGTCGGGTGGATTCTACATTTCAGTCGAATTCAATCACGATTTTGGAGAAAATAAATCGTGGATGTGTTTCGGATTGTGTGAAATATTCAGTAAGCGCTCATATGATAATTAATGAACAAAAACTCCATTGGAATATTCTGGTGAATTAATGTCACAGTTAAAAAGAAATGGCTAATGATATAACGAATATATTCAAAGCAATAAATATTTTACACTATTGTATTTAGTTCATATAAAATAGGAGATGAATCAATTACTGTCGAAATCCTTTTTAGTATTACTACCCATCTATCATTTCACATTCGTGCACAAATGTAGTAATTGTATTAGGGATAATCGATGTTGATGGACTTTGGAATGGAGACTAGAGAATGACAGGGTTACACAGATATTTTAAATTATAGATATATTTTGGAGTAGAAACATGTCATCAACAATTGGACTGATGGGAATCTTTCTGGCGTGTTTGTTTTCATATTTTTCCTCATACATTTTATAAATATTGAATAAAATATTTTAGTTTGAATTTACCTGTCACGGCTACAACATGAATAGTTTCTTTGAGAAGGGTGATTTTGCTATCCTAAGTTCCTCATAAAATCTTGTTTACCTCACTTTAGTCGTATCTGTAATGCCTTGCTGCCATATACTTGAATGGTGTTTAATATTTCCTCTTTATGCTTGTAAATATCTCTACAATGGCATATTCCAGATGAACCCAAGGAATGAAGTCATTGACTGCTTAATTTTTGTAAATTTCGAAATTTCACATTGGAAAAAATTGCGGGTCACAAGAAAATCCCTTAGTAGTTTTAGATGAGTAGGAAACTCCTTTCAATAAAGTTTTGCGAGAAGAATGTTCATTGTGATTTCTCCCGGGCCCTCGCACTTCATCACAAGCCCCGCTCCGGAGAACAGTTTTTCTTAAGAATCCATGGTATGACATAGTTGGCCCAATTTCTAACATAGGTTGGCATGTACCACTGGTTACAAAGCTGTAGAGTGAACACATCGCGGAAAGAGAAAGTTCCCGAGCCAGGAATCAATCGTGTAATCCACTTAACCAAATCGGGGTAAATGCGCACATAAAACTCATATACGAAACTCATGTATTAAAGTGGACATTATCCGAGTGCATGCACAACGATATGCATACATACGCATGCATATTCAGCAGTGGAAACTATAAAATCCCAAAGTTTCGCGACTGCGCAAAATGCCACTTGACAGATGTGGACAAATTTAAATGAGTAACAAGCCAAAGCCCTGGGATGTTTATTACGCTGACGCTATTATCTTGAGTTCTCAATACAATTTCATTTCAACCATTAAGTAATAATTAATTCATCCTCAGGTAAATGTAAAAAAAATTGACATCACGCGTTATATTATTACCTTATCACGGTCATTCTTTTTAAAAGTATGAGGTGTTTGTCTGAGCGCTGAGGTGAGCTTATCACCAAATAAATATCGAATATTTTTTGTTCATTTCTGTTATAGCTCAGCTCGAGTAACAAAAGAGTTTTGTGGTCAAAGGAGCATAATTTACATATTTAAATTTGGATAGCGAGCCATAAAATCCCAAAATTATTTATGCCAGGGAAGTCGTAAGTTTGAAGCTGTTTCCCACTGGAAATTACGACTTGGTGGAATTGCACCGAAAATACGTGTAATGGCACCTAAAGCAGGTATCCGTGGTAAGCCTATGAAATAACTAAGAAGATAGCTTGGGACTCACTCGTTCATCTATTCTACTTCAGAATGAATGGTGACTCCGAAGGAACAAAATCTTAATATTTTCATAAATTCGATTGTCTTTTCAAAAAAGTAAAGTAAGTGCTGATGCCACGCGGCACCTTAATTCTCGTCCTCTTTTGCTTAGTCATGTTGGTTAATCACATTCCAGAAGGTAATAATGAAGTAAAACATTCGGACACGGAATGTTTCAGGCGTGAAAGGGAAAAAAAACTATTTGGCGAAGAACTCATGCGGACGTTATCGCACTTAAGAGGGAATAACTGAGGCTTTCGCTTGATAAACGGAAGAAATATGCCTCTGGCGTGGAGTTGAGCGGGAGGGTGAGGGCGGGGGTGTGGGAAACAGGAGATATATATTAGTTTTCCTGGGAGAGTTGGAAAGGCCACTTATCGTGCGCCAAAAAATGACCCCGTCCTCCTAGCTCAGCGTTCGTCGCTCGGACGGAGAGAGAGGGAGACAACCCTTGCGGGGTAAAACGACGCGTTCACCTGACGCCCTTTCGGGTCGAATATCCCCAACCTTTTGACCGCAAACCTTTCTCTCCCGAGTTCGGAACGGGCCGCCTGTGTGCATATTTGTCCCTCCCTCCCCACAAAACCCGGGCACGCGTGTGTTGCCCCGGATAACCACCCGAGAGCGACCACTCTGAAACTCACGTCCACACACCCGACGAGCATACACACACAACCCCCCCCCTTCCCACCGCCCCTCTCCCACTCCTCCATTTCATCCCCTCCCCGGGCGTGCAAATGCTCTCTCCAAAATTCGCCCCCGGAAACACGAGAGTGGAGCACGGGCTTTGTCACCCCCCCCCCCAAACCACAGAGCAGCTGGCGATGGGGCGCGCGCGAGCGAGTGGCCCGCGCGCCTCAACCGCATCTCTCCTTCCCCTCCTCTTCCCCCCCGTGCTTCCGCAGGGACGTTGCGGAGGGCATCCCGGTGGATAACCAGCACTTCGTGCTCCTGTTCCTGTGCACGCAACTCTTCCACCGGGAGCTGATCAAGAGCCGAAGATTGGTCCAAGTGATCCCCATGGACATGTCTGGCTACTACGGTGAGTACGCTCTATTTGCCCACTCGCACGGAGAAAATGTTCTCCGGAAGATGCGTGGAAGTCCAATGAGTGCTGTCGCGGTTTTTATTGAAATTTATGGGAATTGCGACTGGGCTTCATTGACATCCGCGGAAATTCTTGAGATTTTCAGTAGGTTAGATGGTTGGGCGCGTGGATTCTGGTGCTCGAGATTCAAGACCCCATCGACATGCTCTCATTTCTGTGAGCCCTCGACTTTTCGTTGGATGAAAGTATTCGATGACGATCGTGACTGTGAAAATAATCCTAATCACGCTATAATTCGAGGCCATAAGATTCAAGGACAGAAAGGATATCATTCTAAAATTAAAGAAATGTCAAATATTACGGGGATGAAGTTATTCGAATTGAATAAATGAATTCGATTCGTATTTTGGCAAACGTTTTCTTGAAAACTAGACAAAGATAACCTTTACCACTAAGATGCGACTAAAACCGAGAAAATACACTAGATATTTCCGTCCAAAGTCTATTAAAAAAACTGTTATCAAACTGAAGGTTGGTTTGATAGGTCTAAGTAGAGCTCATCTTGTTCCAATCTTGACGGGGTGTAATATTCATACGTTTGGGAAGGGGTCCGTTTCCACTTTTCTGTGCCGCGTATGGTTTCCCAGGATGATCTGGTACCGGAAAAATCACACAGCTTGTGTGAACCTGAGGATCTGCAGAGTTTGCCCATGAAATCGAACCCAGGCCCGTTCAAACGCTCTACCCACTGGATCACCACCTCCCCCGAAGTCAATCTATCTTGCTTGAAATTATCATTTATACCTCGTCAATTTTTGGGAAAATTTCGCGTCTAGTTAAGATTCATAAAACAAGAAATAAACAACGTAATATGAAAATAATTCAAGTGAACTTGAATCCATAATTCATTAATGTAAATTTACATGGATATATTAGTATTCTAAAAATTTAATTAATTTTTTTTTGAAAATGAAAGGTTCCTTAGCTGCCAACATATTGTTTCAATTATTTTTTGTAGCCCTCTAAAAAACGTTTATAGATTTGTATCAAGTGAAGTGACGAGCATTGGTTATCGTGCAAAAGTGGTAAATGTCTGGCTTTTTCTCATTTTTGTTTTTTTCCTGTCTCTATCTCAATTTTTTCTCGTTTTCTCGGCTTCCCTCCTTCTTTCTTTCAATTATTTCTCCTCGCCATACCCTTATCTCTTTCACCCGATCATTGTGCGGAGACCATTTCATTCATTCTCCACCACTGGATAATACATTCTTCTAATCTCATTGTGATCTGTATCTTTCCTCTCTCTTTTTTCTCATGGCGCACTTTTTTTCCTCTCTTCCTCTTTGTCTCCCTCTTCTCTCTTCCGAAGAGCTGTATTTCATAACTCTCGCAACATCTCCCAACAACCTCTACTTGTCCTCCAGTATCAAGTGCAAATCAAAACATCAGACCCACGGAAGCTCCTGCCGAAGACCGTTTTCGACCTATAGCTTTCAGCCCTTTGCTATCAAACACCATCGGTCCACGTGATCCGGCATGGCTCACCGCTTCACCAAATTGGCTAGGAAATATCAATCCTCTTCTGCCGATCAAAGGACGGTCGGCAGAATCTGTTAATCCGTTAGAAATCACTTCGAAATTATCGGCAATCTCATACCAATTACGTTTGGGCTTAACCAACAAGCAAGTGTATGGGCGTGCTTCGACTAGTCTCGGGTTATGCCAAAGTGCTTGGTCATTAAAAACGCTACAAAGCGTATTAATGTTTATCGTGGCACGAATTCTTTCTGGTAACCGTCCAAAACCCCGTCAAACTCTCTACATTGTCAGCATTTGAATTATTGGGGCATTTAGCTTTGTTCTCATACCTGTTTAAAATTGTACTCATCCCGCCCCCATAGTTTAATTACAACGTTAGTCAAAACAGAAAAGGACTAAAGGAGAGGTAAAAAAAAAATCCCGACTGCCTTACGGCAGATAAGGAAATACATATTTTGTTAGAACAAGAAGAATAATTGGCGAATATGGGCGACATTGACGTTCAGACACTTCTCTCACATTAGGTTGACGTAATTGTTCGGGAGTAGCATTCCGATTCCGTAACTCTGGCTCTGTAAACAGGAAAGGTGTTTCCATTCAAATGACCCTTTTATGAGTGTTTAATTACCCTGTTTAATTACAAATGGAAATTTTAAAAAATCGCATCATTAAAAATTAACATTTTTCTCACTTTAAACCTGATTATATGCAATAAATACTTGTACTTATTAATCATCATATTTTTATTTAAATACATTAAATGCTAAAAATGTTATTTTTATTACATGGCCACCACGTCCCTCGCCTTTTCTTGCATTATTACTTCTCATCAAGCCTTAATTACAGTCGTAAATTTCCTTCTTCATTCTTTTGAAAACTGAAGGAATAAGCCCTTTTATATTAGATTTTTTCTCACGCTACGTAAACATGACAATTACTTTTTCTCTCTTGGACAAAACACCCTCGAGGTAATTTCATTAGCCTTATTTTTTTCAACAGGTTTGCAATTGTGAAAGAAAAACGATGCACACTTAAAAATGTTGCCCATTACACATGCTGTGGATGAAGGACACTTTGAACGCGTAGATTCCGATTATTTCACCACTCCCTCCCCCCCCCACCACATTCGAAAAGGAGAGAAAATTCGTGGAACGGATGAGACATTAAACCGTACGCGGAGGACGGAATGACCAAAAGTGCAAGAGGGAAGGTTTTCAGCGTGACCGACCGTGTCGTGAAAAACGGTTCTAAATAAAATAAAAATAACGATTTTCACAAAAGTTTCCAAAACAAGTGCCAATTTCAGAGTCCCCATACTCCGAACAGCCCTGCTCGCTGTTGACAGCTGGCGTGGAGATGGGTGAGGGAAGGGGTATTCTACGGAGAGAGAGAGAGAGGGGGAGATGAGAGAAAGGTGGTAATCCCGTTTTTGTGGTCAGTGGACAAATCTCTCCACTGCAGCATGGAGGCGGCGTTTCCACTAATCTTGGACGCGAAAGGTGAATACGTTTACGAATCCAGAGGCAGTTCATACGTACGATCCTTCTTCCCCACGCCGGGAGAGAGGGACACGGAGATCCGTGGCCGGCTAATGTAAACCCCCTCCCTCTCCCCCTTTCCTCTCTCCCTCGCACACGCCACCTCGTCCAACTCTCTCCCTCTCTTCCCCCCCTTCAACCTCCCTTTTCCCCCGAAAACCCTTCTCCACCTCCCTCTCCCCGTCGGATGAGAGGAGAGTATGCGGAGGACGGGGACCAGCGTGGGGGGGGGGGAAGAGCGACGAGGGGGGGAGTCGGGAGGAGGGGGGGTTAGGGGCAGAGGGGGTGCTAAAAAGTGGCCGCCCGTCCCGACGCCGTGCCCCTCGTATCGACCTGGAGGCGTGCCTCCGCCGTGAGTGGAGCCGTCTTACAATTAAGCCTTTACTCTGGTCGCACCTTCCGAAGCGCGCTCCTTCTCCGGAGTCGGATTCGTCCTTCTTCCCACCCACACCCGCCTCCTTTCCTCTCCTCTCTCCCCCCCCACCAACTCCCCGCGAAGCTCTTGTTGCCTCTGTTGTTGTTTTTTTCCCCTCCCCACGTGGAGTTTTAATGGTTTTGCCGCGGGATTATCCGAAAATGAGCCGGCGTTACCCAGCTATGAAATTTTGATCTCTTTCCCTTCCTCTCTTTTGCCGCGCGCTGCCGCGAATTTTTTTTCTTTTGTTTGGATCCCGTATTAAACGACGTCAAAACACGGATGTGTAAAAATGTCCCTCCCATGGATCAGGGTGCGATCATTATGAAGATATGAAGTGGGGTTCCTATCACGCTTTGGCTCTCAGACCACATAATGACTGACCGACTTGTCGATTCCGATGCGCCTCTGTCAATAATTTACCGTGACAGTAATGCAGTAGTTGAAAAATTTCTAGGTCAAACTTTGCATGAGAGAAATCCGAATAACTCCCAATTTGGCCGTGACGTGCGGTATCACTTGGGAGATTTTACTCTCCGTTTAAAACACCATTAACGTGACACCATATGCATAACTAATTCAGATCGTCCCTAGATGTTGCGTATTAGGCATACACGCACGCACAAATTTCCCTTTGGCAGGAGTTTTCACGCTTTCTTTTAATCCCCCATCCCCTTCAGTTTGACGCCACTTACAGGTTACTCCTTAATGACCCATTTTCGTCAGCTCCGTAGACGCATGCGTTAAACGCGTGCGTCTGACGCACGAGAAGCTCTCTCATTGAATTTTTAATGCAGACGGTTTGGCCAAAGGCGCGGAGACACAAAAAACGCTTTCATCTGAAATGCATCGAGAGTCCTCGTATGTCAAACCCATGTGTCAGGTGTTTATCCGTGCCTTGTTATGGATCTCATCTCTAATCTATGTCATACTCGTATTTGGCTAGATCGGTGATAGAAAGACGCAAATTTTCTTCTGCTCTCGTTCAATATTTTGACACCCGGAAACTACCAAAGGGTATTTTCATATCATTTTATTTGTTTATTTTTTCTGTCATGCATTTATAATGTGACAACACTCCTGTATTTATTATTTTGTTAAAATTATTGCTTTACGTCAAGCCTGAATTACCTTGGCAAATTTTCATCTTCACTCCTTTTTAAAATTGAGGAATAAGCCCCTTGCTCTTTCGATTTATATTCATGCATTTATCAATTTGATTTGTATTGTCCAGTTTGACAATATAAATTCAATAATAATGGCTATATTATCTCAATACCTCACCAAGTTTTTCTCATACTCCAAGGTCCTTTGATCACATCTTGGTTCTTTTTTCCCGTGGCCCATTAGAATATTGACCAAATTCACATGTAGAGTTAGCAGTTCCTAAAACCCTTCGCCTGTTTTCTCCGTTTTCATGAGCACAGAATTTACATTCATTATACCGTAAATATTGTTGTTAAAAGTTTTCACGAGCAATACTTTCTCGTTGGTAAAGTTAGTGTTTAGGGACTGCTTTAGCGGTTTGCTTGAAGTTCATAGCTGGTCGATAAATTTTCGTCCTTTCAACTCAGATGACGCTATTTCGAATCTCACCACGGGCATGAATGTTATCTGTATCTTCAGATTAGTAAATTAACACTATTTAATTTAAAAATATGCATTATATTCGATGTTTGTATATCATTACATTGGATGGAAAACCTATAAAACATATAACATGTATGATTTCTTAAGAATTTCCTATTAAAGAGATTGGGACATGGTGGCGTTCCTCAAATTCGTCACAAGCAACAATGTCATTTCTTGTGATTTCCAATCTTTTGTAGACGTCATACAGAATATTGGTGTTTGTTTCACGTAAGTTTGAGGCAGAGAAATCCAATCCCTGTAGCAAAGGATATTATTTAAAATTGTGACAAATAGAAGGTACCGATTCAAATGATGCCGTGGTAGTCTAATGAGTAGAGTTTTGAAATAATAACCGGGGAGACCTGGGTTCAAAATGCGAGGTGATGGCTTTGGAAAAACACCATTTGAAATGCGTCCGAACAATGCAATGATCAGGATGCCTCAAATTCTTGGGAAACCGAATGAAGACCAAGCAAAAGGAAATGGTTTCTCTTCCATAAATATATGTATTTGATAACTTATGGGCTTATGGGTGATTTCAACTGCTAACTTTCAAATTATAAAGACCACCCCAGCCCAAATATCTTGTTTTTTAATTTATAAATGCATTCCTAAATTATAACCTTATAATTCATAACTGTACCTCCGCATAAATAAATTCATAATGGTTGAAAAAGTTTGATTCGTGAGCAGACTTGTCACGAAAATTGGGGAAAACTATTCGAGAATATAGCGAGACTTATAGCCCCGTGAATTCAGGCTACCCGCTAAACGTACATGCACGCCGGGATGTATCCGAATTGTAAAGGCGGCTTCCTGAGACGGTAGCTCCTACAATTTACGGCGCGTCGCCTCCGCCACAAGGAATTTCAGAAATGGAAGAGAATTTCGGCATTGACTCTGTGCTTATTTGAAATATACGTTTTACTTTATAATCTCTTTTAAGAAGTTACGGAAGTTTCATTGGCGGAATAATCCCGGCGCTCAGGAAAGTAACTCATATTTTCCATTAAATTGAACTACGAGGGACCAACACAACAATAATCATCCTGGAAGTTAGAATGATAGTTGATGGCAGGGCTAACCTAATACTAAGCATTATACGGCGTGTGAAATTGACTAATTAGGGTAGGAAGGTAATTACCTTCCCTGAGTCATTTATGGTTTCCCGGGAAGATATGGTACCCGAAAAATCACACGGTTTGAGTGAGGTTGAGGGTGCCCAAAGGCGGCCTCTCGCGGAATCGAACCCGGCAACTTAAAGTGGAATTCCGGCGCTCTTACCACTAGACTATCATACTCCCTGTAGCAAAAGATATTAATTGCAAAGTATGGATTTAAGTATGGAAAATTTCTTCAAAGAACAGAATAATACAAAGTTTCCAAAATGAACATTTTAATCCTTACTTTCAATTAATCACTCTTTACTTCTGCAAATATGTTATTAAAGTTTAAATTGAATTGAAAAAAAGCAAACGTGATGAGTTATTTCGTCTAAATGCGCTGGAAAATACCTTACTTCCTCGTTGAGAATTAAAATTTTGGATTTCATCTGTTTAGATACATTACTCATATAAATAATTAGAATAGTGTTTCAACTTGTTTTGCGGTATCTACCAGAGCAAACGAAGAGATTTAATGGCTGGTTGAACCCAACACACAATAGAAGCTGCTCATCTACTTGTAAAATAACTCTTAGCGTTGAGAAATACAGCAGAGTCGTTATGATACGTGTTAGAAACGAGAGAGTAGTGTGAACAAGCAAGTGCTGGACCACATTTATGAAGGTGAGGATTTTTTACCGGACAAAACTTACTATGCTTAAAAAGAGAAATGGTCCCATCGATTTTATATAATAATTCGTACCTCTACATTCTCTATAAATGGTGCATTTTCATGCAGGGCGAGGAATTATTTCTTTCCATGATGATACACGTTATTCAAATTTTTATCTGATTCATATGTGGTGGATAAATTCAATACGGCGCCGTAAAAATAGTTCTCAAGTGATAACTTCCGGCCATTGAGTGGTTATCATCCTATTTCATACTATATATAGTGAACTCCTTAGAAGATTTCATCAGCAATTTTTCATTTCCGCATGTTTATTATTTGATTCCCTGAACTAATTTCTCTTTCTTCTACGTAGTCCAATAATTCTATTTTTATCATTGAATATTGAATATTAGCCAGAGATGCTAATAATGAAATTCAATACTAGCCAGAGATGAAATACCAAACGTTTGAGCGTGGGAACTAAAAAAGATAATTAATTTCTTCGTATGACATTTTATTTCGGAATTATATGAGAAATGTTTTGAAATATAAGCACTTTCCTTTATTTAAAAAATTAACTCACCCTTTATAAATTAAATATTTAATTATGGCAGTTGCTCTGATTTCAACGAATCTCTCACAAACAAAATACTACAATTACAATTTAAAGAAGAGTAAATAGGGTTGAAAATTTCAGTAGTATAAATATGTTTATCTTGTACACCAGGTTTTTTTTCAAATTTAATTCGGCAACATGATCTCCAACTGAATGACTCATGTCTATTTTTAAATTATTTAAGAAGTATTTCCGTCATGTTAAAAAGTGAGCACCGAGAAAAATGTGGGTTTTAAAACCCCATCATGATAATCGACTCTTCGGACGGAGGACCAAACTGGTGTCTCAGAATTCGTGGACGCCGTACGTTGCACTTTGCTTTCATTGAATGAAGAAAAAATATTTGAATCCGTGTCACTGTGTCTGTTGAGTCGGTAGCGTGCCTCAGAATCTCTCGAGGAAAGTCGAAGTTATGTACGAATTCGTTTCCAGTTCGGTAGAATTTGTGTACATATTCGCATATGTATGTATATTACGTATCTGGGCGAAGGTTTGTGTGTGCAAGTATGTTTCCCTGAGTCAAAAGGGAGGGGAGAGGGATGCGATGTCAATTCCTCACTCGTCAGGCATAACTTCCTTCCCATTTCCCTCCCTTCGTATCTCTCTCTCTCCATAGGAGTGGGGCCGGGATGGACACTAGCGGTGTTTCAAAAGAGATGAAACACATCTTGCACCCTTGACATGCAAATGACACTCGGCTGCAGAGGGAGTGAGCGGGGTAGTGGGGAAGGGGGGATGGAGGAGATGTGCCCACTTTTGCGTGCCGTGGAATCGATGACGGACGTAGGACGGAAGGGTCGGCCCCGTAACCCGCCGCTCCCCACTGGGCTGGCGGCCGCGGACGCTGCTGCTGCGAATTTTGCGCGCGCACGCCACAAGGACCCCAAGCTCCCTCCCCCACGTCTGTCTCATCTGCCCCCTCCCCCACATCCCTCCCCTTTCTGTCCGAACCAGAAACGACGCCGTGTTCCACAAAACGCAGAGACACGGAGAGAAGCGGGGACCCCTGATGATAGCCACGGGGGGTTCGCATTCAAACACGGTCTTTCGCACAACGGCGAGAACACATTCCAAGAATGTGGGTAGAACCAAAAGGAAAAGGGAAGGTGACACATAAAAGAAATAAAGAAAAATTGCTTGCGATCTGCATCCTTCCTACTCTTCACTTCGTGTTTGCCCTTTTTCCCGAGTATGCATTGCCTCTTCCCCTTTTCTAGGCTTCCAAAGTGTAGTCTATAAAGCATTTTCCTCGTTTTGACAATTTTTTGCCACGAATACACGTACGTGTTTATAATTGTGTATGTAATATTTTTATTTATTTATAAGTTTCATTTATCATTTATATATTTATGTATACATAGGTATACTGTGTATAAATAATGTATATATAGGTATACTGTATATACTCACGCATACACACTTACATACTCTTACACAATCTTTACTATATTCTTATTCCGACAGTCTCCACGTCGCGAAACTTCCGTGAATTCCAAATTGTTTTGTTTTACTTTGTCACCTCGTTAAAATTTGTAAGCAAGTCGGTGTGGTCTTAATGGCGAAGTGTTACATAATTGTGTGTGTGTCTGTATATTTATATGTATGAGGATCTCGGTAGTCAAAGGGTAGAGGGTTGGACTACTGGGCTCAGATTCAATTCCCGGGTTAGCCTCTCTTGGCACCCGCAGCTCCACCAAGCTATGTGATTTTCCAGGTACCAGACTGGCCCCCCTACCATGATGTGTGGGTTTCGCACCCTATCCGGCTTAGAACTGGGTGAAATTTACTATCACCTACCAAACCGACCTTCGGGATGATTACTGTGTTTCCATATATATATAGCTATATATATATACATATATATAGTATATACATATAAACATACATGCATATATACATATAAACATACATGCATATATATATATATATATATACACACACACACACACGAGGGTCATCCGGAAAGTAGTACCCGTTCGTGCCGCATGAAGTGCTGACGACGCGAGTAGCCGCTGGACGAGGTCAGATAGCTTCAGTGGCTTGTCTGCCTTCTCTGAGCCAAGTTGCGTGACGCTAGCATTGCCTGTGTTGTTTCTGTGATTGTTTACAATGTTTAAAAAAATTGAGAACGCCGCCAGTTGTGAAGTGAGGGCAGTGATTAAATTCCTCAATGCAAGAAACGTTCGCCCATGTGATATTCATCGCCAATTAAAGGAGGTGTATGGAGACAATGTAATGGACGAGTCGTCTGTTCGGCGGTGGTGTCGCAACTTCAACATGGGGAGGGGGAACACACACGACGATGAGCGTTCGGGGAGACCGTCTGTCATTACAGACCAACTGGTGAGCTCAGTTGACGAATTCGTGAGGAACGATCGGCGCGTCACAATTGATGACATCTGTGAGCATTTTCCCAATGTTTCTCGGACAATTGTTCATGAAATTGTTAAACACCATCTGCATTATGCAAAAATTTGTGCAAGATGGGTCCCTCGCGTATCTCAATGAGCTGGCGGCGAAGGACTATGCAGCAGGAATACAGAAACTTGTCACACGTTATGACAAATGCCTTAATTTGCTTGGAGATTATGTTGAGAAGTAGTTTAAAGTATCCTCTTTCAAATAAAATTTTTTATGTTTGTTAATATTTACTTTTGTGTCTTTATTTCACGAACGGGTACTACTTTCCGGATGACCCTCGTGTGTGTGTGTATATATATATATACTCATATATACAGAAACAGATATAAGGAAAAGGGATAGGAACACATATAAAGGACGAACACAATAAAGGTGGGGAAGGCGGAATCGAACGGATCACAAGAGTAAAAATATCTCCTCAACCGGGACTCGAACACCGGATCTTTCCACTTGCCGGGCGGATGCTCTTAACCACTTGAGCTATCGAGGATAGTCAATTTTCCCTGAGATCCGTGGGTCTAATATGTCGCCAAGCGCCCCGATTGTGATCCGTTCGATTCCGCCTTCCCCACCTTTATTGTGTTCGTCCTTTATATGTGTTCCTATCCCTTTTCCTTATATCTGTTTCTGTATATATGAGTATTTATTCGCCGTTTGGCGGGATTTCGTGTTTGAATGTGTATATATATATATATATATATATATATATATATATATATATATATATATATATATATATATATAGTATATATATAGATACAGATGATTTCGTCGATGTAACACGGAAGTGCCGAATGGTACATTAGACAGTAAAAAACAATATAACAATATAGAAACACAAAAAAAGTAAAAACACACACGTAATTTCTTGATAATTTCTACGGAATTCTGCTCCGTCTTCATCGGAAGATAGAGAAGTAATATATATATATATATATATATATATATATATATATATATATATATATATATATATATATAACGATTGTACGGAAAAACTCACACGAGCGGCACAATAATGGGCTGACACAATATAACACAAATATAATAGAATAGCAACATTTAAAAGACACTCACACGGTAAATTGTTCGAGCTTTCGGCCCTCTCAGAGGCCTTCTTCAAGAGAGACTGAAAATATCTTTCAGTCTCTCTTGAAGAAGGCCTCTGAGAGGGCCGAAAGCTCGAACAATTTACCGTGTGAGTGTCCTTTTAAATGTTGCTATTCTATTATATTTGTGTTATATTGTGTCAGCCCATTATATATATATATATATATATATATATATATATATATATATATATACATACATACAAGCACACACGCATACTATATACTTATTTATTTATGCATGCACACTGGCAAAAATATACAAGGAGACCGGCGCGTCCGGTTAGTACGACTCCTTGCCGGAGCCAATGTCCAAAGAGATAGTGAGCGAGCGAGCGAAAGGAAATGAAGGGGAGAGGAATGGAGATGGATGAGGCAGCTGCACAAAGCATTCGTCCTCGAATTTCACGAGTGCGTATAACGAGGCGAGGTGATCCTCATTTCGATGCGGAGACGGGTGACGGAGGGAGGAGGGTACGGGCGAGAAGCTTGAGGTTGGGGAGTGGAAGCCATGTCGCGCGGGAGATGGAGAGAGAGAGAGAGAGTGGAGAGGGAGAGAGTTAGTTAGAAGAACAGTGAGATTGGAAACCCCAATTCCTCCTCCCACCGCCTTCCTTCCACTCTACATCCGGCCCTCCGCACCCGACTTCCTCACCTTCCTCCCCGCGACCTCCCCGCCAAACGCAGCGTGTCGTGTTTCGTGGCCAAACTGCGACGCCCGGTCGCATGCGTCCCATTACGCTCTTCGCCTCCCTCGCACGGGGGTTGGTTGGGATGGGGGGAATGGTAGATTGGGGGGGAGGGGGCTAGGATGCCCGCGAAAGGGGTTCTTTTTAGAGGAAAAATTGAAAGATCAGGGCGGAAATAAGGAGGCATAAAAAAGGTCCGCGTGATTGCTAGTGGATCGAAAGTTCCGCCCATCCTCCGGCTCAAGGACGAGAGTTTCGTGAAAGCCATTCGAAGGGGTGAAAAAATGACGGTCAAACTTTCAGCCCTTAACGACATTTCGTTGTTAAGGGAAACCATCCGCAAATGATGTCACGCAATAAGTTCACCTTTGGAGCCACCTTACCCCATTTCTCACGAGTATAAATTCCTTCTTCGTCCTTATTCTAATTATTTTTGCGAATTTTCATTCGTCCCTTTTCCTTTTTCCAAAATGAGTTTAAAAAAATGCTATTCGTTAAAACGACCGCCCTTAAGATTAATATCATCTATCAATTACAGTGAAGATTTAAATGTTCTCAGTGATTGCGAAATTTCTGTATGTTTAAAGATGTGTCGCATGTCTGGTTTTACTTCTTAAAAATTGCGTGTTTTCGGGCTGAGGATTATTTATCAATATTTTTATAGAAAATTTTATAGGCTGAACTAAAGTAAAAGATGAAAGAAGAAAATCTATCATTTTGGAGATCCCTAATTTGTTCATTGAGTTAAAAGTACTTCCAATCGCTCCCTAAATTAATGTTTAAGTACATAAAATCCTAAACAATCTTACCATCTCATGGTAATTTCTTGGGTCGGGTAAAAAGCAATCATAGGGAGGAATCAAAACTCAAGATGTAGGTTAACCTTCCAATCAGAACCTTGCACCTTGATGTGTTCTTATTTCCTGTCTTGGGAATCACCGCATGAATTCGGGTAAACAGGGAGTAGTCGTATTCCAGAAATTGTGAGTTCGTGATAATCACTTGCCTAATCTATAACGTTTTAATGAGTATCGTACATGGTCTTCGCACAGCTTTTAGACTTTTTAGTTGTGTTGAATCCTAACAAATATTTCCCGTTAACCGCATCCGTTTTGAGGAATGATTAATGTGTTATACTCCTGATTCCACAATTTTCTCTCTGTTTTTCTACATCAGTGAGGCTTATCAATCGATTGAGCGCAATCTTTTCCCAGTAGCTATTTTTTTTCATCCCTCGTCCCAACATTGCCATTTCACACAAGGTCGATTTTTCATCAAAACGAGGACGTAACGCTCTCAAAAGTCACCCCTCCTCTCGACACATCGCAGCGGAAAACGTCAATCCCTGCCAAATCGTGACGTATTTTATGGATGACCCCTTAATAACCCATTTTTCTTTTTAATACTCAGTTCACCCTCGCGGGCACCGAGGCTGACACTCGGCAGGGCGTCATGATCCCTACAAAAATGTCTCAGTTTCCGGCACACTGCAATGGTTTCTCGCTCCTCTTCGGATTTCTTATGATCTCGCCACTTGGGGTCCGTGGACCCCAAGTGGAGACTTCTAAGGACACCCGGCTGTTACATTTTACCCCGAGCTCTATTTTTAGCTTCATTCTCGAGAAAATCAGGATTTCCATTGAAACATATAACGGCAGGTTTTTGCTTCGGGCAGGATAGATTTTGAATGATGTTCTATGTAGGCGAAGATTATGTCGCCTCAGCGCTCAGATTCAAATTAAGTGACACAGAAAAATATTCTTCATGTGCTATGCGTACTACAAATGAATTACTACCTCTCGTTCAGTACCTAATGTCGGCTGAGATCATACTTTTATCATGGGTATTTGATTACCCATAATCGCAGGATATGACAATTTAAAAAGGTGGTGTTAAAAATTACATTTTTTATTTATTTGAACACTGTGTGATTGGATTAATTTAATATTCCTGCTGAATGTCGGAATCGATCGATAGGTTTGTTCCTTCGCCAGTCTGCGCTGCAAGAGAATGTAATAAATGCTATGCTCAATCAATTCTTGGATTTAAAATACATAAGCCAAAAGAAACAAATTCCAAATGCGAATATATGACATATCTATTTTAAATTTAACTTTGGCTACCTGTGTCTTAATACTTAGAATTTTAGATTCAAAAGCAGAAAACTGAACATCGATTTTTCTTGTCGAAGCTTTCCTTAAGATTTATCTTTGACGCGATAAGACGGTAAAAGCAGTAGCGATTTGGGAAGAAAAGAAATAAAAATATGCGAAAGTATTTAAAAATCAATATCATATTAGGAACCTTTTCACCAACTAAATTTTTCCTAAAATATTATTCCAGATTTAGATCTACCTCAGCATGGGAAATTAATCCATATGAAAATTGTTAGGACATCAGCGAGAGTAAAAGTAGAGGCACCGTGACATTGTATATAATGATATGTAATTTTATAATATCACAATAAACTATGTGCAATAATCAGTGAAAAGAACACAATATGAAGTAAAGTATAAATATTGTAGATTGAATACATTTCTGTGATTGTAAATTGGTCTAAATTTTCTCTTAAAAATTAGCGAAGCGTAACGTAGCTTGGCGTAACCGAATGGTACATGTGTGGAAAAAAAACTCAAGGATGCCATAAACTTGCGAAGATGGAGAATAATGGAACGAGTTACGCTCAAACCTATTGTGTGCCTTTAAATTCATCTCAAGCAAAATGGCTCGTTTGGTAGACCTTCTCCGAAAAACGCTTGATTTATTATGGTCGACCTTCACCCTCAAACCTGACGGCTTCCTCCACCGCGAATTATTATACTGCCGCACTCCATAAATTTGTCGGAGGTCGTCTGCGTTCGTCGAACGGTCAGGTGGCGGAGGCGTCGGGGGAGGAAATGACGGCTTGCCCTCGGAGGAGGGCGACGGCCGACCAGCGCACGCACGGAGGGAAGCGACCCCGTAAACACGGCCGGCGGTCGCTCCTCGATACGGCCGGATAGACGCCGCCAGAACCAGCCACCGACCGGGGGCATCATCATAACCATGATGGAGAAGGAAGGGGGTGGAAGGGAGAGAAGACAATGCAATTCACGGGGCGTGACACTACGGTACCATCGATCCCTTCTCTCCCAACGGAGGGGTCTGCCTGGTCCTCATAATCCGGATATTTTGGAGTGCACATTCGCGATGGCGTCGCGCCGGATTTCGAAAGCGCCGCGCGTGAAGTAACGACCCCTGTTCGTGCCGTCGTCATTCCCGTCCCCCCTCCTCCTCTCCTCCTCCCCCCGTGAAGCGATTCCCAGAGCCTGTCTCCGCCAGGCGAATCGGTTGTTGTGCCCTATCGTCGGTGCAGCGCACGCCAAATGCACACCCGCGCCCCAACGAGACGTGCACCTCGTTAGGAGTCTGGCCCCGCCGCTATACTTTCTGTCGCGGCCATTTACCGAATCCCGAGGATAGATAACCTTATTCAGGTCGTAGCATTGCACACTGCTCGAGACTTCCAAAGCTTTGCCTTATAAATGAGACGACGTCTTTGATTGTATTCGATTTAAACTCTCCTCCTCGATAACTGCCCTGAGTAGTGAACACCGTCTTCCGACAGTTGAAACTGGACTTTTGTTCTGGAGCAATTAATAAAAGTAGCTTTATTGGGGAAGTGGAAGCCTATTCGGTAGTGTGTCGGGATCAGTTTTAAATCTCAGCTGATGCCTAAGGCCAACCCCACCTAAATTTCTGATGGTAGAATTTTATGATGTCTTGAAATTCATGGGGAACGAGGGGTGGCACTGGAATTGAAACTGCCTTTGATTACATCTCACGCATCTCAGGGGTTAATTCGGATTGAGCTCCATCCTTACAAATCAAAACTACCGTTCGGGCTGATCATTCTGGCTAATATGTCTCTCGAGAATTCCTATGAAAAGGCACGAGTTTAGTAGTAGCACCATATGTTTCACGGCTTGTCAGATGAGAGTACTGAGCATTCTAGACTTGAGCTGACAGGATTGGAGCCCATGGTAAACGCAGCGGTGAAATGAGATCGTCGAAAATTTGTTAGTGAGCGAATGCCGAACTGTCTCGTATGCTGGCGAGAAATATAATGGACCAATCTTCAGCGGAGTGAGTGCTTCAATCGATATGGCGTTTGAAATATAGGGCCGGCGTCCTACTTTGAGTGCCATTGGTGCTTCTCAGTATTCCAGGGACGTCATTTTTCGAGAACTTAGTTTCTCGACCGTGCTGGGTGGTTTTACGGCTCCCCGAAGGGTGGGGGGGAAAGTGCGGAGGGCGAGTGGCGAGGAGTGGGGGTATGGGGAGGAGGTCATGGGGGCGAGAGGATGGGGGCACAGCCATGACACTCAATTGCCCTCCCTCCTCTCTCTTCGAAGCGGCGCGAAATTTCGTGCGACACTTTTGACACTCCCTGGCGGGCCATATTTCTCCCTCCGAGCACCCACCCACCCACTCCTCGGCAAGATGTCGATGGGCTTCGGGCCCAGACGCTCCCTCGCCTGGGAGGAATGCGGGCGGACCGACGGAGCCACGAGCCAGCTTCCATGTCGCGCGCCCTTGTGCAAGCAGTCGCTCACTCTTGCTGCAAGACCCATTTTCCCATTACTCGTGATGTTCCGAAAGGAGAGCAAGTTAATGAGGAGCACTGCTATTGAATGAGAATGTTTGGAGTGTCGAAATACCCGACGAGTCCCAGATTGGAAATATGCAAATATCCAATTTTTTACACGCTGATATTTTTCCAGGCGGATTTTGACGTGATAATTAATGGTCGCACACTGCAAACATGGTCTTTATTTGAAATTTTGCAAATAGCGTGAGATAAAATTGATGGAATCGAGTAGTTTTAAGTCTCTTGTGCGCTTTAGTGCTCACAAGTGATTAATTGCATACCCATTGTGATTTTTATATACATTCCACTCAGGGAGATAATTTCCATCGTATGGAGATTCAATTATTGGCTGGTCCTGCACTTAAATCTGTACTCATATCGTTATGATAATACCCAGCATGTCTAACCCCATTTTAAAATTGTATAAAATGCTCAATCCTAAATTAACATTTCCTGAGTGCGCTTCAAGGAACAGAATTCGCTTCTCCCCGTTAATGTTCCTCTCGAGCCGTTTTTAAGCCACCTCTGTGCAAAGGAACGTGCTTGTTCCCGACTTGTGAGTAGTTACGTGTAATAACACACAAGGTCCTCTGATCAGAGCAATAAATTTAGTTCTTCACCTTCTGATGAATTCCGAGGCTTGGATTCAAATACTTGCTTAATTTGTATTCCTCCAGTCGTCCTCTAGCATTTTGGTGCGTGAAAAAATATGGACGCAAATGAAAAAAACATAGCATCTATAGGAACGATGGCAAAATCGTAACGGGAATTAATTGTTCTATTTTAATTGCTCGTAAAATTTGTATTAAACGCGTGCGGTTCATATGCATATGCGTGGCCTCTCCACCGTGGAATTCAACGCTCTCGGGTTTCACTCCTCCTGCTTTCAAATATTACAAGGGGCCAAGAGATTATTCAAATATACTATATGCCAAGGAGTGAGCACGGAGAAATGATTGAACGCCACTCCCCTCGAGTTACTGGGAACGCGTGACTGAGCAGAGGCGGATGGTGCTCCAAAACTTTCGTGGAAATCCACGAGATAAAAGCCTAATGCTTCCCAGCGCTCCAAAAGGATCGCCCAACTAATGGAGTTCTCATTCGTGGCAGCTGCTCATTCGCCTCCCTTTTTTTGTCTCAGATATACGTTTAAAAATTGTAAAAAAAATTATTCTATCGGTGTATTTATTTTCAGAACCCTACAATTTTTTTTACTCGCCCGCCATTACGCAAGGGTTCGCTGGTGTGTAACTCGGAGCACTCAACTTGAGAGGTGGCTGGGTGAGGGGAGCCCGGGAATTATCTGGAATTGATATAATTCCGAGCTTGATATGACACAACTTTTAAATGCCGATGGCCAAAGCACTTTTTACGTGTACTTTGGGTGATAACAGAATGTCCACCTAAATATTAGCTACCAATGATATGTTTTTCATTACATTTTATGGCCATATTTTATTTTATTCCCATAACAATTTATGTAAGCTATTATTTTGAAAAGGTATTATCTAGTTTGGGAATTTTGTGCTCTAATTGTATTTGATCGATGGTGATCAATGGTCATAATATTTATTTCATGTTCGTTTGAATGCCCTCGTAAATTTATCTAGAATTATTATAGCCAAAGATATATTATAAATGTCATATAATATATACATATATGTAAAGGGTTAACAGGAAATGATTTGCTTTCACTTGTTTTGTGAGCCGGCTGAGCGGTCAAGGATTACTTTGAAATTACTTTACTTTGAAAGAGCCAGTAAACTCGCGTTAAACCGTGATGCAAGTCCAGTAATTGAATCATTCCCTCCGTAGTTACACAGATTTAATCATCAAGCACCGGAATTCTGTACAGGGGAGCTCCCAATTTAAAAAATTTCTATGTGCATGCCCTCATTAAGAAATTATCTCCATGCTCATTTTCTTTTCTGCCCTCCATTTCTTTTCTTCCGGTCATCCGACGCTCACTTGGACCGCGGGCGTCCTCTCTTCCCCCGCCTGACCCCTCCCATTGACCCCTCCGACCCTTTCACCCGGCACGCAACCCCCCATTTCCACCTAATAACCACTGCACACATTCCCTTCGCACGTCTCCCCTTTCCCGCTTCCCTTCGCTTCCAACCCCCTTCTACCTACCCCCCCCCCGGGCCGTCCCTGCCCCCCGGCATTAACACCCTCTGTCCACCTGCATCTCATCGCCAACACCCCCTTGCCCCGCGCACCCTCCACCAACCCCGGTTAAATCCGTGCCCTGCACGGGCGCCGGACACAGAGAATAGGCCCGGCCCCTCCAACCTGGGAAGCGTCATCAGCCAGATCATTCTCTGTAAGCAGCTGACGCCCGACTTCAACGCCGAGGAGTTATGCAGCATAGCGAAAGACGCGGACGACATCCGCCACATGCTGGCCGACATGCAGGAGTACATGCCGAAGGAGAACAGCGCGGGTGAGGATGTCTCTTATTTGCATATTTTCGTTCGCAGGAATCCTATTTATTCCGGCAGGAGGTAGAGGGGAGGAGGCCGCTTCCGCTGATTTTCTCTCTTTTTTATCTCTTGTCATGATTTAATCTGCATCCACGCTGTGCTATGCCCTAAAGATTGGGTGCCTAAGTTTTTAAAAAAAATAGAATCCAGTATTTTTATGCAACTTTGTTAGAAAATTTATTTACAACGTAGATTTTTCGTAATGAAATTCATAAAGGGGAAAAAGCTGATCATTTTTTTGTTTCTAATGTGATGACTTGCATAAAATTTTGAAATTTAGTCCTCTTTTTAGAATTGCTCACGTTAGATACTGTTTGGAATTGTTTTTGGTCTCGGTTTCTCTCATTCACTAGATCTGACGTCGCATGGGATGCTATTACACAAATAAATACTCAAGCTGCCGGCTACATGTCGTGAAAGAGGGAAAAGGGTATTCTTTTAATTTATGTGTCGCTTAATTCTCCACATTCCTTATGCATCAGGGACACAACCACGCACCAATTTTGTTCATATTAGCCTACACCGATAAAAACTTTTTCACTAGCAAATTATGCAAATGTTTATTGATTATTATCAACATTGTATTTCCATCACAAGTCTTGAAACGTTTTCAAATACTTTTTTAGGGTTTGAATCACCAGAGCTTCTAGAACTACTTGTACCGTGTCTCTACCTAACCACTAAACTATTGTTGAACTGAATGACTATGACTAAAATTGTCCATATGCATTTCCTATCAAATGCCCGTTCGAAATATACGAAACAAGCAAATACGTCCTGATTGTTTTCTATATTCCTCTCAATTAGTGATCTCATTACTGTAATGGCATCGCGCGTGCCTCTCCTCTTCCTAAACGCAAACTTATCATCCTCTTGTAATCATTTGCCTTGCTCTCCATCCTTTTGTTGATGACGTATTGTACATATGTGTGTGTATGTGTGTGTGTATATATATATATATATATATATATATATATATATATATATATATATATATATATATTTATATTTATAATAAGTATTTCATTCCTAGATTGCTTTACTGCAGCCCTAAATTCTACTGTATTTAATGGCAGTGCCCTTAATCCTTTATAATCTCTATTTTACGTCCTCTTTAATTTATCCTATTTACAAGGTGTGATCAAAAAAAGACCGGACTGATTTTACCCTGCGTAACGATTTTAATCGTTCAATGGATCGAAACAAGACAGTGCGCCATCTAGTATGTATTGTATATATATATATATATATATATATATATATATATATATATATATATATATATATATATATATATATATACATACAGTGTATATATATATATATACATACAGTGTATATATATATATATATATATACACTGAACATTGAAAAACGTCGAACAATATATTAATATTGTCTTAGGTGCTAGTTGAGACAATTTTGCATTATTTCATAAGTATCTTAGAGTGAGAAATAATACAAATAATCCAACTCATTTACACTGATTACCATTTGACGTTCATGCAGTTTGTTTGTAATCTCTAACGCTACTCACTCTAGATGCGTGAAAGTATAAAAGCACTTGGTTCTTCCTTTCGCTGATCCAGAAAATCCCCACTAAGGTGGGAATGGTGGGGCGAATGCGGTTAACCGTCCTCCCTATCGATCCGATATCCGTGCTTTCATTTTTACGCCATTTCTAATTAAGATGGAACATGCAATTTGCGATCCCACGCTTGCTGTTCCGCAATGGCTACGAGGAACGGATCGCCGCTGTCAATGGCTCACCGGGGAGAGTGCTGTTGTTCGCGTTTTATATTTCTAATTTATTCTGTTGTTCACGGGCCACTTGTCAAGATCATATCTCGAGTGCTAACTGGTCATAGTTTATAATCAGAAAGTACGGCGTACACTTTATTCGAGTTGTATTGTGCTACATACTTTGTATTGTTCCCCGAGGAAACCCTATGGATTACCTCTGTTTATTACAGTGTCGACTGCTGCAATTTCTCAGAGTCCTTTTTTAATTGCCCCAAAAGTCCAAGTACTCTTTGTACAAAATAGAGATGTTAAAACAGGCTTAGAAGTGGACTTGTAGAAAAAGATAATTGTCCGCCATTCCCCCATTCCTTTATTTATATAATCCAACTACTTATTTTGCGTTGCACTTCCCTTTGTCTCATGTGATTGTCTTCAATATAATGTGTATAATGTAGGGTTAGGTGGAAGAAGGGACTATTAGTCTCAACCTCGCCCAATGAAGTCGATAAATAAATAAAAATATGCGTAAAACAGGAGTACAAAAATCTTGTTCGATTTGAATAACTTTGGTTCTCTTTTAGTTGTTTCTGAAAAATACCCAAATGCGTAAACCTGCATGTATTTAAAGTTGAGTAATTGACGATACGCGAATCCATGCATCCAAACTTGAGGATTTTGAAGATTATCAATTTTTTTTTATTTTCTCATGCATTTAGGTATGGAAATAGGACTACTTGTTGCGTTTTTGGGTTAAAAGGGAGGGCTGAACAGGGTTTCCGGACCGCGACCCTGCGAAAAATTTTGGCGTTTTCCAAATGCAGCGACCGCCCAATGGGTACAAATACCATCCATGGCTTGAGGAAGTAGAGACATTTCCCATTCTTAATATTAATGCGATCCCTTTGCCTAAGTGAGAGTAAATGTGTTTTATCCTTAATGTTAATGCGATTCGGAAGTCATATGCATTCATCTTCCCCACTATTTTCCGCAAATTTCTTGCCAGAGGAAAGTATTTTTGAAGGGAATTCTTAAAGCAGCACATTTACAAGCAACACATATACAGTTTTTCCCTTGGCCGGTAATTTTCCCGCCCATAAATTTCTCCCTTTTATCTTTTTCCAGAATTTCCTGAGCCGTGCCTCCGAGTTCTATTCCAGTGTCCACCGAATTGCTCAATAAAGTCCAACATTCTTTAATGGTTTTTGGAATTTTCGTGCTTTAATTCCGGCATGGCGGGGAAATTGCGAAGCGCTTTAAACAAAATGGTGCTATTTCGTAACTGATCTTGATATTTTTGCCAGGGAAGGATTATGGATATAATAAATTAGTTTTTCCGTGTGAATATGCCTCCGTCCCGAAATATAGTGCTTTCAGGGTCTAAAGTTAAAAATTAAATTACTATGAAGTTTTCTCCTCTGTCTAAGCAGTGGAATTCCTCGGTCCCTCCAAGGAAAGATATATAAAAATACGAGTACCACCCAGGGGTCAAGTACGGTCGGAACTTCGTACGTATTTCATGTCATCTCTGAGAATATGCAGAATGAAATTGAATATTATATAGGCAAGTTTATCCGCTGCGGAAAGGTTAGAACTCTCCTCGTCAGGTGGAGTACCGCGTTTGTGTTTGTTACCGACGAGCGTCGCAGACTCTGACCTCCGTGCGCAGAATCTTGTGTAGCCATTACGTTCATTCGTATCTTTCGGAGATGTCTTTAAAAAAATATCGATAGAATATTAACTTTGGAGTGCCCAAACAAAATCTAAGAAGTCGGAATTCGCTGAAGAGTCTGGATGTTCCCTCGACGATACAAAGCCATTACTCGCGGTGGTCATCGCCGGGTCACTTCGATCCGAGAGGTTGGAATCCAAAATATCACTATCGGTCGCATCAGATCTGCCACATAACGACCCCAGTTCCCCGATATAGTAACGTCGCAGCCCGCGGGAATCTGTACAATTTTAACTTTACGACATTATTTCCATTATGGAAATGCTCGGGAGAGCTCGGAAACTCGGGACCGAGAGGGGAGGCGAAGGAAATATCCGCACGGGAGCCGCATGAAAAAAACATCCCCGCAAAGAAAACACATTTGATCGGCAAAATGGATTCTCCTCAAGTTACGTCGAGATGCACAGACGTCCTTACTCGCAGACCTTATGCCGTGCGCGCCTCTCTCTCCACCACCCCTCTTCCCTCCCCCCCTCCCCAACCCTCTCGGAGGAAAGAAAGTGAAAAGTTTCTTTCTTCTTTTTTTCCCTTTTTCGATCCACTTCGAAACGGAGGGGAAAGATGAGCTCCAGAGTCTTTCGAGAGAGGGAGGGATATATGGATGTATATGGGGGAGGAGGAGTAGGACTTTGAGCGTTAGGTACTCCCGATGGAAGGGCGTGGTGGAGGAGGGGTGAGTCAAGGTGGATGGCGTTAAGTCTAAGAGGGCGGAGGGGGGAGGGAGGGGGAGAAGTGTGTGAGGGGAGGGAGGAAGAAGGATGGGATGGTAAGGAGGATGAAAAGAGCGGCATTGCAGTGCAGCAGTCAGAGCGCATTACGCCCGCTCGCCGGGCACTGACGAACGCATTACCCATTCCCAAAAATCGCCCTCTCGCGTGTTTCACCGCTGTGAGTTAGAATGAAACAATGCACTCCCTCATTTTCCGACCTGCTACCTTCTCATAATTAATTGCGAACTTTACCTTGACAAAAGTTAAAGCACGTTCTATCTTGTTATAGATATTCTTCGGATGGGTTGTACATATTCTAACCTAACCAGCAGATTTTTCCAGGGGTGGCATAGTATCTCAAAATTATAGTAATCGACCAAAAAGTTGACTTGATGAGTTAATTTAGAGTTCACTTAATATATTACTAATCCCTTCTTTGGGGATAAGCAGGGCGGTTCCCTTCCCTATACCAGATGGAGTTTTTCAGGAAATAATGGTGCCCGAAATATTACAGAACTTGGGTGGTGCTTGAGATGTCCGAAGCCATCTGGATTTGAACCTGAGCTCTCCGGTCAGTAGCCAGCAAATCACTTTACCCAATAGACTTGTACGTCTTTATAGCATCATGCATTCGAATATATTTATTTCATTATCACCCCCTATTATTATAATATCTCCGCGAAAGGCTTATTATTTTATATTTGTCTCATCTTAATTGGTTCCAGTTAAGGAACGTTCAGAACAGTATCTAAGCTTGGGTATTGAGCATCTCACTCCGGGGCTTATTTTTCTTTATTTTTCGTCATGTGCCGCTCTTTATTTTATAAATATGTGAGGCATTCCTCTATTTACCTGCAGCGATTTTCCAAATTATTGAACAAAGACGCGAGTGAAGTACGTACACGATCGTCCTTTCAAGCCTTCCGGCCCACGATATCCAATGAGATCTCTGGAAAGAGTGACGCCATAAAGATCTCTCTCAGTCACTGATTTTGACTGTTTCGCGATGAGGTTCGTCGGTCGGCTTCCGTATTAAACTTCATGATCCGCTTTCCCTCGCAGTATTTAATCCAGAGAAAAAGACCCGACCTGGAAGGGCACGGCCGGAGTTAAGCAAATAGGGATTGGGCTGCCTTCGCCTCTGTGACCGTGCGCGACACGCGGGAAATGACGTGCTTTGCTACACGCTCCATCGCGAAAAAGGTCGAGGTCTTTAACAGCATAATTTGAACACTACCCTCCTACCTTCTCTCGGCGTTTACCTTACTCTCGAAATGGCAAACGAACAAGGCACTCGTAATTTTAAATCTTATCTATCTTGGGGGCGTGAACATTTGCTCAGCAGCATGAACAAGTAGGCTATGTTCGCAGCGTATGTTTTACTCGGAGCAAGTGATCCCTCAACTACTGAAATCTTATTTCGCAGTGATCAATTTTGGTCCACTTAACATCTCAGTTCACATTGCGTAGGCTCTGACGCGCACCCGAATTAGCCCTTTTACATGTACTATATACGTATTTTCGACGTTTGTGTGTAAATTTTTTGCATAAAATCTTGTCCTTTCCGGACTACTTCATAAGTACTCTTTGAGGTCAGCAATAATCGGGTACTTTTAGGCTCTCCGAGGACCGAGGTCATATCACACGAATATTATTATTATGTATCCGAGGATTTGGATGAGTGGCAGCGTAGTTTCCCACGCATCCAACATTGACGCTTTAGGGATAATACCGAGAAACGACCGTGTTTTTTTTAAATTACACTCCGCTCGTAAGGATCATGAAAACGACATTGGTGCTCTGGAAATTTATGGCGGTGTTTAGTTCAGCCACCCAACGCTGGATTTTTCTCGAGTCCTAATCCCGACCCGGGACCCGGTTGTGGCGCGCCACGGTCGGTGCCGACCTCTCCTTTCCACGGGAAACGATCATTCTTCCCCCGCGTCACACCTCGTCTAGCGTCGGCGGTTCATTAATTTTTTCCGCGCTTTCAATGTTAATGCGGGGTTATTCAATCCCATGCTGCCATAATGCCCCGGTTTTTAGGCGGCCGCCCTCTCGCTTCCATCCCGGAGCGGGCCATTCTCCCCGAGAACCCCGTCAAGCGGCGATGGGGGGCGTAGTGGGTGCTCGATCCCACACCAACCCCTTTCCCTCCCACTTCTCTCTTTCTCTCTCTCCCTCACCCCTGGGACCGACTCTGCGTGGGATTTCTTACTTCCCTCGCCGGCCGTGGTGTTAGAGAGGGACAGGGGGTAGGGGGGGAGGAGGAGGGTGGCGGATTCCCGAGGAACGAAGGCGTATATATCAGCGGAGGAGGGGTACGCAGGGGTAGGAGTAGAGACGAGGCACGCTCCGGCGCATACGACTTCCCGGAGGAGGAGTCACCGAGGCGGAGCGTGGCGATAGCGAGCGACTCCCTCCTCGCACTCTCTGCTCTCCGAAAAAGGAGGGCGGGGGGTGAGAAACGACGTGTCCTATCACGCCTTTTATCTCCACCCGGGACGACGCTCTCATTTTTCTGGTGATTTCTGCCGCTTGATCTTTTGTAGCGGCGTGTGGGGGGCGAGCGGAAATGCCGCGCCTCCCTGGGAGCCTTCCGTAAAAAAAGAGGAGATCTCTCCACCGAATTATGGCCATTATAAAAAATAAACCGCCTCCCTTGCGGCTCCCCCCTTTTCCCGCCGCCGCCCTCCATCCGCCGTGAAATCACCTTCATTCAGTCGCCGTCCGAAGCAATCTCTCCGCTGCAAAGATCCCCTTCTTCCGCGCTTTCCGATTATTGAGAGAAATATGTGTCGGATAAATATCCTCGTACAGCGACAAAATCGAGGGTGTTCTGAGCCTGCAGGCGCTCCGGATTGATTCAGCGCCGTGTATTTTCGTTGACATTGCCTTATCATCGAGAGCTATTTTCGTGTCGTTAGCATCATTCTTCGATGGCTTCGCCCTACGTACAGATCGATGTGCACTAAGTTGCTAAAAGTGCCTTCGTTAGAATAAAATGCCTTCTCGCTGTCGATCGAAAGTAAATGAAAAGCACAGGCTTTTCTAGACTAATGAAACTAAATGTACTTACCGTATATAGAGATTTCCCCATCATGGATTAAATATGATTACAAAATGTGCACATTTAATTTGACACGTTTTGTCGTAAAAATTAGCGTCCTAATTCAGTCACGTCCACACCTGTTCCCTAATCCTTTACTTCGATGAAAGGATGAATAGGACGGCACATAATTTACTCTTAGTCTCGTTACAGTGCTTCGAAAATTCAAATTTCGCATTTTAGAGGAAAATCATGTTCGGCGGACAAAATTTTAATTAATTTATTCAATCCCCGCCGAGTCCTAGGGCTTTCTGGGTATTTGATGACGTCATTCGGGTCTTAATCCCTCAATCATGGCCAAAGCGCGTCCCCCTACGTTCGGTGTCCGATGTCGTTTACGGACGGCCTTTAATTAATGGCGGAGCGCGCCCATATTTGCCGGCGGCGGCAGGCTGCGAAACCACCCACGGGGATGGGGTAGAGAGAGGGGGATGGGGTTGGGGGCGGAGGAGGAAAGGGGTTTGGAATCGAGTCCTTTCGCTTTCACCCCGAGCCTCGGTGCCACAATTTTCACTCACCGAGGTCGCCGCAGAGGATCTCCGGGCGAAGAAACTTTCAATGGGGGGAGAGGGAGAGTGGGGGCGGTGTGTTTTTCGCGGGTGATCTTTTGTAGCCCACGAATCCGGTTGGGTGGATCCCTAAGGCCAACTTCCCTCCAACCCTCGGGGTACCTCAGGGCGGAATGTGTCTGGTGGCGTGGTTTTCACTTGAGGTAGACTAATCATCAATGGAGTCGTAGGATGTTATTGTAGGTGATAACCCGGATGACCTTGACGATGTTGTTTCCCTCTAAGAGGAGTGTTGTCTTTGGCTTCCTTGGCGATGCCTTTTGCTTGAGTACGTGATATGCTAAGGGTGGAAATAAAATTTTTGTTTTTTTTGTGAATGTATATATATATATACATGTATCTGTGTGTGTGTATGTGTGTGTGTGTATGTGTGTGTGTGTGTATATATGTGTATATGTGTATATATATATATATATATATATATATATATATATATATATATATAATAAGTATTTCATTCCTAGATTGCTTTACTGCAGCCCTAAATTCTACTGTATTTAATGTCAGTGCCCTTAATCCTTTATAATCTCTATTTTACGTCCTCTTTAATTTATCCTATTTACAAGGTGTGATCAAAAAAAGACCGGACTGATTTTACCCTGCATAACGATTTTAACCGTTCAACGGATCGAAACAAGACAGTGCGCCATCTAGTGACACATCTGACGACGAAAACGAGAGGTGTTGCGTTTGTTTGCGTCGAGTCGTTACGCAGCAGCAGCGGTGCGTGTCTTAACCTGTTCGTCGCCACGTGCAACGGCAGCAATGAAGGAGCTAGAGGAACAGCGTGTGTGCGTGAAATTTTGTTTCAAGCTTGGCCAAAGTGCTACAAAGACATTTGGAATGATTCAGCAAGTCTTTGCTAATAAAGCTATGAGTCAAAGCCAGTGTTTTGAGTGGTACAGTCGTCTTAAATCGGGCAGAACCTCGACAGATGAAGATTCGTGAACCTCCACTTCGACAGACCCCAACCATGTCAATTTGACGCGGTAAAATCGCCGTTTAACCGTTAGAGAGATAGTCGAGGAAGTGAACATTAGTTTTGGATCCTGTCAGACAATTTTGACAGATATTTTGGGCATTACGCGCGTCGCATCAAAATTCGTCCCGCGGGTGTTGACTGATGAACAGCGGCAAAAACGTGTGGACATTTGTCAGGAACTTCTGGATCGAGCCAATTCCGACCCAGTTTCTTAAAACCTTATTTTTGAATCCAAAGTTAAAATCAACCTTGAAAGGGCGCCGATTCGACTCTATTGTTGATATTAAAACTAATTGTACGGCTTACCTGAAGGGGAGCCCTAAGGCGGCTTAACAGGTAGGGTTAGAGAGCTGAAAGAAACGTTGGAAAAGGTGTGTCGTCAGCCAAGGCATGTACTTTGAGGGCAACAGGTTCGATTAAGCTGTATCCATCGAAATAAACAAGTTATAAAATCAGTCTTGTCTTTTTTTGATTACACCCTGTACATGTCGCTTGGTCTTCCTTTTGGAATCTTCCCTTCTATTTTTAATTCTATTATATTCCTTATCAATCCATTGTGCCTCAATGTGAACCCAATCCATCTATTTCTTCTTTGCTGTAGAGTTCTCCATATGGTTCTTTCATCTTCTGCTCTTCTATATACCTCCTCGTTCGTTACTTTAGCTGCCCATTTAATCTTCAGCATTCTCCTCCAGCACCACGTTTCAAAGGCTTCTATTCTTCGCTGGTCCACTTTTCCAATGTTCCAATTCTCGGAACTATAGAGCGCCACGCTCCGCACGAAAGTCTTGACGAATTGCTTCCACAAACGCATATGCAATTGACTTAACGTTTGTCAAAAGGAGCATTTTTTCCCCTATCACGAAAATATATTGAAAATATTGGGACTTTCCAGCTGTAGTACTATCTTTCATTATTACGTTGTCAGAATCTATCTAAGATTATAATTTTTTACAAAAACGAAAATACTATATTATTTGGTTTTATGTTCGTTTTAACAGATCCATTCATGTTTTAAATCATTTTTTCTTGTAAACGACCGAAATGTCGGAAAAAGCTCCCGTTCTTTGCTCTTTACAAGGAATAATCCAGGAAAAATCATCGTGAGAAACGTATTTATTTAATTTTCAAAGGATAAAACTTTTAAAAATGCTTTCTTACAATGTCTAAAAGATTTGGCAACGTGAGACAAGAGCCAACCCATAAAGTGTGCCACATTAAATAGCTCAATTTATTTTATTTAAGCGAGTTATGTTTTATGTAAACGCTGTAATATCCCAATTGTAATAAAATTTATAAAGCATTTTATTTTATTACGAGTGGTCAAAATGTATTGGAGAAAAATTAATTATCTTCACGTTGAGCAACAAAAAGTTCGCAGTCGCACATCCGCAGAAGGGTAACGGAAATTTTGTGCGCCCTCCAAATGTCATCCAAGCAGGGATTGCAGTCTGTCATTGCCTGTTATCGAGCCCGTACACAGGGTAAACCTGATTAAAAAGCTATCTCACGAAAGTCTTGTTAATTCAAGCATAGGATATGCGATGCATTCTTCTTCTGCAGGTAGACTCGCAGCTGTGTTTGCGATTAATAATGAAATGAGACTAGGAGACCCTCATGCAATTTACAGCTTCCTCCCTTCACCCTGTAAAAACTTAAGTTGGCCATAAAGCTGCGCGGTTTTATAACGGCCGGCGAAATAAATTCTCAAGTATACGATCCCTACGATCTTTCATCGCGACCTTTTTCATGCATGTGGAAGGCTGTCCACAATCATATGATGTGCCGGAAAAACGTTTTGAGCTTCTTTTAAAAACCCATATCTCGCCCTGGCGTTTTCAGTTTGAGTGTTTATTTTTAGGGCGCAACACCTCAAAATTCCTTCCCGAACAGCTCCTTGGGGCTTGTCACGGAATGCGAATTTGCCCCGCGCTATTCAGGAAAATTTGACAGATGCGTAAATATTACAAGGATCCGTAATGCAAAACTCTCATATTAAGATGGATACCTTATTGGCAGTATTTTTCCCTTGGGCGCATCACTTGGAAAAATGTATACATTCTAAACGCTCTGTATTCTTAAAGTAGCCATATTAATAAGGTCGTGCAAAGTTTCAGTGGACTCACAGCTCTCGTGATGAATTACCCGTTTGAAGATGTAGACTGAACATAAAAATTCAAATTAATGAGATATTAAAACGTATGAAATTCCACCACATTACTTGTAAGGAACCCTATCGAATTTATACTTCCGTACCGTTTACCCTTAAAGCCATAATTTCCATCCGCATGTCCGCAATATACACGTGATATCATCGACTTAGTGTAGTGTCTCTGAAGTGCTTACTCTTTTCGATGTAACCTAGTCTTAATGATACTTGGTGCAATAGTATTGTGCGACGAGAACTGCGCAACCAGATAAAAAAACCTCGCTATGGCGGTGGCATTTTCGGGTTAGGTATGCCATGAAATTTAGCACAAATGTTTTTTATAACTCGGACACACATTTTTTAGCAACGCATGCCAATTTTTTTATTACGGGGTCCAGATATGTAATACCCTAAATAAGAATCGTCCGTTGCTGGGCACCCTCGCGAGGAAAGACTTTCTCCGTCTTGCTCCGTGGTCTACTCCTCGAAAGGCGTCTCACCCGAAGGCCACTGACAGTATCGATGGAAAATATCTCCTCAAAAGTCCCGAGTGTTTCACAAATCCATCATTGTGACAGAACGCCGAATTCTTTCGCCGCCGCGACATCTGTCCGCAATTTCTGCCGCCGATAAGACCGCCAACTTCCGATCCGCCGTCATCCGACATTGGGGTTGGGTATACAAAGAGGCAAGTCGAACACGTTCCAACCTCAAACCCTTATCTTTTGGCCCTGGTTGGAGAGGGGGGAGAGAGAGAGAGAAAGAGAGACATCTACTTCGTGCTCGCAGTCGGAGCAGTAACGGGGAGAGGCCTCCTTCGTGCCTACTTCCCACCCCCGCCGCCGGCCGCGTGCTCTCTCTCTTTCCCACCGTGAACCCCACCCCCTGCTCCGTCCCCCGGATCGAAATGCCGAATCGAACGGGAATCCCCCCGCTCCGCAGGTCCCTCCCTCTCGCCGCCCCGCAGACCTCGGAACACAGTCGTTCCCTTTCACTAGCAACAGTCCTATTCCCTGCAGGCGAGTCCGTCTTCTCGCCTCGCGAATGATAAGGAGAGGCCCTCTTCCTGTTGACACTACTCCGTGAATATCGTGAGAAACCGGGGAGAGAGGTCGTGGTGAAAACGTTTCCGTAAACGTGACAACTTAATCAGGATTAAATATTTGGATAGATCCTAAAAACTAACTAGCTGAAGTATTTCCGCCAAAAATGAATACCTTCAGCTTTGCGCTAATTCTGTCTTCAGCATCTTTAAAGATTCCTGTCCCCTCCATGCAACCTATTTTCCTATATTATCCGTGCTAACTTAACATTCTCCCTTTTTTCAGATCATTACTTGGTAAATTCGTTCTTGATACCGTCCCAAAAGTTAAATATTTCGACACTACTAGCATGTTTGTGCGCATATTTGGCGTCACCTAGGCAACAAATAATTTCCCAAATTATCACATTTACAAAATGTCAAGCCAAAGTCACCCTATTGTGGTTCAAGGTAAATGAAAGATTTTTAACTTTGCTTGGTTCTAAATTCCTGTTTTCTTCGACTCTGCTACTCCGAATTTCGACCAATGCTGAATTATGTGCAAGATGATCTAGCACAAAAATTTGACCTAAAATTACCATTTTTACTTAATTCCTGAGTTTACTCGTTTTTGGCGAGAAAGGTGCTTATTTGACTCGTTTTCTTCAGTTTGAATGCCTCCTCACGCCATGCGTAAATCGCCACTGCCTTTTGGGAGCAATTCTTTATTCACTATTGAAAACATGAGAAGGCATTTCAATTTACTACGCAATGCTACCAGCAGCACTCTCCTCCCATTCTATGATTAAAAGGTCTTTGACAGGCGGGGTATACTTTCCAAGGCATTGAAGAACTGTTTTTCAGAAGTCAGCCCCCATGGCGGCCTCTACATTTTGGAACTACCTTCCTCATTGATTTAAAAAATACCGCTCATTTAGCAAAATCTAAAAGTGAACTGTACACTTGTCTACTTTCCTCATAATATAATGGGTGAAAATTTTATGAATTATAAGATATTAGACTATATAGATTATCTTGTTTCAATGTATGCGTATAAATTAAATTTGGAAATATATGTTATATTAATCAATCAACAATGCAAAAACTAAGCTATATTTTGTTAATTTTATTGCTGCTCATTTTTTTACCTCCTGCGACTTTTGGCATTTTGGTAATATCCAATGCGAATGTTTATTCCGGGCCAAATACAGTTTTTCAAACACATATATATATTAATGGCTTTTCAGGATACGATTACCTCTCCATATCTCCTCCATTCATTTTCTCTGCTCTCTTCGAATATCCTCCGGCAACTCGCTCTCTTCCCTGCCATACCCACATAAAACTTCGTCGAACTTTTAGATCTCGGGCTCTTGCAGCGATTTGATGATGCTTAGGTCTCTCACTGGAGCACTTGAAAGCCACTCATGGTATCTTCTCCACTGATCTTCCTCCCCGCACAACTTCTCCTCCCCTTCATCCCCCAAGCCATATCTCCTAAGTCTCCCGCCACTTTAAGCTCATCGTCTTTCCTCAAGTTTTCGCAGTAGGCTACGCTCCATGCACTAACAGTGCAAGGACTACGCTCAGAATGTTAACTTTTTTTTACTTCTGCACTCAATAAATCTATTCACAAATTCCCTCATGTATGCAAATGATTCTCTTGCCAATCCAAGTCTTCTCTTGGTGCACTTTATTGTCCCCATCCAAAGGTGAGAAGGTTCAAGAATAAAATGTAGCAACCTGGCCTCTTACCTTTTGGACATTCCGACCGTTTGACTGAAGTTAGCAATTTTATTTAAACGCCCAATAGCAATGGTTGTAAGAATGTATAACAAATCACCTTCCTGGCCCGAACACCACTCCGGTGGTCACCCAGCCCCCTCACAGTCCCGACTTGGCTCTGTGCGGCGTTTTTTTGTTTACCCGACTAAAGAGAGAGCTGAAAGGAAAGCATTGGGAGACCGTGGAAAACATCCTAAAGCATATTACAAAGAAACGGCGGGAGATGCCGCAACAGTAACTTTTAACGGAGCCATCCGCTAATGTGCATTTCAATGCAACAATTCCAGAGATTAAAAATCATTGGCTAAAGCACTCGACCGGATATTGAGGGGAGGAGTTTCAGGGTGTCTTCCAGGCAGACACGATTCCGCAAGTGTATTGAAGCAGGGGGAGAGCATTTTGAAGAATTTCAAGCGTTTGTACAAGTAGGATCAATAAATTCATTTTCTCCCCCTCCCCCCACGTAGAAATGCGTATTATTTTCATAATGGGCCATGTATGACTGTAACATAGTGTAGTAAGAAGTTCACAGGAAAGGGATTTTTATGTGGGAACGAATGCTATGCAATTTCGGCCAAACATTACCTTGCCTAGACCTTTGTTTTCTCCGCTATTCGCTTCCGTCCATTCCCTAACTTTCCCCTTCATCCTACTCGCTTCTCCTCTATCTCACACCCTCTTTGCCTTCGGATCCTGCGGACAGAATCATCAGGGTCCCGCACGTTTCCTGAGTCTATCCGTTTTGTTGAGAAATAACGGTCTTAGTAGTCTGTCTTCCGCTCTACGTATCCCACCCAAACCAGTCGCAGTCCGGAGAATCTATCACTAACGGCTTATCTTCTCTACGAAGAAATTCATTCAGTTCAATGTTTTAATTATTTTCCATGATTCTTAATCTATTAATGATCCATCAATCACGCCAATTGCTTTTATTTCATATCATTGAGTAGTCGCTTTATTTTTTCCTATATATCACTCTCTGCTTCTAATGACACAATGGATTCTCATTACGTTTTCGTGAAGCAATTATTTGGGGTCTCTATCAGGGAATATGCAAAAAAAAAGAAAAGATAAATTTTAAAGGTTATTCCCAAGAGTTGAGAACTATTATAGCGATAACAAATCCCATGTTAATAGAACTATAATTAGATAGCTGTGGGGCTATTAAATCTATTGCAATTATTGTAAATTCAGTCACAGAAAGAGAAATATTAAGGTTCATAGAGCCACATACGTAAAAAACACTAGAATGTACTCACCAGTTACACAAAACGAAAGTTATCGATCCTTCAAACTACAATTGAGCTAATTAATGGTTTCTGGCGTAACTTTATGGAACCGATTCATTATAAATAAATGAAAGGACTAACTTTGTAGTTCCACACGAAAACGATTTACGAAAACGATATACAATTTCCACACGATATACAATTTCCACACGAAAACGATATACTACCTTGATCAAAAATTTCCCGGAATTTATTCAGAAAATTAAAAATACAAGTTTATTCATCTAAATCTATATTGTCCCCTTCAAAGTAATCCCCATCGACTGCAACACACTTATGCCAGCGCTTGATCCAATCCTCGAAACATTTTTTATATTCGGTTTTCGGTATGTCCATCAGTGCTTCCTGCGATTTTTCCATTACTTCCTCTCGGCTGCTAAAACGCGTTCCCCGTAATGGTTTTTTAACTCGATTGAACAGAAAGAAGTCACAGGGAGCCAAATCAGGTGAATTCGGTGGCTGTTGGATGGTATTTGTTGCATTTTTCGTCAAAAAATTACGAATAATGATAGCACTGTGCGACGGTGCGTTATCATGGTGCAAAATCCACGAGTTTTCTGCCCACATTTCTGGTCTCTTTCGGCCAATTGCTTCACGCAAACGTCTCATAACGCCCAAATAATACTCTTTGTTTACTGTCTGGCCTTCTGGCAAAAATTCATGATGCACTACACCGTTGTAATCCATGAAAACCGTCAGCATTGCCTTCTTTTTTGACTGAAAACGACGTGGTTTTTTTGGTCTCGGCTCATTTGGTGAACGCCATTCACTTGCCTGATGTCTGGATTGCGTGTCGTACTCATAAACCCACGTCTCGTCTCCAGTAATGATCCTTTTGATGAATGTGGGATCGGATTCAGCCTCGCAAATCATGTCTTTTGCGACGTCAACACGGTCTCTTTTTTGCATGAAATTGAGGTCTTTTGGCATGCTACACGACGGAAACCCAAATCATTAACCACAATGTCTTGGGCGGATCCATAGGCAATGTTCAAGTCCTCCGCTATTTCTCTGATGGTTAATTTGCGGTTATTGACCAACATTTCTTTTACTTTATCAATTTTTTCACCGACTTTCGATGTCGATGGTCTGCCACTGCGTTCATCATCTTCGATTGACTCACGACCACTTCTGAACCGCTCGTGCCACTGGTAAACGACCGTTTTTTTTAGAGAATCGTTGCCGAAACACTTTTCCAACATTTCCAACGTCCGTGCGCCACTAAATCCGTTTTTTACGCAAAATTTAATACAAGTTCGTTGTTGCAAATTTAAATCCATTTCTGCAATTGTAAAAAATCGCCAACACACACAGAGATAGATGTACTCTTGGCTACGTAACTTTTGCAAATGTCAAGTTATGACACTAAGATTTAAAGGGAATATCAACAACAGATGTACCAATTTAACAAAAAAAAACAGAACTCAAATCGGAACGATGGGAGCGCCACACGGTGGTTATTCCGGGAACGTTTTGATCAAGGTAGTACAATTGAGCTCTAAAATACGTGAGAGTTTAAAGAAAAATAATTAAAATACTCGAGACTATATCAAAATATATTTAAGTCGAAGAACATATTAACTATAGAATCGACCGTATTCAATGATATCAACCGTAGTCGATCTCACTGTTTCAATTAATTTTTTAAATAGCCCCCTCTTTTTTGCATTAAAATTGCAAAAAAACAGGGTTAACGTAGCTATATTTTTAATTCATACAAATTAATTTAATCCTTATTTTGGATTCCTGAAGAGTTTCTAAAATTATTATGTAACTCACTGTAATTTCAACATGAAAGATTGGTGTCTTATACTCTTTGCCAAGCGCCTATGTTTCGGTTTGCAGTGTAGATGTACTTTATAGATGCATGCAATATATTTTCAACTCACAAACGAGTAATTATGTAGGAGACAATCGCCAAATTTTCTATAGACAAATAATGTTTTTGAAAATTATCGAGTAGAATGTGTAAGAGGAATAAATGGAAAAAAATTAGCGTACGCTCCCCTTTTTGTCAGAAAGTTTCTTAGAAGCTCAATTTTACACTAAGAATAATGGAGTCTAGGCATCCTTGCAAATTCTGTTTGAGACATACTTGATGACCTAGTTTATCTCCGGTATGAGCCAGTTGCGAGGATTGAGATTCACTATTGTGGAACTGGAACGTGATGAATATCAAAATAATCAAAACTTTCCGCAGTAATAAATTTTTTTACTGGTAAAATATTTGTTTTAACGAATATTTTAAGTATACAGGCATTCATCCTCTCTCCAGTATGTTTGAATCACGTAATGAACTCATGAAGTTCACCAACTTTTTTCCCTGAGCCAAATCCTTTCGCACTCATATATTAGAAATGCTTGATTTATCATGAACAAATCCTACGTCCGTACATTTGCTCTTTTTTCCATGTCTGTTTTCATTTAATTAGTGTGAGGTTTTAATTAGAATATTGTCAAATAGGAGGCCTTCATTAATTTCACAATAGGTTAGCTAAGGATTACTTGCAAAGATGCAAATGAAAAAGAAAAAGGTTTCGGAGTATAAATTTTGGGGGCATAAGATATTAATTTTCTAGAGTCATTTACGGTATGTGCTCATAAAATTCCATCGAGCATTCCTCATTAATCCCTCCCGCTTTTTGGGTGCAGAAATCCAAGCCACAGTCATGCGTCGAAGAAAGAATGAACGAACAAGAACTCGGGACGACTAATGAAAAAGTAACGCTCGTGGGAATGGCCTCTTGGCATTTACCCAATGTTGCTCCAAAGGAACGTGGAAAAGGGTTAAATGTAGAAATTGTGCACGCTCATGTATATATATATATATATATATATATATATATATATATATATATATATATATATATATATATATATATATATATATATATCGTATATCCGAGTATGTACATAGAAAACAATCACCCGAACAAAGTGAAAAGTGGGTGTGCTGTTCGACTTGAAATAATTGACTGTTTTCTACGTATTTCTAAAAATTCGTTTAGTAGAACTTCGTAGGTGCTTGAAAACTTGCAAAGATAAATTTATGGTATTTTCCGTGAGTTAACTTTTGAAATTCTCTTTTGGAGGCATTTCTCTCGTAATGCTGTGATATTATATCGAAAAAAATAATAATTTATGTTTAAATCGTTTTGGCATTTGTATCGAGCCATTTGGACCTTCCCTGGTGCCAAAGGATATAGGGCTTTATTGTAACGATCTTCTTTGCGTTAATAGGGGCAAAAAAGATCTAAATTTGTTTTCTGGTATAATCGTGAGATATGGGAAATAAAAATTGATAAAAATTTGTTTACTGGGCATGAGTATGAGAAATGGGGGTTCGGAGAGAATCCTGTCCTAGTTGCTGGAATATTCTCAACGAAAGTCTCCATGCCGACTATGCCTCCGGTAATTCTATGGGCGCATAGATTTAATGAGCTATTTTTATTAGTAATTACTCGCTTTGAAAGTGTTCACATTCTACCATTTCAATGTAGACCGGAGAGCTTTTTAGAAAACCTGTCGTCCGCGAGAGTCATGTTTCGGCCCTCGAAATTCCATCTCCTCATGTCCCACACCCTATCACTGCGAACACTTCCGAAAAACAATATGTATTCGCTGGCGTTAGATAATATGTGAGATTAAGGGATTGACTGTAATAATATAATATCTGATTCTAGCTGAGGCGCATATTAATGAGTGAATTTGAGTGGATTTGGACCACTTGGACGAAATTCGCAATGAAAGATTAAGCAAAAGCGTAATTTTTTATTTATTTTGATATTTTAGTACCCATCAAGCCATCGATAGGGTGTATGCCACAGGGGGTAAATACACATCAGACTAAATTTGACCCGAAAATGACCCCTACCGTGATGAAGATGAGGAGGCTTGGGATGTTTGACTTTCTCTATATCCTATAGAATTTTGCCATTCCACCAAATTTATCAACTAATTGTCAACTGAATAACTAGTATTAGTAGTCGTTGGGTAAGACGACCGCCAGTTGAGGTCATTTGTGCATGTAGGGATATGTGAGTTATGCAGTAGGGATAGCATTTTCAGGAAATGGAGAAGGGCAAAAGGAAACCGAGCGCCAGCATTGGCTTGCTCTTAACGAAAGGCGCACACACGTGATTTAGTTTAACATCCGACGGATGGCGTACTCAACTTGAGGTGCTCTGAACATAGCAACCCAAGTTGAGAGCCGTATACTTTTGAAAAATTCTTCGAACTACGCAGGAATCGAACCTGGGCATTAGGGGTGGGAAGCCAGTAATTTATTCCCTGCACCAACACGATCACCTTAAATGAATGGCTTTGTCGAATATCTCGCGACTGATCAAGCGGCGAAACATGTCCTACCGTTCATATTTTGGAACGTGTACAAAGTAAAAATTGTGACGAATAGTGGAAGTTAGTCATCACTTGGTGTTTTACTGATTTTAAATGTGGTCGCACTTGATCAAATTATGGGATCACCGTCACGTTTATAACCCAGAGTGTTTTTTGCCAAACGGTCGTGTACCCCGGTCAAAATTCCGCCTCGGTGGCTCGAGCCATGTGGTTGAGCGGCTTCCTTTCCTCCCGGAACAGGTCGCGGCATGGGGGGCGTCGGTGGCGAGGAAACCCACAGCCTTTGGACTCCGCGTATTCGTCGTCTGCGGTTTCATCCCCGTCGGAGGTCCTCCTTCTACAAGAACCTCAGTTCACTGTGCTGCATCTGCAGACCTAACTACCTGTGATGGGATTATCATGGGATCCTGTACACCGCGATCCGTTGCATCCGCCCTCGATTGAGGTGATGCGTCATGATTTCTCTGGTTTTCTATTTCCTACGGGTTACTTTTTAGATACACTTACTTCCAACCCAAAATGCAATAATTTTAATGCCTTTTGTGGCTGCTGAAATATTTCACTTCAAAATATCAACTATTTAGATATTTCTAAACGTTTATAACACAGAAAGTGTATAGGTGCTGAAGACCACACAAAACCTTTTTTACTGCAATAAAATTTATTTTTTATTTTTACAAAAAGAAAGTTGATAGAACGTTGATGTAAAGCGTAGCGTAGCATACTTCAATATTTAGTGAAATTTCTTTGAGTGCATTGGTGTAGTTGCACCGATCGCAGTCTCCAGTAGAAGGAATTGTTGATATTCCATTGTATGATGACTGAAGGAGCGAGCCCTATTTACTCTCAAAACTCAAATGTGATCTAAACAAGGAAATTCGACAAACGGTTCTTCAAGAAATATGAGCTGTCGACGATTTTCCTTGTGATTAAACACCAAAATATAGTGAATCAAACTGATACTATTGTTAATAATAACATTTTTAAAAGTGTGATTTGTGAACATCTCTTTAGCCATTAATGCTTCACCTCAAGTTGTCACTTCAAAACCATACACCATTATTTCCGAAGCACATTCTTTTTTTTCATGATGAGCATCATTTACAATTATTGTAAAAATATTTCATTTTTAAAATCCTAATATTAAGATAACATTCTGTGTATATAAATATATAAATATATATTATATCCATCGTGATAAGTATTGTCAATTTATCATAGTGACACTAAAGAGTATTTTATAATTCGTTGAAAATGAACTTCAATTATTATATCTTTTCAGAAAGTTATATATATATTTGTTTAGTGTTGAGAACACATTTATAGATCTTAAAAGGCAACAATCGTGTTGATCATGATTCAAAGTGTGAAAATTTGTGCATTCTTATTTTAATTCATAGAGGGCAATATCAAAAAGAAAATTATATAGGTATTTCCTAACATTTATTTTCAAAAGTATTTCTATGGGTCATTGTTAATAAGAACTACCAAATTAACTATATTAAAATATGAAGTTCACATTATCAAGGTATATTAACTACCTGGCAATACTTTCATAGGTATTTAATATAAAATCTAATAATTCACCACTACTCATGAAAAAAAGGCCCTATACCTAGAAGGGCATCATATATCATATCACAAAGGCAATATAATTGTTAAACTTATTAATGTGTAGCCACTCAATAATTAGGCTTCTTAATTTCCCTAGTCTGACCTGTAGTCATGATTATTTTGGCGAGATCATAGAACAATTGAGTTTCCATACAGTATTTTATATCCTCAGAACATTACGTATCATTTTTATGAAATTTCTTATGCTATCCAGGGTCTCAAATAACATCAGTTCGCTGGCTGAACCAGGGCTGTCCGTTTCTTGCTTATGTGACTCGGTAGATAGTGAGCAGTTGGGGATTTACATTGGGAAAAGGCTCATCTGTCTTTCTCAAAAATTTTCGCAACTAGGAATTGCGATTTGCACATTTTGAGATATATAGTACCCCAGAAATATTATTAAACATCCACATTCATTCCTTACCCAGCCCCAAATTGTTATTACATTAATACTATGGAAATAATATTGAAATATACTCCTTTCGAGAACTTAGTGTCATCTCCGAATGATAATTTTCACTTCAGAATTTCGGTGAATGGCTCGTTTTTACTCCCACCCACCGTACTCTTAAATCACTCCGACATCAGCTCGGCGCTCACAAAAAAAACCTCTTCGTGGACGAGAACTTAATCATTAAATAACTTCCGCGTAACGTCTGGTATGCTCCGAGGAGACGTATACCTAATGAATAAATTTACGCGGCTGAAATGAATTGCGGTTTGATATGAAGAGATCTCTACCATTTTTGTGTCCCGTATATTACCCTCTGCAAATTTGATCTCTCGTCGCTGTATTAATGCCCTCACATTTCTTTTAAACTCTTCCTATAAATTTCGGTTCCCCGAGATAGATTTAGATAACATATAAAAGGCTAGGACGTGTTTTATATGAAACACGCGAGAATAATTGAAAGAGGACAGCCCTGATTTATTCAGATGGTCACAAACATTCCTTTAATGTGAATAATAATACTCTTTAACAATATATATTTACCAATTTATCAGTATTTGATATATATATTAATGATTTAAATATCTGTTATTGTTTTAATGAATTATATTGATGTTGGCGTTCATTTAAATTGTTTTTTTTAATATTTAAAATAGTGAATATATTGAGAATATGACAAAAAATTAGGCGTTTATTGATACATGTAGAGTTACAAGAATGTTTGAATGAAAATATTCTTTATATTTTTTTAAAAATGTTCGTTGATTTTAACAATGTTGATTATGCATGATGTTGTGAAAGAAATTTAAAAATTTTGAGTTGTTTGTACACCTATAAATATATCTATATATTTGTTGCATATCTGTATATAGTAGATCTTTGCATACATTAAGTCAATATTATTTGTCAAAATATTGTGTACATTTAAATATATGGTATTAATAAAATTGGCATTATTTAACTGAATTAGTGCAGCAGTTGACGGTTTTTAAGATGCGTTTGTATTATACATATTTTAATTTGTCCTTACAAGTTTTACCCTAACAATGTAAAGTGACGTTTAGTGTTCTTGGTCTGAAAAAGGTGTTAGTATGGGACTTAACTAATAACAGTATTCCTCTGCTTATCGACGGTGAATGTTTGTGTGTTTGGTAAAGTTAGTATAATAGACGATTGAATTAAGATGTAAAATGTAAAAAAACTCTTTTGTATAACGCCTTATAATTGTAGTTATTGTTTTATTACGCCATTCTACATATATTTATGTTTCAACATGTGTCACATTTTTACATAATTAATAGGATTCTTTATGATCCTTTTTGATTACCATCCCGAGGAGAAATTTGTTGTGAAAGAAAAAAAGTCGTGACATTACGCTTTGTTAAAATATTGTGATAGAACGGGGAAAATATAATATTTCTGATTGTACGTGTACGTAGACTTTAAAAGATTATTTGATGATATATATCAGAATAAATCTTGTATTCTACCCAATTATCAATTTTATAGGGCTCGAAAGACTTTTTAATTTCATATTAGCATCCTAAACGCTCCAATCTATTTAGATTGATAAATAAAAAGGTCTTTATTTTGGCGAAATTTAGGGGAATTTTGTTCCGTATTCTCCATAAGACATTGGAAAATAGTCCATTTAGTATAATGTTACATTTCGTGTTGTTTTTTCTTTGAAGAGTAAAATAATCTCTACCTTTTTCCCCACCTTTCGTAGTGCCTTACAATGTATCCTTAAACTGAATCGATGTAATGGAATCTTCATGAAAAAATGAAAATAATATCGATATGCATATATAGCCATCGTATCCCCTCGTACTAAAAGGTTAATGGTTGTGGAAATGTATGTGCGTTCGAGGGAGATTGCATGCAACAAATTTCGCATCGCGTGCTCAACAGATGGTGTCGGGAACGGGCCAAGCATTTGTTACTCCCCGTTACAGGAGGTGAGGGAGATCCAAATATAGCCTCAACTCTGATAAGTAATTTAATTACAGCCCTTATCTCCATACGGCGACGTGCATCCCCTCGCTCGCGAAATGAGTCGCGGGAGAAACACTTAAAGATCCCTCCGACTGAAAATTAATTAAAAGTCAAAATTAGACTTATGCTTAAAACATGTAAATTGGCTATTCAAGTTGACGTTGGAGAATGAAATCCAAACATTCTTTTATGATACCCTTTTTCGTTGGTTACAAATTTCTGAATGTGAGCATTATGCACGAAGGTTGTTTTACGAAAGCGATCGTAATTTTTTAACGACCTATCTTTACTCGTCCTCAAAATATCGATGGTCCTCCACAAAGCAGCTCCTATTGGATGCAATGCTCTTTTCTCACATTTTTTCAGCCTTCGAAAGCATACTGGGAGTCATTTTTAGTATGGATCTTTTAAACGAGAGTTATTCAGCCACAATATTTGCGATGCATGAACGTGCATTATCAAGGTGGTGCAGAATCCAGCAAATTACCTTGAAATATTTCCTCTTCCTATTGATAATTTTCAGTACATTCCATCATCTAGCTGTGTTATGGACAAGAACAAAGTCCAAAGGTCCCCTGAAGCATTGCCAGAGCCTCAGGTCTGTTCAGGCAAAAGCGAAATAACATGCCGCAGTAAGTTCTGAAAATTATTAGTAATTCATCGAATAGTATAATATACGTTCTACACATATAATAATACGTACACTCTAACAAGAATATTGGTTTTTTTAAATAGAGGTATACCTCACTGCAAATTAAGAAGGCCTGCTGTTTTCCTTGGTCTGTGGTTCTTGATGCTTCTCAGAAAATTTCATTAATATCTTACTTTGGTTTTGTCAGTAGTCCAAATGCAAGAACCAAATCATCTTCAATCAGCAGTGACCCTTCACTGTGGATCCCACGCCTAAGGTTTTCACATATGCCATGAAATTCCTATTCATGCACTTATGTTCTCTACCATACAGCCAATTTCTTCTAACGTATTACTCTTTATTTATGATATTTTTGAATAATTGATGCAATGGGAAAATATGAGGATACCCACTTGAAATTCAGAATTTTCAGAACCGATGTTTTGATGTCCGAAAAGGTGCCAAATAACGGAAAGTTAAAAATAACATAAGTGGAACTCCGCATTTAAATTTAAAAAATGAATCCTATACCCTTATTAAGAAGGTATTAATTCTGATTTAAAACACTTTTTACGCTAAACACTTAGGTTTTAATTTAACTATATTTATTCGTCCCTGATTATGTCTTTGATTATTGAGTTTCATTCGTTTACCATTATCGAATATTAACTACCCTCGTTTGAATGAAATACATAGATGTAATCGCTGAAGCTATTGCCCTCTACAAGAAAAATGGCAACAACGCGAATTAAAAGAAACTAAGTGCGACTTGATTATGGAGCGTCCATTTACGCACTGAAAATTGCAGAAATGTTACGTAGCTGCTTCGTTTTTTTAATAAATTGTTGAGAAAAAGAATTTTGAATCCCGAGAAAATTCTGAAATTTTCCTACTTCATCAGCTGATTTGAAAACATCGCTCTCAAGATTTACTTGGATTACAATCCTGGGTTAGTGATCGAACACCTAGGACAATATTTCTTGACTGACTCGTGCACAACTCTTCATTGTAACCTGAAAAGCGTTAGGCTTTCGTGTGGAAGGTGACTGATTGCCACTGAAAACGCGTGCGCTGTACCACAAAGCGATATCTTCGAGCTGGATTTTCGCGTGGGTCCCGGTTTTTCACTGATAGTAATCGTATAAATAACTGCGTCCATGTATTTGTCTTAAGTGAAAGTTATGAATACATGATCATGCTTAAATAACCTTTGATATATAAATGATGAGATACTCGGGAATAAATTATCAATAACTTTCGAAAATTCACATTCATTAACGTAATGTTCAACCCTATTTTTATAAGAAAAATGTATTAAGTCTGTGTGAATATAACCACAGAGTAAAGTGATATTAATTATGTTCAACACAACATGTGAACCTTTTGAATCACCGTACCATGTTCAAATTACTAAGGAAAACATTTTTTTAAGTGTCGCATAAATATGTATTCACTTCACTTTCACATCACTTTTATATAACCATATATACACCTTTTATGTGATTTTCAACAATCGCACAAAATCATGAACGTTTAAAGAGATGAGCCCTTCATGGTTAACAATTTTTTTAGCTCTTGGGAAAACATACTCGTAGGTGATGCCTACCTTTTGACAGCATTATTTATTTTATTTGATTAATTTATTTTTATTTTAAATTTTAATGCAAAAATTTTAAAATCTATTAAACATTATTACTTAGATTATTCAATTACAAATATATATTGAATACTATATATGTTCCAAAACTAACATTAACCTTTTTTAAATAATTTGAACCTTTTCATTATTCACACCATAGTATATACATTGTGGACATTGTTTTAATGCTTGATTTGACAGATAAGAGAATACACTCAATTCCATCTGAAAAAATTCTCAAAATATTCTAAAATTAAGAACCACCTTGCACCCTTTTCATTGAACTCTTCTCATTCATTACTCATATTTATATCATACATTTTCATTTAGGATGTAAATTTACATCATAAATTTACATGCTTAATTTTTCCATAACAAATAATACTTATATACAATATATCTAACTGCTGACATTCTTCAATTTTTCAGTTTCCTGTACAAAGCAGTTTAGACACAACTTATTTGGCATGGTATATTTTTTGTTAATTCTGATAAGAATGTATTCTTTGCAAAATAAGTTCTTCCAAAGGCAAAGTTACATGCCACCTGTCCTCCATTAACTTAGCTGCTGAAATTGGCACATTGAGAATATTTTCAGTTATGCTGATCATGTAGTGAAATTTTGATGGCATATATCATTTGACCAGGCGTAAATCAACTTCCATTTTGATTTATAAAGTGGCATTACATGGAAGAACATAACAAAGCTTCATAATGGATTTATTAGAGAGACATCCATGAATTGCAGAGCTTTTATTTGAAAGGTAATGTATTTGCAATGGATTTATAATTTGCTGCTGCTGGGAGGCACTGGTTATAAATGTGCTGCAATTCAAGGGTGCAATGAAAGTTTTCCATTAAAATGTTTACCACAGTCATCAGAATAAGGACTCAAATGGTATTTTAAAAGGTCAGAAAATATAAGTAAAGGTCTGCTTTTAAAGTATAAAGAAGTCATCAGCATGATCTAACTTTAATTTTGCCACAGTCTTGGTACAACCAAAACAAAATAGAAAAACAAATGGGTGATTAATGATACCCTTTAAAAAATGCATTAAGGCATGTCAATGCATTATCATCCTGGTCACTTGGAGGTTATGGAAAGGAGTCATATATATAGTTATTGGTATCCAGCAATTTCTGTTTTCCATTCTACGTTGATTGAAGAAAGAAAACAACATTCCTGGAATTCTAAACTTGCAGAGAAAGAGTTCTGGAAGTATTCATTCTTCAGGTAGGTACTCAAAACAAAAATTAATCATTACTGCATGAACCAGATTTTTTCTTTGAAGTATGCTTATGCATATGATTGTCTGAACTCAGGGCACAATAAGTTGTCAGAAAATCAGCTGAAATATAAGAGATATTTCATAAAATATTTCAGTTCAACCATCTTCATTCAGCAAAAAGTTGCTTTGTTAATTAATAAAATGAACTATTTAAGGCAATTTGTACTATCAGATCATAAAAGATATATCATTTCATATTAAATTGCAGCCATGTTACTTGTTGTCTGCTGTGTGCCTGATATTAAAAAGTTTGTAATTTCAAGCACCACACTGAGTATGGGCATTGTGTGAACTTAGTAGATTAGAATATAGGAAAATGGTGTTAAGTGAAATTTCAAAGCAAAATCAGAGGTTTTTGATTGACAAAAGAGTGTAATTAATGTAAATACAATGCATAACTTCAACAAATTGCTGTAAATTAATTTTTAAAGCCTGGTTATCCATCAAGGGTAATAGGGTGGGTTTCTGTTGAGTGTACAATGATAATGAGTGGAAGTTCAAAAGTTAGCATTATAAAACTGGAATATTATAGCTATAGATTATATAAACCAAAATGCAATATATTTACTAACTTTTCAAACAACTTGAAAATTAGGTCAATAATACTTTCTTAGAAGGCTATTTTGTTTGTCTTCCTTTCCATCTAGCTTATTTTTACATCCTTTTCCATTCCTAAATTTCAAATATGCTCATGCTCTTTCATTAAGTTCCAAGTTTCAGAAGCATCTCATATTTAATCCAAAATAGGCACTTCCTATGGGAAGACTGCATTTTGACTGTATCCATAGATCCAGTCAAATTCATTTAAAACAAGGTCTTAGGTACTGTAAGGAAAGAAAGAATAGTTTGTGGGAAATTAACATGTATGAGTGACATACTATGGTTAAAGTAACTACAATGGAGGGCATTATAGATAAAATGAGCAAAACTTTATGTCAAATAAACAAGCAGATGATGAACTGTTAGCCCAAGAACCTAGAAATATTATTGGTAACACTTTCTGTTGATGCACCTTTCATAGGATATAAAGCATTGAAGAACAAAAAAAAATTGAACAGAGAAGCCATAAGACCTCTTATACTGACTGTTTAAGTCTAAAAAAATCTCCGGTCCAGCAAGATGGTTTAAGTGAAAAGTATAAGAAAACAAATGCTTATTATATTGTCCCTGAATGACCTTTCTCCCACCCTGCCTACTGTCAGTGTTCACAGAGATTTGAATGGAATGCATAATTTTAATTCATACCATTAATCTTTATTTTGTAATAATTTTTATCACGTATGCATTAGTATATATTTTTGAGTATGTACATAGGTGTGTGAGAGAGAAAGAGAGATAAAAACCTGTGAGTCATAGTAGATGCAACATATTACTCTTTGTACAGGTGTACTGAGCAATGTTTACGTATTCTAAGCAATAGCCTTTAAATCCATAGCATCTCATCATAACCATGTTATACATATGAATTACTCACCTGTTAAAATTGGTACTTTCTTATATATAACTTTAACATAGCCATTGTGCTAACTTAAAAATCTCATTATTTTTAGTCTCTTGTGATTAAGCTTCCTTAAATGTACTTTGTTTAGGACTGTATATAGTATATTCATTCATATGTACAGTGTATAATAATGACTGCAATATCAAGACTGAGTAAATGAAAACATATGGGAAATCACAGAAATCCCGTGTTTCTCATTGTTTTTACTAATCTTCCACCAATTATCTACTATATATACGAGGTCTGTCGAATAAATACGCGAACTGAAACCATAAAAACTTTATATTGCAAAATTTAGCCTGCATCAGTTTTGTCCGCTTCAAAATCCATAGATCATAAATACTCCCTTCCTAGCATGAATTGTATAAGTGAAGGGGCAAAGCTATATTTCACTCGTTAGGTCTCATTTATAATATGCTGCATGCATATGGGATCTTCATGAAGTTGGATTGATCGCCTGATAGGATCGCGAGCAGCGTAGAGGAGCTAGACTTGTAAAACGTTATTATGACAAACTGAGTGGTGTAACAAAATTTTTAGAGGAGCCTGGTTGGGAATCACTAACGAAATGAAGGTTAAATTACAGGTAAGTTCTCTTGTATAAATTGGAATGAGATCTCTTTAGCGATGATGTTGAAAATGTATTATTAGCCTTATTGTACTACGGTTGGAGAGATCATGTAAATACGGCCCTCAATCAGGTGCATGTGTGTGTAAGTTGTAGTTTGAGTGTTTGCATGTGTGGGGTGTAAGTGTTCTTGCATGAATGTATGCCATGTTTTTTTTGTGGATGTATGAATTTGTGGTTCTAGTATGCGGTTTTTTTTTCTTTTCTAAATTACGGGTGGTGTCCTAACACCCCCCACCACACGCCCTTGCGGCGGCTTGCGGGGTATTAAGTAGATGTAGATGGAAATAAAATTAGAAAAATTATATGTAGAGCAGATGGTTTTAAGATGTCATTTTTCCCAAGAATGATAAGGGATCAGAATAACGTCCGACCATAATAGGGAGAAAAGCATTTCGGGTCAAGGGTAGTCTGGTGTGTAATCACCCCCTGCCACACACACACCAGTGGTGGCTTGCAGAGCACCATGTAAAAAAAGGAAGATAAAACTTTGCAAAAATCGGGAAAGTGTTGGCCGTGCGGAGAGAAAAATAATGTTAAGCGGGAAAGACAATTAAATGGGTTTTCCCTACTTCCTTAAAGGCAGGAGTTTAACGAAACATTAATGACCTTATACAATGGCATGCGCAGTCTGAGGGATCTTCTCAATATGTGTGTGTGTCATACACCATATCATATACCATCTTCTCACCGATGTGTTAAAAGGTTCACCAATTTCAATAGTTTCCCGACCAATTCATCTCGACGAGACCGTCTCAACCTTCCCCTCTATTAGCTGTTTAACCGCAAACCCTTCTGGGTCCACTCCCCAACAATTGGCTCCGTGCCAGCCTCAAGGAGGCTCAACCCTCCCATCCCCCGTCGCGCACATTTCTCACCCCCCCTCGCCGCTCACCTGACCTTTCCCTCCCTTTATTCCCCCTCCACCTTCTCTCTTTCCCACTCGCAGTCGTTTGCACGTCACTCCCAAATCAACCATTATGGTCGGACGTTGTGCTTCGGTGAAAACCACAGTGATTTCAAGGTTCGTGTGACTAGGATGGACGAAGGATGAAGATCACCATGGTGCCACATCTATTTCAGGTGAAGGAATTCATATTTTTGCCTTGTCGTACGTGGTGCATTAAATGCGAGCTTTTGAAATATTTTCTGGTCTCAATTACCCTAGGAATTAAGGACGGAACCATTACCTAACGATAATAATTAAACCGCGAAGCCACAAGGTGTATGTAAATAGGGTTGGTTGAATGGTAGAATGTTAAACATAAGTTTCAGGTTTAACTTTGTGCTATTCCTCCTAAATTTTTGATGTATGCCATCTGATGATGCGTAGTAGCATCGAAACCATGGTCGTGTGAAGTATTAAATCTTTATGTGAAAGTGCGAAGTTTCTTCTTTTGCCCTCATGGTTGAGTATTTGGTCATTTTCCGCAAATTGAGGTTCCGTATTAAGCGCATATATTGTCTCTTCGTAGGGCTCCTGTAAATTTTGGTTGAGAAAATAGTTTTCGTCCATCTTTGAAATGAAATAGCTTTTTAAAGTGGCTTCGGAATTTCTTGCCAATCCGCAACTTTGTAGTAAAAAGAGCTGCGGTCGAATTGGTCTTGTTTAAATCGTAGCTGGATCACTCTGAGAAAGGAATAATATTATATTTATTGGCTTGTTAGTAAATTGAATTATTGTTTAAAACACTGACCTAATTAATTTAAATTCTAAATAAATGATTTAAATTAATTGCTTATTATTCTAGAACTTTTTTCTGCTGTTTATGGTTTTCTTTTCGTGAATATGTAGGCATTGTGTAGGATTGTTTCGATGTCGATGGTAGGATCGTCTTACTACTCTAAAAATAACTGTGTACATGGCATCAGCGTTTTCGGTAACTATGTTGTTTGACAAGTTCTATAGTGGGAAGTTTCAAGCTTTAAAACTTCTTTGAGTACTACCTGAAATAAACATGTCCAATATGTTTAGAGGTAATAATTATTTTCAGATGAGAACAGCATGCAGTTGGGTGGAAGTTGAATAATTTGAGAACGGGCCGCATAAATTTGCCTCTGTGAGCGATAGTTCACGCAAGGACGGAGTCCTGCTGCGAATGTCACAATTTTTTTCTTGTGTTTCCGGCCTTCGTTCTCGAGGACTTGAAGCTACCACCGCCAGCACAAATTTAAGAATTCAACCATCCGCTAAAGAGGTAAAGTCACATTTTCATTTTATTTTTCATTGTGTATTATTTTCTAAATATCTGTTAAAAGGTTTGTTATAAAAGATTTAAATTTTCGTTCCTTGACAAAGTGCAGTATAGAGAACAATCAGACTGCTGTGATCTCTGAATGTGTCATTAAACTACTCGACCCCTAGGCGGCTTGCGGCAAGGTTGCCTAATACCGACTCAGCTCCCTCTTTTCTTATCCCTCACCAACGCTGTATCGTCCTTGTTTTCGCCCCTTTTCTTATCAAATTTCGGTTGCCTCTTTTAGTTCTCTCTCGTACTCTGAGAACAAAAGACCAGGAAAGTATGGCCGACTGCGTTATTGGAGCACTATACTCTTAGGCGCAAAGAATTTACTTTACTGATCTTTCTAGTCACTTCATCAGTGGGCACATCAGAGTACCTCTGGTGAGTTCTGCTCTTTCATCCCATGGATGGATATTGTTAGATGAATGATTCTGAGATTGTCATGCCCAAATTATATTTGTAGACAAGTAGCGAGCATTAAGAACTTAACGTAATTTTACTAGAGCGAGCATGTTACAGGCTACCTTCACAGGAGCTATCAAACGATTTTAACTCCGCTGATAATCGTTTTCCACATACAATAGCTATATTGCATCAGTATTAAAGGTTTTGTTCTTTGCTTCGATATTTTAAATGCCTGTTTCGTCTTAAGAGGGTGAACTATTATTTATCGTATAGTCTTAATTTAATTTCACGATTGAATTGAGAGTTTTGTATTAACAGACCTCTTAGCCATCATGCTTCAGATTGCTATGTCTGGTTAAAATTATCGTTAACTGGTGATGTTAAGTTTTCCACCCTCGACACGTGTAATCTGACGCTCGAAATTCTTGTCAATTTGGGTTTTATGTATTTTTAATCAAATTCGGACGATACATTTAATTTTAAAAATTAAATTGGAAATATTTTAATTTATTTTTATGACCATAAAGAGTTATGAGTGGCCAATGCACGGGTGTTGGAAGAAATTTGATTGAAACCTTTAACATTTTGAACTGAAAGGCAGGCACCTTTGAATCATTAATGCTAAATAGTAGCACTTTTACAACATTTAAGTTTTTATTACTATCTATTATTGATCTAGTTTTGTTCACCACCCACTGGTTAACATGCTTACATGAAACAAATTCATGCTACTATTAAATTGTTTAACTTAAATTTTTTGCAGTTCTGTTCCATTAGACAATACTAAAGGGAAAGTTTCTTTTTCATAAATCAACACGTTATTCAAGAAGTTACGGACCCTGTATTCTATTATATTATGTATAATATATCATTTTATCTTTCGCTTTAAACATTCCTGGGCTGTTTAAATAAATTTTATTTGAACTAAGCCTTTAAAATGGAGGGTATTTTCAATTGTAGAAAAAAAATTTCAATGGGAATATTAAGTTAAGGCGATGTGAATTATTCAAATCTACTTTTACGTTTTATCATTAGCTTAGCCAACTTGTGTGTATAATTTTTGATCTGAAGATAAACATTGATAGATTTTGCGGCAGATAGAAGTGACACCTTATTAGTTTTCTATTTTGAGGGTAGGAAAGGCAGTCCAAAATTTCAGTGCTTGCTTTGTAAATCGCTACCATTAAACACTTAAGTTTTACACAATTGATGTAATTAATTCGAAAATGATTGCTTTGGCAATTTAACACGTTGTCCTTTTGTAATTTCGCAAATTACTTAATTATGGAGTTTAGTCCTGGCAAAAGTTGAATCTTTCGCATTTGTTAGTGACCAAGGAAGCTCTCGTTTCCGTCGCTGGTTAAGAGAATAAACGTTCTAAATCTTTTTCACCAATTTGCATACATTATTCATATCGGATTTGAAACTCTCTGGTGTTTCAAGTGTGATAAGTTATCATATTTGAAATGCGATGTTATCACATCTTATCAATTCTCAATAAGGAGGCATCCTTCGAGAAATGTTAACTTATGAGTCCCAGTGGCTAAATATTTCTTGCCTCTAAATCTTGTGCATTTCCTTCCTTATTCAAGGCCGTTATTTCATGAATTGATAGAACCTATGAGATTTCACAGATATCGCAGCTTTGTACCCACGTTGGTACCATGATTCTTTAAAGATAAGTGTGGTAATATATTTTTATATAGACCTAAATTGCGGTGGTAAGTCGTGAGCCAAGGATTCCGGGTATCGGAAGATTCAACTCGGTGTTGGTGTGATCACAAATGCCACGGTGAGGGGGTTTCATGTGCAGAAAGCGTGTTAATTTTATAATTTTATTATGGATTAGTGTCAGCAAAGCATTGGCTAGATTTTTTAAAACTTTCCGAGAGGGTTATAATTATTGTAAGACTTGTATTCGAGCTAAATTTGCGTTTTAACTACATCTACATAATACCCCGCAAGCCGCCGGCTAGGGGGTGTGGCGGGAGGTGTTAGGTCACCACCCGTAAAAAGGAACAAAACCACATGCAAAACTATACCCACAGTGGCATAACATTCATGCAAAATTCCTTTTATTCTACACGCATGCAAATACATACACTATTTTCTAAAAAATAATGGCACCTTAGGATGCAGTATGAAATTTATCCTATAACGTGCATTTTGAAAAGTAGGAAGGCAAAATTCCGCTACCACATGGGCATGCAACATAAAACGCTCTCCTCCCCGAGGACACAGGTAGGGAATGTGACCCAACACTGCAGGCAGCGGGAGCCCCCCCCCCCACGGAGAGGAACGCGGGATGGAAGGGGAATCTTAAAAAGATAAAAGGCTCAACAAACAATCCTGTAAAGGGCGATACATTATTTAATAGCATTCTAATGAGGTCATGCGGAAAGAAATGATTTTGACAGGAAAACACGAGGTCAGTGAAAGTGCATGCAATGGAGTAGAACTAATTATTCCCTAGACGCTGAGGGTGGCAAGTGAAATTTTCGCTATCTTTAGCACTCCAGTGGTTATCCCGTATTGTCCGTGGAAAGGAGGAGTCCTTGTCTGCTAGTTCTGGCATCTTATATCCCGAATTTTATCTAAAGAATCCAAGCAACCGATGTATGTTGGAGTGCGAACAATTTTGCGAGACCTCAGTGTTGAAACGTGCGGGTCTGAATTTATTTAGCAAGTTCAAGCTAGCATATAATCGCCTCTCTTCTAATGATTGCCACCCCAACTCCATAAGCATTTCATGGACGCTTATGTTTTATCGTAACAGTTTTTAACGTTACGGGTTGCCCGGCATTGAACCTTCTCAATTTCCCGAATAACGCCTTTTTCACTCGGATCACATACGCTGTATGCATATTCCAAATGAACAATGGCCTTAAAAGAGCGTGGTAACCACGTTCCTTGACCTTGGAGTCACTTCTACCGATGATGCGTCTTATAAATCCCAATTTTTTATATGCTTGCCCGCAGACTTGACGTATGCGAGTCCCCCAAGTTAAGTTTTCAGTGAATGTAACACCTAGGTATTTTACCGTATCAACGACTTCAAGGTCAACTCCAGCTAATTTTTAAACAAATCCCGTTGATCTTTTAAATAAATTTACCACCTAACATTTATCGTAATTTAATGACAATCCCCAGTTAGAACACCATTTAGTAATGCAATCTAAATCCTGCGTTAGAATGAAACGATCTTCATCTCCGGATACCTCCCGATAGATGAGTGTTATCCGCGAACATCCTAATTTTACTTTTTACTTAGAGGTTCAAATCGTTAACAAAAATCAAGAAAAGCAACGGCCCGATCACACTTCCCTGAGGTACCCCCGACGTGACTCGAACGCTGTCGAACTAGCGCCATCAAGGACTACCCTCTGTTCCCGCTCTGAAAGAAAATCTTTAACCCAACTTATGGCGCCCTTGTTTATACCCGCGACCTTTAATTTATGAATGAGTTTACCATGTGGGACCTTATCAAATGCCTTTTGAAAATCTAAAAAAAGATGGTAATCACTTGGATAATTCTCTCACCCGATAAAAGTAATGTGTGAATAATCGTAATTGGGTCTCGCATGAGTGGGTTTTCCTGAATCCGTGTTAATTGTTACTTAAAAAGTTAATGTTATCATTTGTCTCATTATTAAACTGACAATTATGTGCTCTAAAATTTTGCAACATGTGGAAGTGAGAGATATGGGTCTGTAATTACTGGGGTCGTCCCTGTCGCCACTTTTAAAAATAGGCGTTACTTGCGCGGTTTTCCAATTCGTAGGGACATTGCAGTCAGCGAGGGATTTAAAAAAATATTAATTCGAGGTACGAGGCGATGTAAGAAGCTATTGTCACCCTAACTGGTATGTTTTTGGGACCCGGGGATTTGTACCATTCCTTGTTCGTCCGCTGTTATTTTTGCCGAGTATGCATTGTTTCTTGGAGATACGCGGTGGCAACATCGTTCGAGAAAACACTTCGGAAGAAAGAATTTAGAATCCTCACTGTCAGTGTGAATTATATTGTTACAATCCCCCCTAAGCAAGCCACGGTTGGCTTACCCCCTTTTACTTCCCTAACATATGACCAGAAAGGTTTGGGGTCAGTGTCCAAATACTCGCAAAATACTTTGCGTTTAAAGTCTTGTTATTGTTTTAATTTTAAAGGAACTATACTTGTCCCATAATTGTCTATTCTCTGAAGATGTGTTCACGCCTGCTTTCTTTACCCTGGCATGTAACATTGTCTGCTTTATATGGGCTTTTTTTTAAAGTCTTTATTGTACCACCTAAGGTCGCGATTTGCTTTAAAAGCACTTATTAGGCTAGCTAATGTTAAAGGTGATTATTTAAACCATTTTAATTTGGTTTATTTGAATCATTTTAATTTAATTGCAAATTAATTATTCAATATTTTTACATATTTGTACTTACATTTCGCAAGTCAAGTATACAGTGCAATCAAATTAATCGCGAGAAAAGTTGGTTTAATAATAGCATTAGGAGTAATGTCAAGGGGAGGTTTCGCGGAATATTTCATGCATAATTATGCCATTAAATGTTGCACACGGGATATAAACGGACTAAAGTCATTGTACTGTAATAATTTTAGCCAGGGCTTTAGAATCAGGTAACTATATAAACCACTAATATTAACTAATTAAAAAGCTATCATGAATAAACATCTGGGGGTCATTGTGCTTTAACAGATTTCTATAAAATTTACAATAAGAGGATGCAAACAATAATCGTAATTTTGGTTATTTCTTTATTATCACGTAAGATTTTTTTTACCACTTCTAATTCCAAAAAATGACTCTGAATCAATCTTCAGTCAGTTATGTGGATTCCCCTCCTCAAGGGAGGTCCCCTTTCAACGGTGTACATTTTTCACTTATTTTTTTATCAGTGTGCATTCTCTAATATTATTTATAACATACGCCCGCACGCAAGCATATATGTATACACATAGGTATAAAACAGGTATATCAAATATTTGCAAACAATCAAAGTAAATAAATAAAATAAATTTCAATTATTTATTTTAAAACATTATTCACATACAGCTGTAACATCAATTTACAGTAAAAATATAATCAAGATGAAAAAGGAAAAAAGACAATAAACGAGAACCGAACATGGACAGGGGAAAAATTTAATTAGTTGAAGAGAAGGAGTAAAAAGATCAGTCTCACCAGTAATTCTAGGGCGGGCAGTTGCGGAGGAAGTTTTAAATAAACTAAGTCTGCAGTTTTGGGGACTAGAAATGGATAAAGAACAGCATTTGAGAATATATTGCGGAAATGTAGGACTCGCTGTGTTTTTACTATTTTGACATTGAAGGGAGTGATACAATAGATTTTTAGATTGGTTCGGGCTGAGGTGGACTGAATTGGGGGAAGATTTATGATACTTTAAAACTATTATTGTTAAATAATAATAAGGGAGTGCTTATTGGACCTTTAATTTATAGATTATAAGCATAGATAGGCTTAATAGGGTGGGGTGGGCATTACTTAATGTTTTAGTCTGTATGTGACCAGAGTAATTTAGTTTATGACCAGTTAAAACACCAAACACCGTGATTGTTTACTCATGATTGTTACTCTATTTAAGGGAGTTGAGTTGAATATTATAAAAAATATCCTAAGGGCTGAGAGAATGTGGGCTAGGTGAACTGTGGTTATGAGACAAAGAAGTACTGAAAAATTCTTGGGACTTTGTCCAATGGGGAAGGAAGGAGGAGTGAAAGGACAGAGGTTAGCAGCAGGCAACTGGAAGAGAATAAGATAAAGATATCTTTCTTATGCTTCCCAATAGGCCCAAGGAATGCCTTGAGGGAAGAGTGAAAAAAGTATTTCCACAAATAACTGATTTGTCGATTGACATTGTCAATTTTGAATCCCCTTTGATCCATCCCACGCCTCACGAAGCTAAATAAATTATCTTTCAGCGTGCCGGCCGACTTGTGGTTCCTGCAGACCTGCAGAAAGCGGTTGATATCGCCCTCTGCTTCCGCAGAATGCGATTCGGCTGACTGCGGAGATGTCTACCACGGGCCGGAATAGATGAGTCCTAAAATTGAAAAAGGGAAGAAGGCAAAAATTTAATGATATATGGACCTAAATCATCTCAGACCATGGGTCCGTACGAATTAGATTCCCTTCCAGAAAGATGTTTTTTTTCTGGACAATTCTTCTAGACATGTTTCCAAGATCATCTCACCCCCACCAGAGGGTGGAGAACAACGACGAACATACTAAGAGTATGAGTTGGGACAAATGGCGACCTATTCGGTGATAATGAAATACTGGACAACCACTGTAAAACTGAGGATCGAGCTACTGCATACTTCGTACAGCGGCACTCTGGGGGAGGTTATCTTTTCCAAGAGTTTTTACTATATTACTATGATTGGCGTCCGCTCCCAGTAAGTCATTATCTCCCCATTCACTCTTTTAACAGGTATGTTATCAAAATCAGTTAGAAACACATCGGATGACACCAAGAACGACTTCAATTCGGTTATGGTGACAAATTTGCGAGTAACCATTGCAGGAGCCACAAAGTAACGGACAAGAAAAAAGAAAACAATAATCTTGCTGTTTCGTCTCTTCACGATCATAAAGGGGAATGCATTATTAAACCATTTTTTTACAAAACTATTTCAATTTATCCTATGTTTCCAAGTTCCCAAAGTTCAAAAAAAGAATATTTTTGTTGCTCTGCATTGTTTGTAATTTATTCTGTATCAATAAATATAGTTTCTTTGCTCAATGATCCCTACAGTGTGGGATTTTTTTTCTTCTTATAATTCCGATATAAAATATTCCCAACAGAGCACCTCCACATAAAATAGAGAGAATCTAAATGACTCGCTCAAACGAAGCAGACTTGTCGGGAGAGAAAGCCTTCAGATAGGCTTTAAACGCAAAGGATCTTCAGGTAAGTGTGTACTATAAAACCTCTTTGCGAAAGTGGACCTATAGCACTTTCCTAGAGAGAGTCTGTTGTTGTTACTTCGATTGTTTTACCCAACTGTACCGTTAATAATGACCCATTCATTGTACGCGTTAGGTTAAAGAATTAATTATCCTACAGCATGTGGAATTGCATTCTATCCCAAAGTTTTAACAGATATTAACACATGGAACGCATAATTAAAGCCCATTTTAAAAACCCGAATATATCACATTCTTCCAACACCAAATCATTGTGAACAAAAAGAGTGAGCAATATTTTGCAAGACTTGATAATTTATAATGCATTTGAACGAAATTGAAATGCAGAGAGATTAATCTGCAGTGTGTTCTATTCTATCGCTGCTCTTAAAAAGGCGTAATATTTACTATTTATCAATCTTTGGGTGTATCACTATAATCCGTAAATGACTTCTTAAATATTATTTACGTTTAGCTAATGCTGAACATGGACAAAGTTTATGGGGACATGAGTATTATTTGGGTAAAGTATCTCTCCAACAGAAATCATTCTACAGGTATACACAATATATCGTTATTTCAGTCGTCGGCTTCTGGTTACTGACTAGGTAAATTAACGGCATTTCCACCTGACAATTCACCGAGCGCTCTCTAAAATGCTCTCTTGACTAACCACTTAGACTTTTTACAGTTAACGATTTAATTACCTAGTTAGGATTTTTTTTATTTTCTGCGAGGCAAACCCTTTGACGACTAAACAGTTTGTGAACTACAGCGTTGTAACTTCTAAGGTTCGGTGCTTCCTCATATTATTTTGTTCGGTGCTGGCTTTTCAATTACTTTAATGATGAGTGTAAGTAAGTGTTTCGATCTACCCTCAACTTCCGGAAACTAAATGAATTTCGGAAACTGGCTCAATTCACGACCTATGTTAGCATCATCAATCCTGTTCAATAGACGATTTCCCTTATTCGGATTGTAATTCTTCTCTGTATTAAAGGGGAATTGAGCGTGTGTTATGGGATTAAATTGATAGCTCTTAAGGCACAAAGAATTAGTTAAACATATATAATAGAAGGAAAAATAGACGGAAAGGTCTCACGCAGGTGTTCAAGGGCAAATAGCAGCGGCCAAATAAAGAGGGATGTAGGACAGAAGAAATAGCAGAGCATTGCAAAATTACTATGGGATTGGGAAAAATACAGAGCTGTAGTCAACCAATATTCGGATAACAGAACTAATTATTTTATCGTACAATTTTTAAGTTTAGAAACATCCATCATTCAGCTCAGTCGTAATCGTGCCATAAAACCCGGAGGATGGATGCTATTGTAGCGCCACCAGTTGCTTTTATGATTACAGCAGGACACCCAAGTAGCCTAGGTTGAAATCTTAGTAACAACCATTTTAATAATTTTGTAAACAATATATCAAATCTCAATGGAGATTAGTCAAAGAGACAAAGAAATAGGTGACCATCCTTTAACATTGCCGACTCAAAAGCGCCTGGTGTCATCATCCGAAATTAATTCGAGGTCCTCAACAAATAATACAGGGGAAAGTGCGTATCAAAAATTTATCACCGTTTCCGTGGCTTGGCCATTGCTCATATAAGGCAGGAGATGCTATAGGTTTGTGAGTGCGGACAAAATACATGCATTTTTTAAGAGGAATGTTTCGTAACAGCCTTTGTTTTTCTCTCGCCATCCAATGGATAACATAAAAACTTGCTGTATATGTATGTGAAAAGGGAATCTAGATGCCTCAGGGCTGCTTGAAGTTAGGAAAGGATAGCGGTGATATCTGGAGTGATAGTTATAGATTAATGTTAAGCGGAGGGGACGAGAGCCAGCGAGGGGTTGCCATAATATTGAATAAAAGACACACTGAAGCGTAGTCACTATAGAGCAAGCAACCGATAGAATATTACTAGCAGAAGTTAAAGCATAAAGAAAAAACATGAATATTATTATTATGAGTAATCTACCGATTGAGGTCGGTTATGGATGGATTTAACTACCTTAAATTCCTATCCTTTCCTAACAATACTATATACATCCCAATATACTACTCGACCACAAGCCCCCAAAATCAAACTCTTTGTCCCGTAGTCCTCACATTGAGTAGTCTTTTCCTTTTGTGGAATAGGAATTAAGACTGAGCTTCCGGCCAGATTTTGTACCCATAGATGCTACGAATTAATCCAAAAAGACTAAAACACAAAGAACTAGACGAATAGATAGGAGCAGAATACAATCAAGATGTATTTTCCTGTTCCGTAGTTTCCGAAAAGGCGTTTGATAGAATGATTTTGGAAAATTAATTAATGGATTCCAGAAAATGTTAGTGGCTTGGGAGATTTATCCACAACTTGTACATGTCTCAAACTGCTCAGGAGCACGTGAAGATGGATGGTTCAGATGGTTAGTGTTAAGCAGAAAGTAAGGCAGGTTTGTTCGTTATCACCTGTGCTGTTCAACGTACCTTTGTAGAAAATGGTAAAAGATGCATCGGAAGAATCGGAGATAGGAATGAAAGTAGGTGGGGAATCAGTCAGGTTAGCTGATGATCAAGCTTTGGCTTGTCATTTAGTCAGGTGGTATCAAGCATGGCTGCGTGCATACTACCTTGATCAAAAAGTTCCCGGAATAACCACCGTGTGACGCTCTCATCGTTCCGATTTGAGTTCTGTTTTTTTTGTTAAATTGGTACATCTGTTGTTGATATTCCCTTTAAATCTTAGTGTCATAACTTGACATTTGCAAAAGTTACGTAGCCAAGAGTACATCTATCTCTGTGTGTGTTGGCGATTTTTTACAATTGCAGAAATGGATTTAAATTTGCAACAACGAACTTGTATTAAATTTTGCGTAAAAAACGGATTTAGTGGCGCACGGACGCTGGAAATGTTGGAAAAGTGTTTCGGCAACGATTCTCTAAAAAAAACGGTCGTTTACCAGTGGCACGAGCGGTTCAGAAGTGGTCGTGAGTCAATCGAAGATGATGAACGCAGTGGCAGACCATCGACATCGAAAGTCGGTGAAAAAATTGATAAAGTAAAAGAAATGTTGGTCAATAACCGCAAATTAACCATCAGAGAAATAGCGGAGGACTTGAACATTGCCTATGGATCCGCCCAAGACATTGTGGTTAATGATTTGGGTTTCCGTCGTGTAGCATGCCAAAAGACCTCAATTTCATGCAAAAAAGAGACCGTGTTGACGTCGCAAAAGACATGATTTGCGAGGCTGAATCCGATCCCACATTCATCAAAAGGATCATTACTGGAGACGAGACGTGGGTTTATGAGTACGACGCGCAATCCAGACATCAGGCAAGTGAATGGCGTTCACCAAATGAGCCGAGACCAAAAAAACCACGTCGTTTTCAGTCAAAAAAGAAGGCAATGCTGACGGTTTTCATGGATTACAACGGTGTAGTGCATCATGAATTTTTGCCAGAAGGCCAGACAGTAAACAAAGAGTATTATTTGGGCGTTATGAGACGTTTGCGTGAAGCAATTCGCCGAAAGAGACCAGAAATGTGGGCAGAAAACTCGTGGATTTTGCACCATGATAACGCACCGTCGCACAGTGCTATCATTATTCGTAATTTTTTGACGAAAAATGCAACAAATACCATCCAACAGCCACCGAATTCACCTGATTTGGCTCCCTGTGACTTCTTTCTGTTCAATCGAGTTAAAAAACCATTACGGGGAACGCGTTTTAGCAGCCGAGAGGAAGTAATGGAAAAATCGCAGGAAGCACTGATGGACATACCGAAAACCGAATATAAAAAATGTTTCGAGGATTGGATCAAGCGCTGGCATAAGTGTGTTGCAGTCGATGGGGATTACTTTGAAGGGGACAATATAGATTTAGATGAATAAACTTGTATTTTTAATTTTCTGAATAAATTCCGGGAAATTTTTGATCAAGGTAGTATTTCACGGTTGTGGTATATTTGGTAGTGGCTCAAGAGTTTTTCGTCAAGTTTCATCTCAAAGACACGTCAAGTGACATTTACAAGATGTTTTGTCATGGAAAATCATTTCAGTAATTAATTTTAAGTACAGAACCTGTGTATTGAATTTGTGAATCTCATCGTTAATTTGTTTTTTACGTCCCAAACTGTGAGATAGGCTTATTTTGGCTACGCGACGCACAAGGTTTGTCAATAAAAAGTATCAGGCAACCTTTCGGAAAAATAGATTTATTTAAGATATTGCTACCATGCCTAAATTTCTTCAAATTACATCCCTTGAGCGTTGACATACGTCTTTTCCACGACTCGAGGGCTCCCTGGTTGGCGGATTCCGGAAGGTCCTTAAGGGTACGCGTAAAAGCTTCCTTGACTGCCCATAGGGTCGGTCCTATGGTGGTGTCCTTTGAGGGAGGATTTCATTTTTGGGAATAGTAAATAGTCTGCTGGTGCCGTTATTATTTGTTCAAAAAGTCTAGGTCTTCTTCAACGTGTTGCAGAAGGTCTTCTCAAGCAGACACTCGACTCTGCTCTTGGTTGTCTGTCAAGACCTTCGGGAGAGTTCAGGGCAGATCCTACGCATCACTAAGGTTTCAGTTATATTGGTGTGTGCTGTCATCTTATCAATGTCAATAAGATCTACGACCATGCGCATACTTAACCGACGGTCTGAATTCATCACTTTACGCACACGTTGTCGTCGGTTCTTAACGTCGGCGGCCGTCCAGCGCGGGGCTTGTCCTCAACACACTCTCGGCCAACTTTGAAGAGTGTATGCCGCTTAAAAGCTGCAGTAGGTGGTGTGCATTTATCCTTAAATACTTGGCGAATCAAGCCCAATTTCTCCAGTCCAACACAAAATTTGATAGCGTGCCGTTGGTCAATCGTTCGCCGTATTTTGTACTTGCACAGTGTCACTCGACAAGGGTCCACTAAAAAGGGATCTAGCCTGAACGAACGCTCGCAGGAGATTGGCGCTTGGTACGTGTTGAAGGCAGGCACCAGATAGTAAGTGGGATGGTCCTGGGTGCAACATGCAAATGGACAACATATAACCACGGGTTATATGTTGTCCAACTTGGCTGACACCAAGCTGTAACGTTACAGCTTTTAATTACTACTACTAACAGTACATTGGAAAATTGTTCAATTAGCGTACCTGCAAATATCATAATCACTACGTACGTGACCCTAAGATGTGTTTTAAGTTGAAGAAGTATCAACGCGTTTAACCGAGTGCAACACTTCCAAATGGTCACATTTTTCTTTGCGGTGATGTCTCTTTGTAACAATCGTTTAACCATTAGCGTTTAACCGTATTATTCCGTTTTTATTTTTTGAAAATATAGAAGAAATGCAACTGTAATGCTTTGAATTTCTGTAAGAAAAAATATAATGCTGAACCTCCCCTGCCAAAATACCTAAAAACTGCCACTTGTCATGCCATGGCACAAAAATATTATATTATCAGAGTTTTTCGTAATCCTAACAACTGAGTGACGTCTACTCAACATCTTTTGTAAATAAACATCATTAATCACTCAATGTGGTATTTGATTACTTTTTTGTCTGTTTACTTGGACGGAACACAGTAGCTACTAATTGCATTCCATTCCAATTAATGAGCATTAAAATTAATTACAAAATCGAATGGGATCGCATCATGGGGATGGTTTATTGTAAAAAGGCATCTGTTGCGTCATTTGAAATGAGAACGTTGCTTCATACGCCATGCATAATTGGATATTAAACCAACAAAGACAGCTGGAAATGGCATAGATTGACCGCGGGAATGGATGAAGCATTAAAATCTTTATTTGAAACCTTTTGCCAATTTCCACTGAATACAACTAGTTCAATTCAATGGAAATTAAATTTCACCGCGAATGGTCATGCCTTAACTAGCTAATCATTTTATAATAAATTGGTGAAATTCAATTAGGATACATAGTTATATGCATAAAACTAGAAAATAAAGTTCCACGAGGATTTACAGGATACAATGGACTGTAGGAATTAGAGCATGCCTCTTTCCTTTGATATTTTTCATCGGGAAGGGAAAATACTCTAAAAAGAGAAAATACCTATATCTTTATTTATTGTAAAAACAGTTAAACAACATGATAACATTTTAGGGCAATTATCATATGAAATGCGGCAAAGTGCTGAATGGTCTCATCACGCCCAACTTTTTAATATCTACGTATTGTTGCCGACAGCTGAAATGGCGGAATTCGGCATTGGGAAACTTAATTGGTATCCAAGTAATTAGTTTTATTAGGAATTACTGTGAGTCATTCACCCCTTAGCTGTTGTATTTCACGACTTAGCTTTTGGTAAATATTTCTTGAATAGTAATTTCTCTAGGATATACGAGCATTTTACTTATCTAGATTTATGTGGAATTTATATATAGGTTTAGGTGTAAATCAAATGAATGAAATGATTTATTGTCGTACTGTATAAAGGAAACGAGACCAACTTAGTTTGTAGCACAGTGAGTCTGCCTCACAAATAAATTAATGATTTTTCCCTCCGACGCGGTTGGTTGGAGTGGGGCGATTTGTGGCGAGATAAGTGAAAGCAAAGCAATGCGACCCGCACCAGTTGCCTGTGGGCCGTTATCTTGTATTAATATTAATATGTAGCTTAGGAGTGAACAGAAATTAAAAAAAAATTGAATGGTTACCGCCTTGAAATGCTAAGACATTATCTAGTAAGTGTCATTTTCTCCAGCATACAAGGCATGAGCAGAACAAAACGTCATCAGGATTACAAGAAATCAGTATTATGTGCGTGAAGACACTACCCGTGAAAATAAGTAAATAAGAAAAATATTTAGATATATTAATATATTAATTATATAATGGCGCAGCATTTTGGGGTTTATACTTAACATTTCCCATTCAAGTTTATGAAAATTGGTACTGTTTTCTTTACCCAAAAGGGTTTCGTAATATTTCCTGTCTGATTCAATGTAAAACTTACCATTGTGTCAAATTTCTCCTTCCTACGCCTTCTAGGAGTGCATATACGGGTATTTTGGTGGAACACGTTAAAAAAACCAGAATAATTTGAGGAGAGGATTGGAGGCGATATTTTGTAATCCATTCATTTTCTAGTCTGTTTGTTGCGTGTGAAGGATTCGTTTGTAAGAATTAGCTCTCTGTAAGAATGTAAAAAACCTGTTATCTCTCTGATCCTCTTTAACATAAGTATTAGTTCACCGCCGTCATAGAACTAGCCGCTTCCATACGGCCGACTCCCAATTGGTACAAAATTACTTGTGAAATCGCCGTCGACCAGAACTACAACCTCAATTCAATAATTTTTCGATCCACGGGCGTTGAGTAAAATGGGAGGCCGTGGTTGCCAAATTTCTTCAGATCAACCGGATATTTCTCATGAAAGAGAGAGAGAGAGACTTTGATGTACGAAATTTACAAACGAAACTTGAAACATGTACTAATACATTACGAAATCCGGGAATAGTCAATGGTCGAAACGAGGGACAAGGGAGGGAGGGATATTCTGGCGGAGAAGCCGGAAGGGTGATAGTGGCTGATGAAGAATTGGCAAAGGGGGAGGAGGGATTAAGCTGTCATGGGGTAGAGAAGGGACAAAAGAAAAAAGTGCCGTGTAGGCATGTCGTAAAATTTAAAATTAAAGAACAGGGAGACAAGGAAGAGCGAGGAATTAAGAGTAAGAAGTATCGCACGCGCAGTGAATCAGAATGGTCTTATTCCGACCGTATCGTCATTGAACATCTAGGAAAAAATCTTCTGTAGAGAGAGAGAGAAAGTACCTAACACGTAGGTTAGTCAAAGGTAAAGATGATTTCGATTAATGCCCTACATCATTTCAACTGTATTCTTATAATGTTATTCAGTCTGAATAAAGTATACACGCTTCATTTGCACAAGTCATCCTTTCTAAATAAAACTTAAATTGGTTTTGTAAAAATGTCTCTAAATTGTTTTACTCCTCCAATTTCATTTGGAAGCTCTTGGTCTCGTTCCGCACTAAGTAAAAAAGTATTTGTGTACCAAAGTTGTTACAGATTTGAAACCTAAAGTGTCGTGATTATTACACAGAATTTTTCAGCACTGCATATATTATTATTGGTGATTTACCGGTTAAGGTAGGTTTTGGATGGACACCAGTTACCAAACGGTACAGCAGTATCCCTTGTATCTTCTAACAAACACAACCCAACATCCTACTCAAATATGCTTTTAAATAAATTTCTTGCTCCCTTCAATTCACTCAATATCCCAATCCTATTCCTGCCATATGTTCGTTTGCCTAATATTCTCCCCTCTATTACAGTCTTCAACATCCCACTACTGATCAATACGCCCTTCATCCATTTTTCCTGCCTCCATAGGATTTCTCCCAACAATCCCCTTTCCTCCCCCACCATGCCTAGCACTCCCTAGTTTGTTTTCCTTTCTGTTCCCTTCACTTTTTACATATTTCTCCACACCCACAGTTTAAAAACCTTCCAGTATACACCTCTCATCCTGCTTCAAAGTTCATTTTTCCGGGCCGTACATAGCTACGCACTATATCAACATTTTAGCAAGTCTTTCCTTAACGTCCTTACTCAGCATCCCTGTCATCGACTCCATCCTTCTTGCGAAAGCTTCTTTGCCTAACGCAGTTCTTCTCTTTGTTTCCCTACCACTTAGACCATTTTGGTCCAAAACATTTCCGAGATACGTAACCTACTTAAGTTTTTGCCGTTCTACTTCGTCTAGCTCAGCCTTTCTCTTTCCACATTTATTTTCATCCCTGTATATATATCGGACTGACCTTAATATACCTTGATCAAAAATTTCCCGGAATTTATTCAGAAAATTAAAAATACAAGTTTATTCATCTAAATCTATATTGTCCCCTTCAAAGTAATCCCCATCGACTGCAACACACTTATGCCAGCGCTTGATCCAATCCTCGAAACATTTTTTATATTCGGTTTTCGGTATGTCCATCAGTGCTTCCTGCGATTTTTCCATTACTTCCTCTCGGCTGCTAAAACGCGTTCCCCGTAATGGTTTTTTAACTCGATTGAACAGAAAGAAGTCACAGGGAGCCAAATCAGGTGAATTCGGTGGCTGTTGGATGGTATTTGTTGCATTTTTCGTCAAAAAATTACGAATAATGATAGCACTGTGCGACGGTGCGTTATCATGGTGCAAAATCCACGAGTTTTCTGCCCACATTTCTGGTCTCTTTCGGCGAATTGCTTCACGCAAACGTCTCATAACGCCCAAATAATACTCTTTGTTTACTGTCTGGCCTTCTGGCAAAAATTCATGATGCACTACACCGTTGTAATCCATGAAAACCGTCAGCATTGCCTTCTTTTTTGACTGAAAACGACGTGGTTTTTTTGGTCTCGGCTCATTTGGTGAACGCCATTCACTTGCCTGATGTCTGGATTGCGCGTCGTACTCATAAACCCACGTCTCGTCTCCAGTAATGATCCTTTTGATGAATGTGGGATCGGATTCAGCCTCGCAAATCATGTCTTTTGCGACGTCAACACGGTCTCTTTTTTGCATGAAATTGAGGTCTTTTGGCATGCTACACGACGGAAACCCAAATCATTAACCACAATGTCTTGGGCGGATCCATAGGCAATGTTCAAGTCCTCCGCTATTTCTCTGATGGTTAATTTGCGGTTATTGACCAACATTTCTTTTACTTTATCAATTTTTTCACCGACTTTCGATGTCGATGGTCTGCCACTGCGTTCATCATCTTCGATTGACTCACGACCACTTCTGAACCGCTCGTGCCACTGGTAAACGACCGTTTTTTTTAGAGAATCGTTGCCGAAACACTTTTCCAACATTTCCAGCGTCCGTGCGCCACTAAATCCGTTTTTTACGCAAAATTTAATACAAGTTCGTTGTTGCAAATTTAAATCCATTTCTGCAATTGTAAAAAATCGCCAACACACACAGAGATAGATGTACTCTTGGCTACGTAACTTTTGCAAATGTCAAGTTATGACACTAAGATTTAAAGGGAATATCAACAACAGATGTACCAATTTAACAAAAAAAACAGAACTCAAATCGGAACGATGGGAGCGCCACACGGTGGTTATTCCGGGAACTTTTTGATCAAGGTAGTATTTGAGCTTACATTAGCTCGAACTATAAAAACTAGAATCGGATGTTATAGATTGATCACCTCCTGAGTTTGTTATTGATTTGAAACTCACCGGATGCGAAAGAAAAATTGTGATGCTGCTCACGTATTTGCTCCGTGAAAGGTGTAGTCATTCTAAAGGCACACTAAATTTTTTTATCACTCGGTGAACAAAATGTAAAAATTTCACGAAACGATATCATTACTTTTTGCACGAAAATCGAACTCCGCAGAGGAATTCACCATTAATGGACATGACATAGAGCATTTTGATCAAGCATAACCTGATTTCAAAAGGTGAAAAAGAACCCGGTTCCTGGTCAGGCTTGGGACAAAAATTCAAGCGAGACTGCGGAATATGATGAGCGGTTCTGGGGTCTGACATGAGTACTTCCGGGGACAAAAGGAAAGAGTCGGGAGCCGACACGACGGACCCAATATGAGCGTCAATTTGAAAGGGGTTTGGTCACTCATTATGGTCAGCGCGAGTGAAATAATGAAGAGCGTTGAGTGGCTTCGCGCTGTCATTTTGAAAGCGCTTCTGATTCAAGGTTCCTAACGATTTGTGCAATTAAAGCAATTAAATTGATTTCGCAAATTTGGAAGTAGTGAATTAGTTTTTAAAAAATAATGAGATTCGTTGAAAACGGAAGGTAATAACCAGTCCAGATACCTTGGTTAATAGGTATTTGCAATACCCCAAGCCAAATATAAATTTGAGCGCGAGGAAATTGTAACAACGCCGTGGATGAATCTAATTATATTCTCCGACTAAGTACATTGAACACTGTCGTCATAAGGATGATAAGCAGCATTTAGAAGGCGTTATGTTAAGAGTCATGCCTCCCTGCTTGATTTGGTAAGTGCCTCATTGTATAAAAGGGACGCGTTGTATAAAGCGCGTTGTACAAAAGGGACTCCTCGCACGCATTAATCTACTTCATTTGAGGTACACTAAGGAAGTGAACGTAAAAATTAAATGATTTTAGTAATATGGAGTTAATTAGAAAAATGTTGAGTGCATGTTCCAATAATGCTTAGATTCAGTAAGAGAAGGCTATGTACTTTATTTTAATATGTGGACAGCTAAGTACGAGGATTAAACTGCATGCGATTTGCAATTATGAGATTAAGGTCACTGCATTAAATTTATACTAATTTCTAATGAAAGCGTTTGCTTGTACATCACCACGCACCACTTCCCAATTCGGACTGCAACCAGTGAACTTCAATCGATTGTGCAAATAGAATTATAAAATCAATCGTAAACAGGGTGTTTTTCAGTTTGTCTACGTGAGGAATCTTTTTAAAAAAAAAACCCTCCACATCCTACTGAGAATTTTTTTATTAATAAGTCTGGGTCTAGCAGAGAAAAGAGGACTACAATAATGTAAGACGACTTCTCGAATACTTAGGAAAAAAACGCCCAACTTTCGGAAGAGACAGCATCATCGCGCCAACAAAGAGGACTCCTATGGAAAAAGGTATGCACCTACTGAAAGCATGAACCACGCAAACGGTGAGTGTAAACCCATTCAGCATTCTGTTTCCCACCTGACAGCCCAATCATAAAATCTAGAATTCACTTAGCAAATACATTAGCTTCCCTAGATGTCCGAAACGTAGGTGTATTTGAAACCAGAAATGAAAACACTTTGTGATTACAAATGTGCATGTGCTATTAATAAGCTTTTAACTCACCGGCATGAGTAGTTTCTTTCGGTCGTGTTTGAATATTTAATGCGCGGCGTCGTAAATTCAAGAGGTAAATTAGAAAGAATGGGCGGAGGGGAGAAGGGGGGAGGGGGAATGAGATAAAACTGAATATTTTCATCACAGTAAAAGCTGAAAATGTGAAAAGAGGGCAAATTAGGAATTCCACTGAGAAAGTTTCAAAGTAGGGAGTGAATTTAACGACGAAAGATTATCCATTCATATGCATATGTACTCTGCTGGCTCTAAACTTTAGAGTGAAGTTATGAATTTTTATTCCGACATTATACTTTGTTTTCATCTAATGAGAAAGAGAGCGAGTGAGTGAACTGAGGAGGAGGATCTATAAAAACTTTTAAAGATTTTCAACATCGAGAAAGTGTAAGAGATGTTCCAGAAATTTGGAATTTAAGGTAAAATCCACATTGACGTACCCTCAACTTGCGTTGGAGCTAAACGACTTTGGAGTACGTCCGCAGACTTTTCCTCAGTCGCAATCCAGCATTCGCCTTTCGTATAGGTCTATTTACGTTTAGTACCGATGGCCTTTTCGAACTCTCTCTCTCTCTTTCAATAAGAAAAACGCAATAGCGTCTTAAAAATGACCAACATAACTTTCAAATTAAGGCGTAAGATCGCGGTGTGTACGCATAACTGAGGCTTGCATTTTTACTTATCTGAGTAAGAAACGCAGCTGAAGACTGAGGCTATTGTGCGTCGAACAGCTGGCCGTCTCCAACGCAACACACTCATCCTGAATGGCTGCCAAGGGTGCTTACACTGTTCACTGAGACGAATCATATGAATCATCAGGGGACGAACTGTCGCAGGGAGCCTAGGAGCAAATCTTTTGATTTATAATAGGTTGCCTGTCGTGAAATTGTGGCAAATTCATTAGAAATGAGTACAGAGTTAACCCATTATCAGTAACATTAACTGAGTAAATTTGTCTTTAAAAATATTCAAGTGGCAAAACATTACTTTCTGGACAGTTTCATTATCCTATTGTTTCAGGCTTCACTTCGTGGAAGTAATTGATATCCATTATTGAAATAGAAAGAAAGACTCTTACTTTTCCACAGATTTTATTATACGGCACGACGCGTTTCACCGACTTGCGGCATCATCAGGTACAAATTTGCAAAACAGACAGAGCAACTTCCTCGAATTGACAATCACAATTAGGGATAATAGACACGAATTTGCAATTTATAGGAAACCCACATATACAGACCATATAATTTCTAATGATTCCGCACACCACTTTTCTCACAAACACGCAACCCTCCACTCCATGATCCACCGCCTCCTACACATCCCCCTTTCCCCCAAAAACTTCAAAATTGAACTCGTGAATATCACTAATATAGCTACCAACAATGGTTTCAACCCCAAACTAGTTGACACATTACTACGGAAAAAACAAAAAGCAATGGCCATAAAAAGCATTTTCGTATCTCAGCCCGCAGTATCTAAAGATTTTAAGTGGTGCTCGATCCCGTTTCTGGGAGATCTTTCATATAGGATTTCCAACTGCCTACCCACCTCACTCAAAGCAGCCTTCTACCCACCCATAACCCTCTCCAAACTTCTAGCCAATGGAAAAGACACCCAGGATAGCCTTCTCAAATCAGGCATTTATAAACTGAAATGCGAGGATTGCAACAGCGTTTATGTCGGTCAGACCGGCAGGAATATCAAGTTACGAGTTATCAAGTCCACCCTCAGCGTCTAAAAAATAATTAGTTGTATTTAAAAGCATGCTCTTCCACTAACCTTATGTGTTTTGCTGTAATAACCCATTCTTTCCGAATGACCTCATTTGTGTTCTGTTTATCTGTTTTTAAGTTTCCCTTTCAATCCCTCGTCCCTCTCCGCGGGGGCAAATTCCTGCTACCTGCAACGTTGGGTCGCATTCCCGGCCTTTTAGAGACTCTTTGGGGGTGGAGTGTTTCGTGGTGCATTTTCATGTGGTAGTGATGTTTCAATTTCTTGCTTGTTGTGTCCTGGCTTCCGTGTTGTGGGATGGCTTTCGTGCTGCATCGTGGGGTGCAGTTTTTTAGTTGTTTTGCGGTACATGTGTTTGCATGAGTATTGGATGAAGGGATTTTTGCATGAGTGTGTGCGCTGCTGTGGGTGTAATTTTCCGTGTTGTTTTTTTGCATGTGGTATTTTTCTTTTTTACGGTTGGTGACCTAACACCCCCCGCCACACGCCCTTGCGGCGGCTTGCGGGGTATTATGTAGATGTAGATGTAGATGAAGGAACACGCTAGGTGTCACAAAAATCAGAATAACAACTCTCTCTTCGCCAAGCATTTACTAGAATTCAACCACAGCAGTGACTTTGTCCCAGAGATATTACACACACTCCCAAAAGGATTAAAAATGGACGCTCTCGAGCAATTAGAGATTAGAAGGCACTTGGTGAACCCCAACACGACACTTTGTAATGAGCAATTATTCCCATACCCCTCCCCACTCCTCTCCGAGAAATTAGCCTGGAAATGGTCAAAACAATCCATCAACGCACCTGCGAGCCCCCACCCCCCTCAAATCCTTCCAACCCTCCCCGCCCCCACTCTGTCCTGAGGGTATATAGTATATGCTTGCTCTGTCTGTTTTGCAAATTTGTACCTGATGATGCCGCAAGTCGGTGAAACGCGTCGTGCCGTAAAATAAAATCTGTGAAAAAGTACGAGTCTTTCTTTCTATTTCAATAATGGAGTTTCATTATCCTTTATCATCATGGTAAAATGAATTATAATTAGTAATTTTGGCCATTACATGAATGTAGAGTGAAAAAGAAACTAAGATTTCGCGCCTTGTTCTATGTTTACCCAAAGAACTGTAGTAACGCCATGTATTTTAATGAAAACGACGTATTGAGTTTCCTCCAGTGAAAGACACACATTCAGGTTAGAACCAATTCATTTTCCTGCACTCCCTAAGGTTTCCCGCAAAGTTCCAGTAAACATAAAATCGTTGCTGTGATATTCCGGCGCCCAAGAATAAACTAATAAAATGATTTCAAAGAATTTTAAATGCCTTAGGAAGGACCACTGCTCTAGAAAGCATACTTCTAAAACAATCAACAGAAGTACAGTGTAGTTACTCCCAGAGTTAACGGTATTAGAAGTGTAACTCCTGTCCCTACGACGGAAAATAAGATAAACACTTGTCTATACATTTGATAACTGAGGGCGATGTAAGAAACAGTGAGAATAACTGGTTTGCCTTATCGGAAAATATTTCACATGGTAAATACCATTCAAGTCACCTTTCAGTGCGAAGATAATATTTGTCCCGCTACCCTTGAGTTGGCAGGCGAGCGAGCAGCATCTAGGAGACTATGATTAATGAATGGTAATTGAAAATATAAATAAAATTGAAAAATATCAGAAACAGCAGCGGAAAATGCTCGAACAACAATTAGGAATATGTAAACCTGAAATACTACGAGAAAAGAAGCTTGACCTCTCTTAGGGTTTGACCTCCCTCTTTCCTTCCTGCCCTTTATGTGAAATAAAACCGCTAATAAAACTCCAACACAATCTCATATTAAAAGTTAAAAATGCAGTTAATCGCTATGATCATTAGATGGTCTTTGAAGTAGTGAACCAACACATCACTAAACAAATATTACAGATCGTTGATTTAGAATGAAATTCGAGTTTAAAATGTCAATCGGAGCCATGGAATTTGTTAAATCTACGAATCTTGACAAAACGTACTTTCTCAAAAAAATACGTACATCTCGACAAATAATTCTGGAAAAACATTAATTCCCGAGAGAAAATTGTTTACCGTTCAAATAGCTATTCAACAACTGTATTGTTCAAAACTTATCGGGGCTGCTATAACAGTCATTTCTAGAATTAATACTTGGAATACTTCAGTTTTAGTGTCTCATATGGATTAAGCCATTTGAATGAGCCAAGTCTAATTTGAATTCAAACCGCATTTAAATAATTGGTTGTCAATCTTCTGATGTAGCAAAGATTATTAATAAAGTTATCCCTCACCGGAAGTTGTCGGAGTGCCTTGGTCATCTCGGTGCCTCCAATCCCCGATCCAACAGCAGTGGACTTGTCATTTTCCCTCGTGGGCCGCAGCAGCTGCTTTGAACCTCGGGCACGAGGTGTACGCAAACTGAGCCCGGAACAACTGCGACGTGCCAACGCCTTCGGGAAAGCGCTCGTGTGCGCGAAGGTCCTGCAGTGGTAGGGGAGAAGAAGTCGGGGGAAAAGGGGGGCCTTAAAAAAATTGGAAGGGTCAAACGGGAGCGGTGTCGTAACCACCGAGAAGTACTGAACGTGTATACTGGCGCGGTTAGAAAATTAGAATGGAGCAAACAGGTGGCTGACTGAGTGATAGGGGCCGGAGCTTGGGCCTTGGGGCCTCTCGCTGCACAGTGCAGCCTGAACTTTGACAGGGAATACCTTGCAATGCGCGAGAACGAGGGAGATTTTCAAAAGCGTAATTTAGCGTCGGCTGAACTCATGAAATCCAAAACGATAGCTAAAGTGAATTAAAATGGCCTCTCTACCGTAGAACTGTAAGTTGGAAAGAATTCCTGGAGAGAATTTGATTTTTTTCGATACCTTCACGGTGTCTGAGTAAGTCTTCGCTCCACTCGAATTGAAGCCATTCACGTCGTTAAGGAGGTCGTTTTGAAGGAGGACGGAAATGGGATCATTTCGCCTTTTCTTGCAAATTGAGGCTCTGGCACCATCCTTTGAATATATTTTAATCACGAGGGAGATCATATTTTACCACTTTTGAAATCACTTCAAATCTTTCACGGGGAGTTCCCGAAATTGCTTTAAACGTCCTCCGAAATACTTGACACCTAATTGCGCTACTCCTTTACGTTAAGCTTCCGTTTTCTACATTAAATATTGCCCATCGGTCAACTTAAGGAAATACGTAATACTTTTATGACCCCATTGTAGCTCTACCTTCGAATGTAATTAATTGATACGTTTCAATAAAGCGTCTAAACTGAAAATATTTTATTTTATTCTGATAAATGAAATGCAGTCAATGACGCAAAAAATACTTGTGTTTACTTTACGTATTAACTGATGCTGCTGGTCTCATGGTAACTAGAATCTTTCTTCATAACACTGTAGTTGGCTGACAAAGGTACCTATTTTGCTGTTGAAGAAGTACTACCTGAGGACTTTGAGGGTAATTCATTCGCAAGGGTTCAATACTTGGGGTCTCAAAGCTTTACAGAATGTGATTTACAACTCGTGCCCTACGTAGGACGTGGACCACGATCCTCAGATTACCTGAAAAATTAATCAGATGCCGCAGACAAAGAGAACTCCGTAACTTGATCAATAGTTCTCGTAGGTTATCCAGACCCACCTACGTGTTTCTCTCGCGATTTTCATTTAAAACCCTATTTTTTTAATTCTTCAGAACTTTCAGATTCTCCAGAAAAAAGGTCCCATTTCAAACCCGTTCTTCTCTTAGTATCACGCCTAACCACGTCGCAGGTTATACTCATTCTCCTGACTATGTTCGTACTCATTCTTTATTCATCACCAAATCCACAGACAGCGTTATGAAAATAATTCGCGGGATGACGCTCACAGAGACGCTCATGAATTCCTGCCCTCCCGTCATGAATATAACTCTATTGTAACGGTTAGCTATACGTTGAGGTACGAAATAAGGTGGACTAAAATTACTCTAGAAAATCAGAGCAAGCAATATTTTATGGGGTATGTTACGGTACGAGGCACGATTTAATTTCACGATTTTTCGTACATATATCGTACCATCCATGCTCACCTCTTTCCTCCAACATGTGAACATCAAGAATTCGGAAATATAATCCCCAATTTTTCCTTTCCTCAGCTCTTGAAATGTGACCCGGGCGCTGGAACGGGTTTTCTCTCTCTCCGGACCTGTGTGGTCTAGAGAGGTATCTCCCGGACCACGTAACTGAACAGGAATGTATAGAATTCCTCACCCTTTCGAAGAATGTAGCACTGCCAACGAAGGTATGCAGTGTTTAGCAGAGATAGATAGCACAAGATAGCACGGGCTTTCAGCTTTCATTTAACGTGTAAATTTATGCGAATCTCGGAATTCGAGCATTAGCCTGGATTTTAGGTGTATGCCTTAGAAAGATGTTTATCCGATAAGTACAGGATGGTGTTATGAAATCACGGATCGATATTTTTTCACTACCATTAAGATACCATCAACTATTCCGAGATACGCTACGAAATTCTGATTTGATAATTTTATAAATTATTTGAATTAGAAATTCATTTATATGTGGATCAGCTTTAAAGAAACTTGGCTTCATAAAACGGGTGGTGGGGAAATGTAATGAAAAAGTTAAAGAGAGGTGTTATTTTGCTTTAGTTAGACCTCATTTGGAATATGCCGCAAGTATTTGGGATCCGTGGGAGAAAATTTGGCAAAAAGAATTAGATAAAGTCCAGAGAAAATCCGCTAGATTCGTTAAAAATTGTTATGATAAAAACACAAGTGTGACAGGTCTCTTAGGGGATTTAGGCTGGGAACCACTTGAAGTGCGGAGAGAACAAGCGAGGCTTAGACTTTTAGAAAGGTTCAGAACAAACGAGTTTAACTATGACACTGAAGGAATTATAATGGCCCCACACTACTTAGGTAGATCAGACCACAAAGATAAACTAAGGGAGATAGATTCCAAGACAGATAGGTACAAATACTCATTCTTTCCCCGAACAATCAGTAATCATAATAGCAAGAAACCGAAGTCACTTTAGAAATATTAAAAACGTTGAATTTACAAGTCGGAACAAAATTAAACACTATAGAGATGTTAGGTATACTTTCAGGTGCATGTGTATGTTAGTTGGTAGTTTGAGTGTTTGCATGTGTGTGGGGTGTAAGTGTTCATGCATGAATGTATGCCATGTTTTTTTTTATATATGATTTTGTCGTTATTGCATGCGGTTTTTTTTTTCTTTTTCTTTTCTAAATTACGGGTGGTGTCCTAGCACCCCCCGCCACACGCCCTTGCGGCGGCTTGCGGGGTATTAAGTAGATGTAGATGTAGATTTAAGCACGAAATGCGAAAAAATTTATTGCTACCTCTGTAGGTCGTTACTTCCGAACAGACAGCCCGAATGGTAAAGTATGATGTATCTGTAAAAGTTGAAGGAGTCCAGGTCTTGACGTTGAATTTAATCTATAACAAACTTAGATCATTTCTATAGCTAGTAGAATACGTCAAAGAGAGGAGCATCTCTTAAGCCGTCAAATATAGAAGATTCGTGTTTCTCATGCAAATTAAGTTGTTGAAAAATTGATCTCGTATCAAATATGTAGATTTAGTCTTGTTTGTGATATGACTGAGCAAGATATCATCAGAACTATAAAAGCAGTCGGTGTCTTATGTAGCAAGCCGGGAACAGACTTGTCTAAACTGATATTGAAGTCAGCTCGCGAACGATATCCCGGAGTAAACGAAATGGATATTTTATTCTGCGGACTGCTTTCCAACAATAGGAAGGGGAGAAAATATTCTTTAATGGCAGGGTAATTTAATGATGATGGAAGATTTAAATACAACACAAAATGATATTGGAAGTTACGCCGCGATGGTTTTATTCGAACAAGATTCGAACACGCTGAAATTTGAGCATATAAATAAAGTCAAGCCTGATATTTTATTCAAGCCCCAACGACTTGAAAGTTGAAAATGGTATTGGTAGCACAATTAATGCCAAGTTACATGGTGATTTATGGAAAGTTCCAGGGACAAATCGACTAAAAGCCACGCATTCATCATTATTAAGATTTTTCCACTCGAGCGTTGCGTGAAACCTGATTGGAAGCTAGAATAAAATTCAAGTGTGTGAAAACTTAAAAAAAATAGAACCCGTAACTTTAAAAAATGATAGCGAAGGATAAAGATCAAAATTGAAAGAATAATGATTTTTACATTCAAAGTCTCCCGCCATTTAAATTCGAAGAAGAAAAAGAATAATCCGTTATCCTCCGTTTGTGCCCAGAATTATCTAAGAGCGAACTGCATCCCCCTTCCTTAGAGCGGTTTCACTCGCTCGATTTTAAGGTCATCTGAAGTGACACTTTTTTTTAGATCTCTTGAATTTTGTATAGCAAAAATATAACATTTTTTTATCCTGCGTTAGAGTTTCTATCTTGCACTGAGATAACTTTGAGCGACCGTCCGCTCAGAATATTTTCAAAGCCTCAAGCTTCAACTGCTCATTACCTTGAAAGTCCTATAAAAGTTTGCCCGGCTCAGCAATAATGGAGGATTTTTCGTGCGATTCGGTAGGAGGGTTTATAAAATGTAAAGGCTCTAAAGGTTCCCGTCTTTGAGAAAGCCGATGCCCACCGAAATCACGCGGGTTACTCCCTGTCATTGTGTGTGCATTAAAACGACGCTATCCCTAAATTTTAAAGACGTCGAAAAAGATAATATTTTTCGCTGAGAACAGCGGTGGCGTGAATGGCGGTTTCTAAGTTCTATTTTCAATTAACGACCAGGGCAGTAGTAGTTTCCCCAATTTGCCTGCCGACGTTTCTTTCAGTCTTTGTAGTTACCTTTGCCCCTCGTGAAAAATGCCCATTTATTTCCTCTTTCCGCATGGTCTGTCCGTCTGCCTGGGAGAAGTATAGGTATATCAGGATACAATGCAGTTTACTTTACAAACCAAATTTAGCTTAACGATAAACCTTCACATTAATTCTGTACATTATACATGCGAATATTTAAAATATTGGAGAATCTGGGGCTTCTTTGATCAGAAATCACCTTAAGGATACATAGCAGGAATAACTTATGGAAAGCAGAGGAAAAATTACGAAGCTTTAAGTGGATATCTCCATATCTTTATTGAAAACTTAAATCGATCAAAAAATTAAAATGAAGAGTGTCAAAGCAAAAAACGATCAAATCATTCTATTTATCACCCTAACCATTGTTTTGATAGGTTGGCACATATATATTAAAAGGGAATAAATAAATATTTTGTTAATTTCTATCAAGAAGACAATATTGCAAATATTAATATACAAGTATTTTTTTAAGGTAATCTACCGGTTAAGGTAGGTTTTTGGATGGACACAACTACCAAACAAACATTTTATTACTCCTAACAAAACACAAAATCCCGCATCCTACTCTACATCAGGTCCCTCTTCAGTTCAGAGTACTTCCTTCCTCCCTTCATCCCGTCCACCATCCCTATCCTGTTCCTTCCCTTTCCTCGTTTGCCCAACATTCTACCCTCTATCACAGTCTTCAACATCCCACTGCCGGTCAACACCCCCTTCATCCACTTTTCCTGCCTCCATAGGATTGCTCCCAACAAACCCCTCTCTTCGCCCACCATACCAAGTACTTCCTCATTTGTTTTCTTCTCTGTCCATTTCACCTTCTCCATTCTTCTTCACACCCACATTTCAAAAGCCTCCAGTCTACGTCTAT